>NC_044313.2:20997972-21327972 GCF_007474595.2 Lynx canadensis
CTGAAATTATTATCAACAGTAAAATGGACTAAGGTATCATACATTCAAATACCAACACTGAGACTGGAGCATTTATAACTTCATGTTGCAATATGGATGAATATTACAAACATAATGTTGAACAACGTAAGTTAAAAATAAAAGTATAAATGCTGTACTACTTTATGAAGTACAAAAATAGGCCAAAAAAAAACCATCACTGGTGTTAGATGTCAAGGAAATTATTTTCCTTGAACGTGTGGTAGCTGGAGGGATGTAGGAAGAGAGACATACATGTGTGTATGTGTATACATATGCCAATATATACATATTCAAAATATGTTAAATATATATAGATATGAAAACATTACAGAATAATTTAAAGAATACCTACAACAATCAAAAAGCAGTGCCAAAAACCAAAGCATAAAAACCACAGTAAAAAAGAAAAAAAACCCCGAGAATTATGTAATGATTGTAAGGGGAATATCAAAGAAGAATCACTATATCAGATCTATGTTTAGGGAATGTATTATTATGAGGTGTGAAGTTACACAGTGAGTTTCCTGAGTACTGTGGCCAAAAGTGAAGTAGTGTGTGTGTGTGTGTGTGTGTGTGTGTGTGTGTGTGCGCGCGCGCGCGCATATATATATATATGACAAGAAAACGTTAAGACAGTTTTGATATTTTATATTTTAAACCCGTTTTGAATTCATGTAAATATGCCATTTGAGTCTCTATGTCAGAGACATTGGAGAGCCTAATATGTAATATAAAATACTTTTCCTACATTTTTTTTTCTTTTTAAAGAATGCTTGGAGAATAGACAATACTTCCTTGGATACACACATTAAGACCTGTAGTTAGGAGCCTTCATGGTGGGACCTTGTATTGTATAGCCCCTGCCCAATCTGGGACTGATAATTTGTTATTTCTTTAACACTAGCAAAGCACCACCCCTAGTTGTGGTGCTAGCACCACACCCTAGTTGTGACCACTAGCACCCTAGTTGTAACTTTCTAACCAGTTCTGTGCAGTGAAGAAACACTGAGAAAGGAGACACGCCTGTTGGTCCTGTATTTAAATGACAACATTTTTTTCTCAAATCATGATTATATAGTTTCCCTGCTTCTTGGAAAACAAAGCTTGTTTTATACTGATTTAATTTAATTGGCACAAAAAAGAGAAACATCAAAACCTGTGATATGTGTTCAGTGTTTTATTTTACAGTTTTTCTTCTGCTCCTTTCTTTCTCTTTAAAGCCCATTATTTATTCATTGTCTTCAGGCCTCTGAGCAGGTGACTGACAAGGGCAATGACTGCAAGAAAGAACATTGCTTGAGCAGGAGAAAAACTCAAGGAGTACTGGATGCTTTTGTCATGGATACAGACAGCCAATGAGAGATTGGGATGTCACTCCAGTCAAATAGCAACAGGAAAGGAGATTTCATGTTTGTAATTGGAGAGGGGGAACTGGAGGGATTTGGAGGTGATCTTAGTTGTGAATGAGGAGCTGAGGAAGTGGAATCAGAGGAAATCTACATTTGCATTAAAACTGTTAACAAAAGCCTCCTTCCCCTCCTGGAAACAGAGCCTGACTCAGATCCCCATGGCATTTTAGGATGCCTAAACTCGGGCTGTTCCATCACAGCAGCTGGGCTTGCCATGTGCATGTAAATGCCTGACTAAATTGTTAAGAAAGCCCATCACTATTCCTAATAGATGGGAGCACTCCTGAGGGAGGCAGAGAGCAGAGAGAGTATTGTGCCTTGTGGAGTGAACATAATCAAGAGTCAGAAACTGTCTCTAAGGCAAAGGGCAGGTGAATAGGAAACTTTAGGGGTGGGTGTTAAAGGGTTCAGAGGCAGTTAACAAATGTGAATGGAATTCAGCTTCTCACTTATCCAGCTTCCCTCATGAGTCCTTGGTGTTCTTACACAAAATGCTTTCTAACTCCATTTCAGAATGACCTTGCTCAAATTATAATTTTGAGGATTATAAGCTTGTCATTGCACACCTATAGCAATTCCTCTCTCCCTACCACTGTGAATAAATTGGAGCAGGACACCCCTTGAGAATGTATAGTAACTACTCTAAATTCAGACTGTGCCACCTCTGGAAGCAAGCTCATGCCTTCTTTGCTGTGTTTGGACCATTCCTGGTCTTTAGTCCCACCTCCTCCATGGTGACCCCGGGCCATCTCAATTCGGAAGATGGTTTCTGCCTTATTTACTATAGAATTAACTAATTATATTATCACATGTATTTTAGCTTGCCTTGGATTGTTATCATCATACAGATATTGATATATTTTGTGTGCATATTTTTCTATGCTTATTGAATTCTATGTACAGTAAAACCTTGGTTTTCAAGCATAATTCGTTCTGGAAACATGCTTGTAATCCAAAGCACTTGTATATCAAAATGAATTTCCTGATAAGAAATAATGGAAACTCAGATGATTTGTTCCACAACCCAAAAATATTCATATAAAAATGACTACAATAGTGTAATATAATACAAAATAATAAAGAAAATATACACCATAAAGGAAAATAAATTATCCTGCACTTACCTTTGTAAAGCTTTGTGGCTGGTAAGAAGGAGACAAGAGAGAGGAGGGTTATTGTGTAGAACAACTGTCACTGGCCCTAATGGAATCACTGCTATCTTTTAGCTCAATGGAATCTTTTTCTTTTCATCTAACTTTAACAAGGAACCTATCCAATGACCTAGAATGAAGCAAAGCATTTCTAAGCTTACTTGGGTATGGAAAAGCAAAGGACTGTCCATAAGTGCTTTGAAATGACAGAAATATACTAGTGCCAGCGTGAGCACCTTCCAGTGTTCTGAAAAATCACTGATTTCTGCCAAATACTGCAGCCTGAGACCGAAGATCCAAGCATGGGAGGTGATCACCCACAATCCCACAGCAAGAGTGAAAGAACCATTGGCACAGTTGTGATAATGTGATATTCAGTGTCATGTTCTACTATTATTGCAAGACATAGCTCATTTATCAAGTTAAAATTTATTAGAAATGTTTGCTTGTCTTATAGAACACACACAGAACAAGTTACTCACAATCCAAGGTTTTACTGTATTGCATTTCTATTTTATTATATTTCTGCAAGTTTCCTAATATGTGCCAAATCAGATGTCTGCCCCTCTGTTCTCCAAGAGAAGCATCTGAGCCTCTCACATCCAAAGCCCAGCCTCGCAATGGCCACCTCTGTGGCCTTTTTAAGAGCAGTTCCTTGGATCACTGTAGCCTGTGGATCTCATGGATGGGACCCCTGTTGATTTGCAAAGCTTGGTGATTTGGGGGCTCATTTCTCAGGTCTTAAAAATTAGATGTGTGTGAAGTGGGGTTCAAAGCCTTTGATCCTCAATGTTTCCAGGTCCAGAAAGATGAATTGGAGTTTTTGAGGGGAATAAACAGGGATGAATGTTGTATAAAGACCAATATGTGCAAAGGAAATGGAGTTGTGAAGAGATCTAGGACCAGCGAGAAGGGCTGTATGTCTAGAGCATAGGACAAAAAGTCAGAGTCATTTGCAAAGCAGGCTCAAGAGGTATATATGGCCTCTCTGTGGAGTAATATCTGTGTCAAGTCTGGGGTTAATTCTCTACAATCCTGTTTATCAGAGGAGCGATACAATCCATGTTTTATAATGGAATTTTAAAAATGAACTATAAGAGCCACTGCTTATTATGTTCCTCTTATATATCTAAGTCTATAGTAGGTGCTTTATGGATGTCATAAAGTTAGTAGACTAGAATACCTACTAAAGTAGAGAACATCGTTCTCATTCTACTGATGATGGATCTGAGGGCAGGAGAAGGTAAGTAACTCACTAATGGCCACAAAACATCTAGGATTTTTACTCTGGATCAATTCTGTAACTCCCTATGATGTTGCTGGTAAAGAGAAGGAGGGGACACACATACACAGCACAAATATTGGAAGCTGGGAGACCTATCATAAAAGAAAGAAATCATAGACTATTTTATTAGATTATTAAAGATGTTGTGAGGGCCTGAACTAAGGCAGAATCAGTGGGCTTGGTGAGAAAGATGGAATTTGAGGGATGTTTCTATTCTTTCCTTTTCCTAATGCACCAACATTAAGTTATAGAGTGTCCTTTTTTTTTAATGTTTATTTATTTGAGAGAGAGAGAGAGAGAGAGAATATGAGATCAAGCAGGGGAGGGGCAGAGAAAGAGGGAAAGAGAGAATCCCAAGAAAGCTTCACTCTGTCAGTACAGAGCCCAATATGAGGCTCAATCTCACGAACTATGAGATCTTGATCTGAGTCGAGATCAAGAGTCGGACACTCAACTGACTGAACCACTCAGGCACCCCAGTTACAGAGCATTCTTTAAGTAATCACATCAGATAACACCATTTTCCTTCTGTCTCCTATATATAATTAAGAAAAAAAAAACAATAGAAAAATAAGTGCTTGCCAAATTTTCCAGCTTCCTTTCCTTCATCCCAGGAGTATCAGTCTTTCTCAAATTCTTCCTGTGTGATGAATTCTTTCTGCTCATGCTTTTTATTGTCTGGATTTTACACACTTTCAATTTGCTAATTTATCCTATGCTCTCAGCTTAAATGTCATTCTTCAGACAGGTCTTTTTTGGTCACACTTTCTAATGATAAAATCTGGTCACAATGAAAATAGGCCAACTTGAATAGCAGTGAAATACCTATCAGTAGGAGTATTTATGGAGGATCTATCAAATATTTATTGGAAATTATATGGGCTACAGCAAAAGAGAATCACAAAGGGCTTAAGTATATGTCTCGATATAAGAACATCCTCACCGAGGGAGTGAAGTTTTGGCTGAAGGCTGAGAAAAAGTGAGTTTTATAAAAGTAGGGGAGGGTTTGGTGGTGAGGAAAAGAGCATTCAGGGAAGACAAGATGTGCAAAGGATCAGGTGTGCAGTAAATGTGACACACAGAAGGAACCAGAAGGTTCCAGAAGGAAGAGCAGTGTAGCCGGACCATACACGGGGCAGCAAGGGTAAGGGTGGACTGGCAGACAGGATTATTGCGCAGAAAAGGGCCTTGCTGCCTATACTGAGAGGTCCCTTATTGCCTTAGGATTTAGAAGTGCAACTGACCTTCATCTTGAGGTGCAGCAGTCAACCTGCTTTCTCTTGAGAAAACTCCAAGTTCCGCCGTGATCTGTGGTCCCGGCCAGTTCATCAGCCAGTAGGTTACCATCCCCACCCATCTTGGTTAGAAAATTCAAACAAGTCTCTGCCAAAGTCTGAGTATGAAATGTATTAAATCAGAATGTGTCTGAGGAAAAGGGCAGAGTGGTGCTGATAAATCTTCCTGCACTCCCCACCTGAAAGAACATTTCAAACCCTGTCCTGTCAAATGCTCTGTTCACTGAATATTGTTCTTGGCTGAAGGAAAGGCCTGGGGAGTGTGTGGAAGTTGGCGCTTTTAATATAGAATTTTTCATGTTCCTTATAAAAATGTCATGGGTTGATTCAAAAATATTTTTATTGGCACCTGAATTGGTGAGTCTGCAAAAGGCTCTATACAAGTTGATTCTTTAGGACATGCCAATTTTCCTCCAGGACAGAACAAATAAAACTCTCAGATCTGCATCTGGAGAAGCTTCCTGTCAGAGCTCTTTGCAAACACATTATGAGACAACCAAAATTGCCCTGGTTTGCCAAAGAATAGCCCATTTTACTTTTTTTTCTATCATGACTTTAAAAATATTAGTTTCAAATAGTTTATAAGTTTTACATTGTAATCATTTTTGGTTTAGGGTAACAGAGGCCTCACACCAATCTTTATCCCCAAATAATCTACTCTAAAGCTGAGGCATTAACCGGGTTCTCTTAGCAAATAACAAGAACCCAGATTAACAATTAACCCAGATTAACTCTTAACAATATAGGGGTGCCCGGGTGGCTCAGTTGGTTGAGCATCTGACTTCAGCTCAGGTCACGATCTCGCAGTTTGTGAGTTCAACCCCTGCATTAGGCTCTGTGTTGACAGCTCAGATTCTGTGTCTCCCTTTCTCTCTGCCTCTTCCCTGCTCTCTCTCTCTCTCTCAACAATAAATAAATAAATAAATAAATAAATAAATAAATAAATAAATAAATAAAACAAACCAATGTAACCTTGCTTCTTTGACAAGAGGTGAAGAAAGTAGTGATGTGTCAACTTAGTCTGTAACCTTGGGAAGAAACCAATATGAAGCTACTCCAATCACATCATTCAGACTTCCCCACAAGGTCAAAGCTTTCTCCAGCACTCCAACGGACGTTATTTTGAAGCTGAACACAGTTTTCCCTGTGGAGGAACAGGTGAGACATGCTGGGCTGTGGCAGTAAAATGAGGAGAGACTCCATGGTGTCAGAGGTCAGTTTATGGTAGTCACAGACTGGTTATCTGGGGTTGAACACACGTACAAATACGTTAATCAAGTTCCTACAGATAATTAGTGCTGCCTCACTTAATTCATGCCTTTCCCAGGCAAACTCTGAAGGTCAGCACTGTGCAGTTTGCAAAAGATTTTCGAATAATCTTTTTTTCCTCCTGAGGAAGAACAGATCAATTACTATTTGTTGAGCATCTTCTGTGCATCTGAAACTGTGCTGATTACCATAGATTAATTATTTTATTAAATATTTCAAACAACTTTAAAACATGGGAATTATTATCACCTTTATTTTGCATGTGTGGAAATTAAGGCTTAAAGACAGTGTGGGATAAAGCTGATATAAAGCTCCATTAAGAATGCCCACAGAACCTAAGCTTTCAACACACCCATGGAGAGGTGGGTGATAAATGGAGAGATAGCAGGGACTTTCCCTGAGGAGGACTAAGTCTAAACCACAGCCTCCCACTTATTCATGTGCCCAAGAGTGATCTTTTTGAGGTTCGGTTTTCTTATCTATTAAAGGAAGATAATAATAATACTTTGATGACAATTAAATAAATAAACTAAATTGACTGAATGTGCCTGACACATTGCCTGGTATCAGGAAGGTGACTTTTCCTTGCCTCTGAATTTTAGCATCATCTTAAAAGCAGACAATGAGCCACAATTTTAGTTCACTTAAAGATATTTTGCTTCACTAGAAAGCTTTTTTTGTAAGTGGTTCGCCATTCCTACCCTTGATGTATTTGAATAATTATATCCATGAAGACACACAAAAAGTGAAGGCATAGCCCATTGGGCATGGGATCAGACCCATATATCTGATGATCATAGATATCAAGAAGGAATTCCCAGAAGGCTTCAATTGATAGATGATGCTTATTTCTTTAACTGTGTAATATGTGTACCGATGTTCATTGTATATGCTGATACACCCACCATATCTGAACTCTCGTAATAACAAAGTTTTTTTAATGTTTATTTACTTATTTTGAAAGAGAGAGCATGTGAGTGGGGCATGGGCAGAGGAGGGGGTGGTGAACGAGCAAGGGGAGAGGGGCAGAGGGAGAGAGAATCTCAAGCAAGCTGCATGCAGTTAGCACAGAGCCTGATGTGGGGCTCCGTGTCACAAACAGTAAGATTATGACCTGAGCCAAGATCAAGAGTCAGACACTTAACTGAACCACCCAGGTGCCCCAACAAACAAAAATTTAATGCTAACAAAGAGAGCCCCCTCTATGCCTCCAGTTTTCAAACTGAACACTTGATTGGTATTTCCTGTTGTTATTTTTCTTCCAAAGAGCCTGCTCAGAGGCAGATAGTCTCTCAGCCTTAGGCTGATCTATCTCTGGACCATTGTACTTATGAGTTAATTTAATATGGTTTCTTATTAAATCACTCTCCAGTTATTTCCTGTGTGATTCTTATGTATCCAGCCAGAATGTATGCCAGAGAACAAATACCATATCTCAGTCTTTTTTTTTTTTTTCAACGTTTATTTATTTTTGGGACAGAGAGAGACAGAGCATGAACGGGGGAGGGGCAGAGAGAGAGGGAGACACAGAATCGGAAACAGGCTCCAGGCTCTGAGCCATCAGCCCAGAGCCTGACGCGGGGCTCGAACTCATGGACCGCGAGATCGTGACCTGGCTGAAGTGGACGCTTAACCGACTGGGCCACCCAGGCGCCCCAATATCTCAGTCTTTTTTAAGTTACACATGATATGAAGCATACTTGAGAGCAACCAAGATGGAAAGTTCGATGAGGGCAAGGAATCTATTTGTCTTTTCTAATAAGAAATCTTTAACGCTTAGGATAACATCTGGTACATAGGAGGTGCTCGTGGTACATTTGCACATTAACTGACCTGATTGATTTTTATGCAGTAAGATTTTAAAAGCTTTCATAATTAAGGATACTTTATTCTTGTCAAGGATTATCATTCCTTAAATTTCAACATTTAACACTGATGTTAATTAAGCTTAGGAAAAAAGCAGCAGATGTAAGGAATAGCTAAAGCCTATGAAATAGTATTATTGGAATGCCTGGGCGGCTCAGTTGGTTACGCATCAGACTCTTGATTTCAGCTCAGGTCATAATCTCATGGCTCCTGGGTTTGAGCCCTGCATGGGGCTCTGCACTGGCAGTGTGGAGCCTGCTTGGGATTCTCTCTCTCCCTCTCTCTCACTCTCTTTTACTCTCTCTCTCTCCCTCTTTCTGCCCCTGCCCTACTCACATGCACACATGCTCTCTCTCTCCCTCCCCCTCTTTCTCTCAAAATAAATAAATAAAAAATAACGGCATTATCAACTGCAATAATAACAATAAAAATTAGTTACACTAATCATGTGCCAGATACTGCACTTACTGTTTTATATATTATTTCACTCAGTCCTCATGAACTGATATTTATTAAATGCTCATTTATGGGTGAGAAAATGAGGCACAGGGAAGTAAGTAACTTGCTTGAAGACCTAAGTTTCCAAGCTGGGTGTTGAGCCTGGTGATCTAGTGCCTGGGCTACCTTCTACCCACTGTGCATAGTTACGATTCCAGATCTCCAGATCCTATCTCAAGAGTGTGCAAATTATTATCTTTCAAAGTAAGAGATGAATAGCCTAGGAGGCTTCATGTCGAGGACTTGTTTTCTTTCCTCTAGTGCTTGCTCCAAATGGTGTAAACTGATAAATTCCATATTTTCTTCTGGCAGCATGGTGAAATAGTAGTGTTGTATGGTGGTTAGAGCAAGGACCCTTAAAAGCTTTGCTTTCCTGTTTTATGAGTGGTAATGAGTGTATTTATATTCTAGAGCTGTATACTGCTTGGCAACACAAAGGCTAATATATGAAGGTAAACTATTATTATTTTATAATAACAATAATAATTACCATAAAAGTAGCATGGGCACTCTGTGTTCCTGTCATGAAGTGAATAGAGAGCAATGGGTGTGATTTAGAAATATATGCTGAATAATTTAGAAGGTCTTTGATCATTAGTTTCCCCTTAAATTTGTGTAATCCTTCCACAACTGTCAAATCAAAATTATGTGGTTATAATGACCACATTTTCTAAGCAAAAAAAAAAAAAAAAAAAAGGATCATATGATCTGATGAAAGATTTTGTTCTCATGTATAAACACACACACACACAGAGGCTTGGCAACACAATGATAGATTTCATCGTACTTTTATTGAACAAGACTAATTGAGAAGAATAAAACTCTCTACGACTGTCACTGCCTTGTAAATCCAAGATGCGTAACCACCACATCTACAGTGCAGAGTGTCGCTAGGGAGATGCCTCTTTCTGTATTCAAAGCTATCAAAGGCCTACTTTGTACAAGATGTATTCTTCTTTTGCCCAACAGCTTAACCATTTCTTCTAGTGAATGTTTTATTAGCCAACCATGTTGCTGCTTGATTATCTTTCTAGATTGATTGTTCCAAATTGTTCTCATTTTCTCAGTTCTTGGAGAATTTCTTTTCTGTGGGCATATTCCCCCACCCTGTCTTTCCCACTTTATGTTACACTGCATGGTATTGAATTTTGTTTTTTTTCAATTTTTTTTTTTTATCTTTCCATTCCTTTTCCTTCCATTCCTTCTCCTACTCTTTCCTTCATGAACAATTAAGTTCGACAGACATGATATTGGGCAGGATAAGGTAAGGGCCTGTGTTGGAAAGAAAGGAAAGCCATGCTGCCCGGCACAGGCATCAGGGGTAAAGCAGCGTAAGGAGGGTGTACATGCAGGGTGGGTGTGGGAGGAGCCCACACTGGCATTTGTGATATCAAATGGGTGAAAGATAAAGGGCTTCCCTGGTGGGTGTGGCCCAGCCACACTGGGTAAGGTGGTGACAGGAAGTTGTGAAAGGCTGGTTGTGTACAGGGTGATTGATGGAAAAAAAAAAGGATAATGAGAGTCTTGCTTCTCACTGTCAGAAGGTAGATAAAATATATATTAGAAAAAGAAAACTGAAAGGAATCTTTTCAGTGTTGGCAGATTGGAATTTGAAGTATCAGTATGACTTCATGGAAGTGTGCATGTGTGGGTGTCTCTGTCCATTGAGAGGGTCTGAGAACGGCAAGATACCAATAAAAATGAGCACGCTTTATGCCCAGAACTTGTTCTCTGAATAAATTATCCGCTAGTAGGAACCAGGGATATCTCTTTGTGCCAGAAAGAAAGTAAAAAAAAAAAAAGTGCTCAAAGAATGAGGGGTGCATATCAAGAAGACACAAAATCCAGTTGGGAGGGGCTCCCTGTGCCAAAACGAACAATAATTTGAATATCAAGGTAAGTATATAATGCTAGTAACAAATTGCAAAAAATAGGAAACCATGAATCCAACTGTGTACAAATAAATGAACAAATAATTTTGAAGAGGAAAGGGATCTTTTCATAGTTTCAAAGACCCTCTTCACAAACAAAATACTTGAAAAAAATGAGAGTTAACTTCACAATGGAGAAGTGTCCTCAATCAACATCATCATTTGTAATAATAAAGTGAACATTATCAGTAATGGGATAGATTAAAATAATTCAGATGACTAAAGAAGAAAAGGGAACGAAACATGCCTCTAGTCTAATTGTGTGGTAACAGCAGACAAACCCAGGAAGGACTTACTATAGAATAGCTGGCCTGCAATCTTCAAAAGTATCAAAGTTATGAAGTCTAGAGGCACCTGGGTGGCTCAGTCGGTTGAGCGTCTGACTTCAGCTCAGGTCATGATCTCACGGTTCATGAGTTTGAGCCCCATGTCAGGCTCTGTGCTGATGTCTCAGAGCCTGGAGCATGCTTCAGATTCTGTCTCTCTCTCTCTCTCTCTCTCTCTCTCTCTCTCTCTCTCACTCTCTCTTTTTCTCAAAAATAAATAAACATTAAAAAATTTTAAAAAATAGTTATGAAGTCTAGAGAAAACGAAAGAAATATTCCAAAGCTGAAAAAGACATAACAATGAAATACAACATATGATTCTGCACAGGATCTTTGTGCTATAAAGCCATTTCACTTGGGATCTGGGTATTGTATCAGTGTTACTTTCTGGTTTTAATGGTGATCATTGTGTTGTGGTTATGTAGGAGAATGTCCTTGTTTAAAGGACTAACACAAAACTGTTGTAGGGACATCAGGTCAGCAACTCACTCTGAAGTCGTTCAGGAAGAAAAAGTTCTTTGGCAGTTCTTTTTATAGCTACAGAAAGTATTTTGAAGTGGCCAATGGTTCTTTTATAGACCATAGCCTATTAACAGGCTCCTCTTTCTTTCCCTCTGTCTGTCTTTGAAGATGGGCAAACAGGCAAATCTCTGTTCAGCTTTGCCACTTTTAAGTTCTATAATTTAAATAAGAATACAATCTTTCCAAACATCAATATTTTAACCTGTAAATTGAGGATAATAATGGATGAAAGGGATTAGCAGAGCATCTGGCCCACATTAGTCACTCAATTAAAAGTTAGGTGTATCACTATTGTTATTGTTGTTCAAGTATTTTTGTATCAAACTAAATAGATCTATCTTATTCTTTTAAATAATTTTTAATTATTTAATTATTTTGGTTGTCTTCTATATGTGTTTTTATTATATATGTTTATAAATTATTTTCGACCTACTTTAGATTATTTTCAAATTTGTTGCTATTGTGTTCAGCATTACAATGGACATCTCTGGGTCCATATCTTTGTTCACTTGCTCACTTCTCTCCTTAGGGTTTAATCATAGAACAAACTGCAATTTCTGGATGAAAGACATGCTAGTCTATTTAAAATAGGAGTTAGCAAAGTTTTTCTGTAATGATACAGATATTTTCAGCTTTTCATGCCATATAGCCTTTGTCACAACTATTCAGCTTTGTCACTGTAGCAAAAAAAGCAGTCATGAACAAATGAGTCTTACGTAGTCCTATAAGTCTTTATTTACAAAAACAGTGAGCCAAGATTGTTGTTGTTACTAAAACTATGAAAGAAATGGTTCTAGTATTTTTAGTTGTGAAATACTGAAAATCGGGAGGAAATCAACTTTCAATTTACAATAACCTGACTCTGGAAATTATCCAGCATAATGGGAATATTCCAGTGGCCATAGACGGAAATATGTTTGCTCTTGTCTGGCAGCTGTGACTCCTGTCATCGGAGGTCCACTGTTCAGTATCATTCCTGACCACACTGACACTCAGGCAACGAAGAGCTTAGAAAAACATTACAGTGGTGTTTCACTCTCTAATGTAACAGAGTAATCAGCTTATAATGGGTTTTACGCACCATTTTAAAGTGGAATAAGAGAGCATGTGGGACATGATGTAGTGCTAGTGTGGATTTTCAAAAAGGAAGGGGCTATGCATTTAGTAGCCTTATGAAATGGCAGAGATTAAAGTCTTTAGTTTCTCCAAGGTTAAATCTTGCTACAAGTCTTTCTCTGATACTTTCTTGTATACTTCTATGAGCCATTTGGTAAATACTTGGCTCTTTCTATCTTACGATGGTTTGCATTTCCCCTAGTTGATATTTAGGTTTTCTGGGAGTCTGGGCACTTTTCTGATCTCAGGCTGCTGGTTATGGAGGATGAATCTAAGCAGCAATTATCTGATACAGCCTGGACTGACAGTGCTTTTGGACAGAAGGACGAAGATTGCTGATAAGGGGACTCCTCAGGACAGATCACCCTGAGTTAACATTCCCCTAGCACACAATGTGTTGTGGAGAGTGGAGGTTCCAAGAACTAAGGAGAGTTGCACTTCAATGAAAAAAAAATGGAAACTGTGTTCAGAATATTCATTCTGGAGCTAGGCTGAAGATGTCAATATGATAGTGTCACAATTAATTATATAAAAGCAAAAACAATACTTATGTAGGACCTGCTATTCATCAAGCACTGTTTTGAGCTCTTTATATGTATTAACTCATTTAATACCTTCAACACCCTATGACATATATGCCTTTATAATACTCCTTTGAGAGTTACACAGCCCCAGGGCAACGACTGCTCAAAGTTACTTACACAGACTGTAAAAATAAAAATGGCAGCACTGGTGTTGAAACCCAGGGGATCTGGCTACAGAATCAAATTGTTATACTGAGTTACATGATGTGATATGATGTAAATTAGAAGGGCCTTAAATTCCCACAGGATCCCCAAGAGTCACATCTCCTGAAAATAGGGTTCTGGCATAGCTAATGACTAACTTTTGGAAGCACCATACGTGTCAGCTTCCAACACCATGCTATAGAGTCTACGTTTTATTTTCCCAAATTCCTTGTAAGATAGTTCCTATTTATATTCTCACTTGACAGATGATGGACCCAAGGCTCCGTGGCACAAAATTGGCCTTTCTAGATCACACCACCACTGAGTACTGAGTTGATACTCACATGCAAGTTTGTCTCCAAAACCCAAAATCTGAACAACTATCCTGTACAGTTTCAGAGATAAAATAATGGGAAGAACACTGGGTTGGAATAAAGATGTCTAAACTTTAGACTCAACTTTGTCCTATCATTAGGAGGCACTGGTAAGTCATTGCCTTTCTCTGGGCCTAAGTTTATTCCTATATGAAATGGGGACACTTATCTTAATTACTCTTCTTTCTATTAAACATGATATTATATGATCCTGTGATTTTTTTTTATGTCAAAATATACATGAGTAACTTTTCAAATTCTAAATTATCCCAAGATATATTTCAGTCTCCAGAATTTAGTGTAAACAAAGAAAAGAAATTTATTTATTTATTTGCTTACTTATTTTAATGTTTATTCTTGGGAGAGAGAAAGAGAGACAGAGCGTGAGTGGGGGAGGGTCAGAGAGAGAGGGAGACACAGAATCCAAAGCAGGCTCCAGGCTCTGAGCTGTCAGCACAGAGCCCTGTGTGGGGCTTGAACTCACTAACCACGAGATCATGACCTGAGCCAAAGTTGGCTGCTTAACTGACTGAGCCACCCAGGCACCCCATAAAGAAGAGAAATGTAGGTAAACAGTACCTTCCTTCTTTGGAATACAACACTAAAATCTAAAATCTATAATATCTACTTTTGAAAAATAAGCTAATGCTCATCTTCAGTGGAAATCGTTGATTTCCTGAGACCTTGTTTTTATTTTTATTTTTTTTTTAATTTTTTTTTTCAACGTTTATTTATTTTTGGGACAGAGAGAGACAGAGCATGAACGGGGGAGGGGCAGAGAGAGAGGGAGACACAGAATCGGAAACAGGCTCCAGGCTCTGAGCCATCAGCCCAGAGCCCGACGCGGGGCTCGAACTCACGGACCGCGAGATCGTGACCTGGCTGAAGTCGGACGCTTAACCGACTGCGCCACCCAGGCGCCCCTAGAGACCTTGTTTTTAACATCCATACTCTGGCTATGTGAATGCTAGTGCTCAAAGCCTCTGGTTTTGGATGCTCCACATGTCACATACATAGTGTGAGACCACAGGGGTTCAGAACTCTCTTGTGAAAAGCTGCTATGCAAATCCAGAACTGTATTTCAAGACATCCTTCAATGCTGAACTTCCTGTCTACTTAATCAGGGCATATCAATGATAAATGGCAAGTGAGTGGACTATCATGTTACTGTTTGCTCTGCATTTTGCAGGATCCCACTAATCATGTCCTCTGGCTTTCTCAGGGTCATCTCCAATTTCTAGCTAAATGTGATATTGTGTCACAGAAAAGCTTTCATGGGGATATTTCTAGGTCTACCTCATTTAGAATTCTCTTTCTCTTCTTGAGTGCCCTCACTTCCCCAATACACATACCTCTGTAATATGTCTAGGACTCTTTCTACAGATTGTTGAAACCTGAAAAGTAATGTTCATTCCTTGTACCATTTAAACTGAAACAGTTTCTTGAACTTTTTCTCTCTTTTCTCATTATTATGTGTTTCAAAAACAGTTGATTGACACCCAGTTCTTCTTTGCTAAAATTCCATGATACAAAGGCTGAAAATGTCAGAATACACTTGCTTTCATAGGATTCCTTGGTTTTAGGACACAAACATATGACTTAATCCATGGGATGGGTCCTGAGGGAAAGTATACAATTGGGGGTGGGGTGGGAAGGTCTCTAGAAAAGAGATACATGTGGAGATTTTCTACATCTTCCTTCAGACATGCTTAGGTGAATATACGATGCATGGAAGAGTGGCAGCCATCCTGTGATCATGAGGGCATATGCATGGGGACTAAGGCCAACATACTAAAGATGCTAAGTAGTAAGATGGAAAAACCTGGGTCATAAATGGTGTTATTATTCTTCCTAATTAACCAAATCTGGGACTCTCTGGATTTTTTAGTTGAAATGCTGAAAGCACTGATCTTAAGATACCTTTAATTAATTGTTCTATGAATTTCAGCTAAAAGCTTTTTGATACATTATGCAAATCAAAATACCTACTTGCAAATTTTTTATAATCCCTTTGTCTGATGTAACATACTTTATTTCATGATTCTGGCAGAAGTGTTATTTCAGAAGGACACTAGATGGCAATATATGCTCCATAATTTATGGTGGGGGAAGGGAATTTAAATTTAAAATTGAACTGTCAAAAGCACATAAAGTTGACTAAATGTGAAAACATTAGTTTTGATTATTCTGTAACCTGTAAGAATTATTCTTTTAATTAAGTAGAAATAAAGACAAGGCACATATTTGAGTGCTGGGTCATTAGACAGGTAACTGATGCCCTACCCAGGTTTGGGGAACAAAGAATACCCTATCTTAGAACACTTTGTGTGACATGCAAACCTCACTTATCCCCTGTGATTTATGTCAGAGAGGCTACTATGTCCATGCACAATGGTGATTCAGGAATTCCATGTGTAAGATAGATATATCTTAGTAGATATGTCTTAGTCTGGGAAGTGTTACTTTTTCTTTTGGGTCTAGAGAGAAATTATTTAAGAAATACTAACCACAAGTCCAAATTTGCAGCCTAAGCTCTTGCCCAAATATCATCCTTTAAATAACTTATTTTTATTTCCTAGAGATAGTCTTAATGATTGAAGTTGTATTCATTCTTGACAGGAATTTGCATGTGAGTTTACCTCTGTGCCTTAATAGAATGCTGTTATATAAAACATATCTTCCTCCAGGTAAGTTTATGTATGGTATCAGCTGCTGCTTCAGGCATCTGATACTTATACATGGTGTATCACATGTCACACATTATTATTGTAAGATATTTTTGTATGTGTTGAGTGGATACTATCTATGCATTTATATCCTGAATTTGCTTCATACACCCACCACCCTCTGGGCCATCTTTGGATTTCCTATAGTTGCAGTCAATCTTTTCAGACACATAGCTGTATATCAGTAGAATGATAACTTTTTGAATCCAGTCGGTGACTTATTTCAGTAAACATATATATTTATAAGAACATAGAGTAGGAAACAGAAAATTAGTCGATGTATTATTTGCTATTGTGTCCTAGTGTCTGGGCTGCTATTTTTGGTGACAGCTCTTGCTTAATTTCTTTCATTGGCACATCATAGTCCAGTAGAAAAACAAACAACTTGTTTTAAAGTGTCTTTCTTCATAATTAATGAGGAATTAATTTGATTTTAGTCTTACGACAAGTAAAAACTAGAGGATCTTTATCTTAAATACTTTTAGAATAGTAATGTTTTAAGTCATGGAATAAGTGTGTGTCTTTATATAAATATTTTAGAGGAAGATGTGCAACTGGTTTTCATTGCTATTATTCTTCTCTGGGATGCAAAAATAAAACAAAGTTTTTTTTCCCCCAAAATAATGTATTCTCATTCTCTCACTAAAAGATGGTGGGAAATCAAAACCAGATACTAGAATTACTTGTCAGTTTGAATGTCTTACCCAGGAAGATTTTGAAAGGCAAAATGTCAGTATAAGACATTTTATTTGAGTGTATTCCTAAAAAGATCAGTCTTCAATGAAGGCATATTTATATTTTTATCAGTAATTGAAGAATTGGACTCATTTCTTTTTTGTAATATTTATTTATTTATTTTGAGAGAGATAGAGAGTGTGTGTGCATGCACGAGCAGGGGAAGGACAGAAAGAGAGAGAATCCCAAGCAGGTCCTGTGCTGTCAGTACAGAGCCAGAAGCAGGGCTCAATCTCAGGGACTGTGAGATAATGACCTGAGCTGAAATCAAGTGTTGGAATCTCAATCAACTGAGCCACTAGGCACCCTTGGACTCATTTCTGAGTGTGATATTACCGAAGGGTTTCTTCCATAGGAAATTGTTGCAAAACATTCAATTCAATGAATATTCAATAGAATGGATCTCTCCATACCCATATCAATGACAGAATTGAAGTCAAATAACATTTCTCACAAGGGGATAAACCTAGCTAACATTTTGTAAGAGCCTACCGAATAGGTGACAGGAGCTTAAAGTGAATTATGTCTAACCATCACAACATTTTAAGATAACTGTTTTTCCCCAGTTTGCAGGGGTAAAACTGTAGTCCATAGAAGTTAAGTAACTTACTGATAATGAACTTTGTCTTTATTCTACACAGACAATTTAATAGTTATGCAATTTTCTAAATACAATGCAGATACACAGACACATGAACACACAAATAGTCCAAGAAAGATTGCAGGGTTGGGCTCATTATAAGTTATTGATTTTCTAATTAGTTTTGATGAAGAAATATGATTCTCCAATCCATAGTAGACCAATAATCTATGTTTGGAGAAATAGTGTATATTCAACATTGCCTAGAACATAGCAGATGTTGAGTAAACATTTAGCAGAAGACAGAATGAATACAATGGTATTTCATTAAGCTTTTATTTGTGGCAATGTAAAACATTTATTAATACTATTTAAAGCCGTGTGTCAGTATTTTGAGATAATATTAAAAATGTGGTTTATAGAGATGCTTCAATCTGATAGTATAGGCAGGAAGAAATAATCTTGAATTTTCTAATTCCAGCAGAGAATTAAAATTATTCCCAAAGACATGTTTAACTTCAGATGTGATTAGCAAATAAAACTCACCATGAAATCCTTTAAAACAAGTCATTACTCTATTTCTAAGAAAGAATGCGTGTGAAGAGACTATAATTCTTTCCAGTCCTTAAGTCTCTTTTTCAAATGTTTATTTTACAAAACTACAGTAAGAAAAAAAAAACCTATTCAATGGAGCAATGCTTATGTTCCAAAATTAGATTTTTAAAGTTTCTAAATCTCTCCAGGTAGAAAATAATTTGGAATTAAATTATCCAAGACACCATGGTTTTATTAATACTAATAAAATAAAGGAAGAGATTCCTTGAGAAATAGTCAAAATCAACTATATTCAGCAATAATTACTTAATAGCTTCTATATAATAAATCAAGTTAGTTGTACTTTGGAAAAATAGGAAGCAAATAATGAAGCATCTGTTTTAGACTGATTCTCAAGTCAGACACATTTCTGCCTCACTGAAAAAAAAATAGGGCAGGAAAATATTCAGCTCATTTTTGATAAAATATTAATCTAATGCCTCTTTATGAAATTGTTAATATTTGTTACAGAAAGTTAATTTTTGTGATTTCTTTATGCAGCAGTGTGGTTGAGGAATAAAATTACCTCATTTCAGAATGAAGTTATTTGTATTAGACCTCTGTTCATTCACACAAAAGGTTTATATTTCATTTTAAGACTAACTGGATTTTTATACGAAATATGTGCAAAATTATTTTATTTATTTTTTTTTTCAACGTTTATTTATTTTTGGGACAGAGAGAGACAGAGCATGAACGGGGGAGGGGCAGAGAGAGAGGGAGACACAGAATCGGAAACAGGCTCCAGGCTCTGAGCCATCAGCCCAGAGCCCGACGCGGGGCTCGAACTCACGGACCGTGAGATCGTGACCTGGCTGAAGTCGGACGCTTAACCGACTGCGCCACCCAGGCGCCCCTGTGCAAAATTATTTTAAAGAGCCAACATGGTTTCCATTTTTGTTGTACTTACCAAGATCTCTGTTTACTTTGCTGGGTGGATCAAAAAAACACAACAACAACAACAACAACAACAAACTAATGTTTTATTCCTTTTGCATCATCTTT
The DNA here is from genome assembly GCF_007474595.2 of Lynx canadensis. Taxonomy (NCBI): domain Eukaryota; kingdom Metazoa; phylum Chordata; class Mammalia; order Carnivora; family Felidae; genus Lynx; species Lynx canadensis. Next base: position 21,017,404 of record NC_044313.2, read on the forward strand.
AATAACTTTCTTCAACATAAACCGTATTTAACGGATGCAAGGACTAGAGGTGAAGTCCTTACAAAGTGGCAGAGCCTTACCAGGTGGGGTGAGCCTTCACGTCTGGCAGGAGACAAGCCCCCTGCTCTCTGCTTTGGAAAACTAACACTTGTCCTCTGTGCCAGATTCTGGGTTCTTCTTGGTCCCCAGTTAGGAGAATCTCACTGAAATTCTTGATTGTACTCCTTATTCTTGAGCATTTCCCCCTTTGAGTATGCCCTTTGAGTATAGTGCCCTTGAGAAGTGTGTATACATATCTTGGGATCTCCCCACATAATCAGGAGTTTGGATTTTTACTTCTAAGATCCTGATAGACTCTTGTAAAGAAGCCATTTGTATTCTTTATCAAATTAAACGTATCCAAAAGACCTTGTAATGGGGGAGGACATCTACTCAGAAAAGCATGAAGGATTGACCATTGAAAGCTGATTTGTGAATGCCCCACATAAGATTATCCTCTTTCTTGAGGAATCTTCCTTTTCTCATCCTTGCCATAAGGTGAGGATTCTTTTCCTGACCAGCCTCTAAGGTTGGGTTTTGATTTTATTGCAAGATGTGGCAGAATCCTTATACTTCTGAGTTTCTTTTAGAGATGGGACCAGTACAGCACTAATAAGCCAACCCACAAAAAAATAAAGAACAAAAAAGGGAGTTGCACTTTTATTAAAACAGAATTAAAAAAAATTAGGGGTGGGCACCTCATAGATCTGGGGAGGTAGCTGGATGGCCTGGGGCATCCCCGTCATACATAGGCCCTGATGGAATTCCAGAAAGCCCCAGGCAGGAGGTGCAGAGTGAGTGAGGAGAGCAGCCTTGGGCTCTCTCAATTCAGTCTTGGCTCTCTGGGCTTGTCTCCCATCTCAGGGTGGTTTGTATGCAATGCTGTTGCCACAGACTTAAGCAGATTTCTTTTTAATTAAAACCAATTAACAGCTCTGTTTTGCATAAGAGAAAGCTCACCTTACTGCCAGAGGTAAGTTATAATACTTAAAAAAGTTTTTTTAGTGTTTCTATTTATTTTTGAAGTAGAGAGAGAGAGACAGAGCATGAGCAGGGGAGGAGCAGAGAGAGAGGGAGACACAGAAATCGAAGCAGGCTCCAGGCTCTGAGCTGTCAGCACAGAGCCCGATGCAGGGCTTGAACCCACAAACTGTGAGATCATGACCTGAGCCGAAGCCAGATGCTCAACCAACTGAGCCACCCAGGCGCCCCTTTTTCAGAGAGTAAGTTATAATACTTTAAAGGTTAGGTTAGGAATCACTTTGGTTGCAAGGAACAGAAATCTTCCCTGTTCCTTATGTGGTTGAAAACATTTAAAATATTCTTTTTATTAAATAAAAAAGATTCCAGATGTCAGCAGTGCAAAATTGGCATCTTAGTGATACTGTCAAAGATCTTTCTCCGTGTCGTCTCTGTTATTCTTAGTGCCCTGGGATTTTTATTGTCATGGCTGTCATCTCCTGGTTCCCAAAGGCTGTTGTGTTTCTGGTCCTCACATATACATTCCAGAAGGAAGGAAGAGAAAGAGGCAGAAAGAATAAGTCTGTGTTTATGTCCCATTAGCAACAACAGTGTCCTACCTCTCCCCTCACCCAATCTACTAAGAAAGCTGGAGATGTGCATTTTTATTTCTTATACCTTTTATTTTAGAGGTAGTGGACAGAGAAGTGGGGAATAAATGGTGGATCTCTTACTCCAAGATATATACCAGAGAGAGAGAGAAAGAGAGAGAGAGAGAGATGTGTGAATACTCCTCAGCTCATTTTTGACATGTTGCTAACATAAGTCAGCAATGTGTCCTTTGATGAGTTCCATAAAGCTGGGGACTTTCATCCCTTTTAAGATCTAATAAATTTCCTTGTGAAATTTTGGAGAGAACTTTCATTAAGAATCTCATATTTTCTCGGGGTGCCTGGGTGGCTCGGTCGGTTAAGCGTCTGACTTCGGCTCAGGTCATGATCTCACGGTCCGTGAGTTGGAGCCCCGCGTCGGGCTCTGTGCTGACAGCTCAGAGCCTGGAGACTGTTTAAGATTCTGTGTCTCTCTCTCTCTGACCCTCCCCCGTTCATGCTCTGTCTCTGTCTCAAAAATAAATAAACGTTAAAAAAAAATAAAAAAAAAAGAATCTCATATTTTCTCTAAATTGTACTCAGTTATCAAGGCCTCTGCAAACACATACTTATGAAATCACTCATGTAAAAGAATTCCAAAAAACTTACATTTTTGTTTTCTTGTTATCTTTCTATATGGTTCATTCTTATGATTTTTCATCCAAAGTCCAATTCAGTCAATTTCGTGAAAATCATCACAGTGACCTATTTCCTCTCTTGTGCTGTTTCTCTTATGGAATTTTTGCTATCTGTCTTTGTATGTCTGTCTTATGCTATGCTGTCTCATGTGAGCATTTCTAAGCTCCCAGTATCCCACCCTAGGCAGCAAAACATTTATTCACTTGAGAGTGACTCAAACATCTGGATTATTTAGAGGGGAGCTCCCCATTGTTGATTAAATTTTCTTGCTGGGAAGGCTTTCTCTCGTGGGTAAGATGTGGGATATTACAGTTGCCAGCTTAAACGTTAATTTTGGTGCAGTGTCAGGAATTAATCCATCCTCTGAATTAGCTGAAATGTCCTCCTCTCCATGTAAGTCTGTGGCCACCTCCTACTCTCTCATTCTCCTTCCAGTTCTCTGTTCTCTGCCTTTGTGGGTGGGCTTTATTGAGTGAATCATACTGATTGATGTCTCTTCAATTTGAATATCAATGAATATCAGAGGGTACTGCGAAGACAGTAGCAGTTTCTTCCACTGGTTTGGGTCCTTGGGGTTTCAGACCTCTTCTCTGTCCAAGATACAGTGGTATAATATTCTAGAATTTAACAAAAGCCTGACAACCAGGAGGAAAATTCTCTCCAAGTCAACTAAATTAGAATATAAAAACAACCCAGAATCTGAAAGGCCAAGGACTATCTTTTGTGTGAATTAAAGAGCCAAAAGTGATGAGCAAATGCAGTTTTGGAGAAGGAAGTTTTTATTACAAAAGGTTGAATCAGTTCTTAAGCACCAGGACAAGAGGCCACTAGTCAGAAATGTATGTGCACATTATACCCACAATGACAGAGGATCAAGTTAACTCTGTACCGGCTGTCAGCTGTTCCTGCCCTGCCCACAGACTCTGCTGTCACCCCCACTTACTGTTGCAGCCTCAGTCCTCCTCTTTCACAGCTTCCAGTGTAGCGGTGAGTCTTACACAGAGAGTTGGGACACAGAGACTTTTCCTTCTAGGAAGGAGCAGCCTTATTCATGCCAGCACAGGCTCAGGGGGTTAAGACCATAAAGGCTGCAGGCAGTCTACTAAGGATGTCTCCAAGAATATAGAAGATGGGTTGTAAATAGCACGGAGACTGGGGCTATTGGAGGCAGCAGAAAGTGATTAGAAAGACAAAGGCTTTGGCATCAGGTGGCCAAGAGGCAACTTCAGATTCTCCCACTGCCTGCTGAGTCATTGGGCAAGTGACCTAAACTCTCTCTGAGTTTTCTGATATCTTTCCAAAAATTATATGGAGGAAATATTATCTCCTGCAGGAGGATCTAATTCTAAGAGGATCTAATTATTTAAGAAAATGTATGCAAAGTACCTAGTAGGTAGTACATGATTACAAAATGGTAACAATTGTTATAAAATATCCAAACTTGGTACAAGAAGTTCATGATTTGGGTGTATACATAAATAATGGGGTCAGCCAAACACGTGTGAGTTTCATGTCTGTTTCCTTGCTCCACATAAAGATTTTTCCTACTAAGTGGAGAAATCAGTTGCTTGGCAAATGCATGCTGGAGATTCATTCTTATTCCTGCTGTGAAAGGTGATAATGTGAAGACTTTCTACAAACTCCATCATTTTTGGAGTGTGTGATTAATTATTCAGTAAGTAATATTTTCATTGATGAAGTATGCATGTTATTTCCTTTATCTCATTTTTTCTCATAAATTTAATTGTTGGGTTAATTATAATCACTTTATAATTACTGTACTTTGGCATTAATTATATCACATCACACCATTAATATTATTCAGCATAAAACTAATCAAATCATGAGCACACATAGCCCAGGGGGCTTACCTGTAATACTTTCTTTGTTCTGTTTTCTTCCTCCCTCCCTCCCTCCCTTCCTTCCTTCCTTCTTTTCTTTCTTTAACATATTTGAAAAGTCTTCTCAATTACTTAGTTGCTTTTCAGTGCCATTTTCTCAGAAGCATGCCACATCCACAAATATCTCATGGAGCTTTATTTCCTAAACACAACCTTCTCCTCTCACCTACCAGCAACCTGGACACATTATTCATTTAGTCTCTTCAGCTAGAGAGGTGTTGATGTTGTTAGATGTTCCCTGGGGCTGGATTCTTGCTACAAAATGCAATTCTTCAGGTCTGTCATTCCACATACAAATTTCACTACGTCTAAATTTTTTTTTTTTTTTCAAAACTTTGTTTTCGTATGGGTCTGACTTCTGCCAGAGGAGCATTATGTATGGAAATCTATCACTATTCTTTGAGGTAGGCAACACATTAAATCATTTATGAGATAATTTCTGTCAAAACCTTCTATTTTTCAATTTGTAATTCTTTTTGAATATGTAAAAAATATTTAAACCCTAGAATGAAAAAAAAAAAAACAGATCATAGAGTCAGCATGTGTCTCATTTTCCCTTTTATGTATATGTGAGTGTGTGTGTTAAAAATTAAAATGCTTACAACAAAATACGGGAAATCTTTCTCCACTGTTTTTTACTCCCCAGTTCCTCTCTCCCCTGAGGTACTCTCTTTTCATTTAATTGTGTATTTATGCATTTATCTCTATATTTCTAACTATGTATTTATAATAATTAAAAAAATACTTTACCAAATTTTTACAGTATCCTTTGATATAATAATAAAGATAGAACGTTCTTATAGAGTACCTCATCCTCACTTAGATTTCCTATTCTCCCAATGGATTTATCCCAGATACTATTGGGTAAATATTCACTCTATATATTATTATGACTATGAATATATTGTTCATTATAGATACAGAATTGTATTTTCTTATGGAACTTTTTGTTTTCCCTTCACTAATATCTGTTATTTTGATCAGTTTTATAAATTTTAATATGCCTATATTTCATTCTATTACATCTATCAAATGCCTATTGAGCAAAATTTTTCCCCAAACACTCAAACATATATAATATTTAATCTGTTTTCTATTCTTTAAAAAAAAAAAGTTTCCTTGGTGCTCTCTTTTTAGGAGATTAAATTCACCTATTGTAATCTGCACTGGTTGATTTTTAGGTTTGTTTCACAGCCAGTGTTCCTTGGATTCTCTATCTTTCTTTTATTGATAAACTTCCTTTATTTTGGGTGGATAATAGCTCTTCAGTAGATGCCTGAGAAATGATGTCTTAGAACAAACCACCAAGTCCCTGTAGCACCGGAATGTCTGCTTTCACGCTTGATTGAAAGCTAAGCTGTGTGATAACTCTAAGCTAAAAATAATTTTCTTTCAAATGGTATGTTAAATACAACTGTGGATTCTTTGCTAATCCTTTTATTCAGGGAGGCAGTGTAATTACTCTCTCCTTGAATCTGGACTAGACTTAGTGACTCACCTGACAAATAGAGTTGGCAAAAACTATTTTATAAATTCTGGAGCTAGGTCATTAAAAACTTTGTGGCTTCCACCTAGTCCTCTTGAAAAACTCGCTCTAGGGAAGGAGTGCCTTGAGAACGCCATGGAAGGAAGAAATTCAAGCAAGGTAGCCGTATGAAGAGGCTGACTGGAAAGAGATCCCAGACATTGAATGAAGAAGCCGTTTTGAAGATTTCAAATTAGTAGATGTTACCGGAGAAACAAAAGAAAACAAACAATTCATCCGACAACAAAAACCGAGGTCCTACACCTATGACCCTAGTTAACCTATCTCAGCTATTTTTAGGTATTTGAGCCCACTGGCTAAGGCCTTAGTTATCTGGGGAAGAGAAGGACCACCACCGCTGCACCCTGCCATAAGTGTAGTCATAATTAAATGGCTATTACTTTAAAAAAATGTTCATGTTTATTTTTGAGAGAGAGGGAGAGAGCACGAGTGGAGGAAGGGCAGAGAGAGAGAGAGAGAGAGCGCGAGCGAGCAGAGGATCCAAAGCAGGCTCTGTGCTCACAGCAGAGGGTATAATGCAGCGCTTGAACCCAGGAATGGGAGATTATAACCAGAGCGGAAGCCAGATGCTTAATGGACTGAGCCACTCAGGGGCCCCAAAAGGCTCTTTCTTCATGCCACTAAATTTTAGTTTAAATTTAGTTTAAATTTAAATTTTAGAGGTTCATTATTCAGCAGTTGATTGAAAACGTATCTCTGGCTTTATGCTGTGATTGAAAAGGCTGATACCATTCTGAGTTCCTACCCCTTTGGCCTCTCTGAAAGTGTTTAGGGATTTCTGATTTTTCTAAAATTCTGAAATTGTACCAAGATGCACATTGGTTTTCTCATCCTATTCATAGAGCTCAGTACTTGGTGGACTCTCAAACTGAAAACAGATGATTTTTGTCCTTCATTCTATTGATATGATGAATCACAATTTACTTTTATATATTGAATCATCCCTGCATCCAAGAGATAAATCCCCATTGGTTGTGGTGAATAATTCCCTTAATGTGCTATTGAATTTGCCTTGCTGGCATTTTGTTGAGGATTTTTGCATCTATGTTCATCAGGGATATTGACCTACAGTTATCTTTTCTTTTGGTATCTCTGTCTGGCTTTGGTATCAGTAATTCTGATCTCATGAAATGTATGTGGGAGTGGTCCCTACTCTTCAACTTTTTTTCAAGAGTATGAGAAAATTTGGAATTAATTTTTTGAATGACATATTACAAAGCTATAGTAATCAAAACAGTATAGTGCTGGCATAAAAACAGACACATTGATCAACAGAACAAAATCAAGATCCTAGAAAAAATAAGCAGACACATACACGGTCAACTAATATTTCACAAAGGAGCCAAGAATAGTCAATAACCAAAGTATAGTTTTTATGGCGGTTCTGGGAAAACTGAGTATTTACATGCATAATAATGAAGTTGGAGCCCTATCTCATGCCACTCACAAAAATTAATTCAAAATGAATTAAGGACTTAAATGTAATACCTGAAACCATAAAACTTCTGGAAGAAAACATAGGAAAGTAAAATTCCTTGACATTAGTCTTGGCAGTGATTTTGTGGATATAACACCAAAAGCACAAGAAACAAAAGTAAACAGACAAGTGTGGCTGTGGCCACACAAGTGTGGCTACATTAAACCAAGGAAACAAGAATGAAAAGGTGACCTATGGAATGGGAGAAAACATTTGTATACCATTTACCTGATAAGGGTGGATTTTTAAAATAATGAGAAACCCCTATAACTCAAAAACTAATACAAAACAAATTAATAGCAAATTTGTAGCAAAACAAAACAAACCAGCAACAATTTAAAAATGGTCTAAAGACTTGAATATACTTTTCTCCAAAGAAGATTTTAAAATGGCTAACAGGTAGATAAAAAGATGCTCAACATCACTAATCATCAGGGAAATGCAAATCAGAACCCCAATGAAATATCACCTCAAACATGGTAGAATGGCTTTTATCAAAAATACAAAAGTGTTGAGAAGGTTGTGGAGAAATTGGAACCATTGTACACGGTTGGTGAGAATGCAAAATGCAGCTGCTATAAAAAATAGAATGGAGGGTCCTCAAAAAATTTAAAATAGAATGACCATATAATCCAGTAATCCACTCCTGGTTATCTGTCCAAAAGAATTAAAATCTGGATCTCAAAGAGATATGACTACTCCCATGTCCATTGTAACACTACTCACAAAGACCAAGATGTGGAAGGAAGCAACCTAAATTTTCATTGACAGATGAATAGATAAAAAAATGTGATACATACCTGGAAAGGAATGTTATCCAGCCTTCAAAAAGTAGGGAATCCTGCAGTATGTGACAACATAGATGAATCTGGAGAACATTATACTAAGTAAAATAAGCCAGTCACAGAAGGAAAAATATGCATGATTCTACTTATATGAAATATCTAACATAGTCAAATTGGTAGAAACAAAAATAGAATGGTGGTTTGCAGGGGCTACAAGGAGGGAGAATGAGGAGTTGCTAATCAATGTGCATAACATTTCAATTATGCAAATGAATTAGTTCTAGAAATCTGACATTCACTATTGTGTTTATAGTTAACAATACTATATTGGACATTTAAAAATCTATTAAAAGGGTAAATCTCATGCTGTGTTTTTACCAAAATAAACAAACAAAAAGTAAATAAATAAACTAAAACCAAATTGTAACCAGATGTTGGTCATTTCAAAGAAATACTCTAATCAGTGTTGATCTCTAATTTTCATTTTAAATCAGAAATCTGCATTTTTTTTTTCATCCCACTATGTCCATTAGAAAAACAAAATCATTCAAACCTAACTTCCTTGCTAGCTTTTCTGCAGATATTGTTTGGTGTGGTCATAATGGTCGCCAAATGGTCATCATCCTATGCTAAACTCATTGGCATCTTTATATCTTGGCTCAGTGCTGTTCTGTTTTTACCTTTGTCTGCCTGATCCAAATACTATTTAGTCAATAAGGCCCAACTCAAGCCTCATGTCCTGAGGAGGGCTTCTATCTCTAGTCTTATCTCTTTTTCTCCTCATTTCCTAAAAGCTAGTGTTTCATATTTATCACTGTTCTTTGTGTCAAAGTAAGTGGTTCCTGATCAGTGCCACTGCTTAGAAATCCAATTCAGCCAAATATATAATTTAAATTCACTAATAGTCACATAAAAGAAATAGGTGAAAATAATTATATTCATGTATGTTATTTAATGAAGTATATATAAAAATATATTGGCAACCTGTGATCAATATCAAAATATTAATGAGGCATTTTACATTCTTTTTTGGTATGAAGTCTTCATAATACAATATGTATTTTGTATCTAAAGAACCTCTTACGACGTGTTCTACATAGTGCTCTTTTGAGTTATTGATAATTTGTTTTAAGTAATTGTAGTTGGATACCATTGGAGCTTGTAGTGATGAGTTTTGTTATGTTTGAATGTTTCATTCTTGGTTCTCTTGAGTTTTCTTTGCTAGGTAATTACAGCTCAAGAATTGCAAACTCTTTAGTACATAGTGGTGCGTGCATTATGTCAGACTTGTTAATTTCATCTTTAAAACTACATTATGACATTGTTGCTTAATACTTAATACTTGGCATGATGTTGAGAACATTTTGGGTATTTGAAAATACTTGGTTTCCTCTTTCTCTCCTTTCTCCCTCTCTCATTTCCCTTTCCATCTCACTGTCTCATTATTTTCACTTTGTTGCAAAAAAGCATTTCAAATTACTTAAAGAGCATAACATAAAATGATGTCAATGCTGTTGATAACTATAGTAATAATAGTATTTTATAACTTACTTTAGAACTTTAACTTTATAAATAATGTATTATTTATCAAGGTGCTTGCAGCTGAAGTGCTCAGTGGTGGTTATTTCTTCTCCAGGAAAAACAGTACCAATTGCTTCAAACTTTCTCTAGGAATATTTTTATAAACAGTCCAAACTAAAGGAGGTGTTTTTGTGAATTACTAGAAAATATATATAATATTATGCTCCTGCATGCTTATGGTGATGTAATACATTTAGCCCCAGTGTAAAACTCTAATTGATTTTGACATTCTCACTGAGCTGCAATGTTTGTTATTGTTCCTTCAGAACAACATGGGTGCTATCAAATATACCTAAATGTAAGGAAGACATTTATTTCTACTGGGTTTTTTGAGCCAGATAAAACTTTGTGATTCGATTTTAACTTTTTACCATATTTTAACTTAAATGTACTTCTAAGCATAACTTTAAAATATCTTTCCACTAAGTAACTAAAATGTTTTAATTTTTAAAGTAATGCACATTATAAAAATGCATCCAAAATGCTCTTGGACAGGATCATATAATGTTCTACTTATATAATTTTAAATTCATTTAATTGCACTTTAATTTATGGGGTTTTAGAGTATTTAGGTACAAGATATTATCAATTGTCAAGGTCTCATTTTCAAGACCTTTAATAGAGAACTGTGGAAGCAAAATAAATTTACAAAATGTAGAGAATTTCAGTAAGCTGTATAACGAAGAGCCATGGATACCATCTGCTTCAGGCTGAAAAAGAAGCTGATGTAATCAGTTGTAAGTAATTGGGAGTGTGGGGTAGGGAAAAGGAGGGAATGCTAATCTGTGCTCTGTGCATTGGAGGGTTTCTGACAAGATAAAATATCAGCTTCCTAATATTGATATTCTTGTCAAATGATCCTCTCCAATTACTTTATTTTGAAGGATACATTGTGTGCTAGTTAAGGGGAAGAAAATTTTGTTGTTGTTATGAGAGAATAAAAGTAATCAAATACATTATTAATCATAGATAGATAGAAAGATAGATTGATAGATATAGTCATAGATATAGACGTAGACATATTATGTCAAGAGCAAAATTGACTGTTTTCCTCCCAAAGACCATGCAGAGTAAAGATGTGATGAACACCGCAAGAGAAACAACTATCTGATCAGATCCCTGTCTTAGGTGCCTCGGTGAGACTTATTCAGTGTTTATAATGACTAGTTAGAAAGGCAACAAGAAAATTAAATGCTGGAAAGTGCATGATAACAAATGGGAATTGACCTGGAATGACTATGGAGCCCAGGTTAGGCCTAGAAAGGAAACAAGGACACATAATGAGATTAATAATGACACTCAAAACTTAAGTACTTATGTGCAGATGGTATTCTCAATATTTATGCCATTTACTTCATTTTCCCTGCAGGATAGGTAGGGCCTATTTATATTACACTCATTTTACAAATGAGAAAACTGATGCACAGAGATGTTATATGACTTTCTTAAACTACATACCTGATAAGTTGCAAAGTTAAGGTTTGAACTCAGGTGGTCTGATGGCAGAGTTTAAACTTTTAACCTTCTATGCTGTTGGATTATGTGCTGGGTTATAAGTAAATTGTGACTGATTAAAGCTCTACAATACAAATTAGCCAATAATTTATATTTAATTCAAAGCTATTTCTGTATATCAAGTCCATTGGCCTGCATTCTGACACAGATTTCTAGTTATTACCTCTATAGTGAAGAAGAAAACAGGAGTTGAATTAACTCCTACTTGTATGAAGGTCTCAGCATAGATATCAGTTATCTAGAATAGTGTTTCTCAAATTCCCTCAGCACTAAGCTTACTGCTTGGATCCTTGGTTAGAATGCATATTTTGGAGCCCTGGCTTCAGAAGTTCTGATTTAGGAAGGCTATGTTATAGCCCTACAACTGACATTCTTAATGACAAATCCAGGGAATTCATATATAGTTTAGAAAAATTCTTTTATTGGATGTTCTTCTCGGCACCAAGATTTCTTAGGTGGTCCACATATTATCCTCAACGAACCTCACACTTAACTTATTAACACTTTCCACACTCTCTGGTCATTGCTCATTTGCTCCTCATTGTCTCCTAGACTATGAGATATAAGGGCAAGGATTGCATTACTCTAAAGCTGTATCTCTAATACCTGCCACTTAACCTTCTCCCCAGTAGGTTCTTAATAGCTATGTATTAAAAAAGAGTAAACACTGCAGGATATGTAGAATGAATGAGTGAATGAATAATTATGAGATGGTCAGAGTATGCAAAGTGATAAATCATTTTCATATGACTGGGTTTAGTATGCCTAATTGTCTTACTTAGCTGCATATATGTAGACAAAAAGTAAAATGTTTCAGTGACCCATTCTGCACAAAAAACTGTTCCAACCCTTATTAGCTTATTTTTCTCTTCTCTCTCTGTTAATATTGTCCAATTTTAGCCTTCTTTTCAAATTCAATTCCTGTATTTTTATTCCCTTTTATAGAGTTTCTCAGAAACATGCTCATGAACGAAACCATGGCACTCACTGAAAATGGATATACTTCTTTGGCAATTTCTTCAGAAGAGTCGAGTTTCCAGAATATGATATTTGCATATTGTCCCTCTTGGATAGGAGACAGAACCTTGGACTTTCACATTAATGTTTTCTGCTCTAACATAGACCTTCATCAACGATGGGCTTACATCATTCATTTTAACAAGTATTTAATGATATGCTGGCATGATGTTAAATGCTAGAGAAAGTCAACTTAGTATGTGCATTTCCTTTCCATTTTTATAGCATTTTCCCACACATTATCCCATTTTATTCTTGAAATAATCGTTTGAGCTAGAGAGAACACTTGGCATTATTCTATTTTTTTTTTTTTTTTCAAAAACACTAAGCCTCAGAAGTAGAGTGATTGCCCAAGGTTAAACACCTGCCTAGTGACTCAGTTGGGACTGGAACCCATTTCATAAAATTGGAGAGAGAATACAATCCAGATTCTCTCTCAGAGAGCTCATTCAATTAAATCAACAAACATTACTGAGCCAATCCCCAGTGGTGGGTAGTGAGCTAGGAACTGGGAATTCAAAGATAAATAAGAAATTCTACTTTCCCTCAAGTAACTCATAGATTATTACAGGAAATAGACTTGTAAACAAATGCATTAAAATCAACATAGTAAGTGATATTATAAAGGTATGAACTGAATGCAGATTGCAGAGGAAGAAGAAAACTTGCTCAAGGCAAGCAGAGAAAGCCTTTTCTTTTAAGTTCAGTTACGAACATGAGAAAGATAATTTAGATATGGGTGCTCGTGGCATGGAGGATGTTTAAATGCTTCCAGGAAGAAGGAATAGCATGGCAAAGGCAAAGCCTTATAAAAGACTCAGCTTGTCTATGGCAGGTGTTGGTTCCTAAACTGGACCCCTACATGGAGGGCAAGGAGAGATGGAAGGAAGAGGGACACCACTCCAGAAGCAGGTTTTATATGCAAGGAAACTTACATATGAAGCTTGCCCTGGGTGGCTGCAAGATGAGTGGATCTCCATACCTGCCTGCCAGCATCTTAAAGGTCAGCTAGAGACCTGAACTGGGTTCAGTCATATATACTATCCAGATCTCAACAACACATTACTGTCTCACGGCTGCATCCTTGAAAACAGTCCCCACTGTGGGAATAGTGAGCAGAGTGTACCTTGCAAGGACAAGAGAGGAAGTGAGGAGCTTCCCTTTGGTCAGGTCCAGGTCTTACATTAACCAGTGGTCATACCCTCTTGATAACCACCTCCAATAGCAAATGAGATTTTCAGTGCAACTGGACCAGGTTCAGACAAGACAGGATTTCAGAGAAGGTAAATATGTTGGCATTCCTTTCAACCAATATAAGTTTTCTTTATTTAATAGGATTCACTGATAATCTTTTAAGAGAATGGCTAAGAGGACACTTAGGGGATTGCTTGGTCTCTATTACTCTTCACAGTTTGTTTGAACATTCTGATCTCAGCACAACAAAATCTTGAGAAGCAAGTTTAGCCATCACGTTTTATAACTCAGCTTGCCCTTTGGAAGTCTTACCAACCCAAATGGTTCCACAAAATACTCTTGTGAACCACATGTGGTACTCCTCTTTCTTATATTTGAAATATATTTTTGTGCTACTTATAGATTCGTATTCTGGGAACTTCTCAGCTGGTCTATCAAAGAATCCTCCCTGGATAGCTAGCTGGAGAAGATGGTACAGAGAAGGTGCCTGTGGCCTTGAATGGCAGTTTGAAATGTCTGTGCTTACATTCTTTAGGCACTGGAAACAAGATAATGCAGGAGACTGTGAAGACCAGTTTTTAATTTTGAAGAAGCTGCTTCTGGAGGGGATGCCACCTTACTAGTTAGGCAGATTAGAAGAAAGAGTCACTGGAATTGGAAAGACCAGGGAGAGGCATATTGGGGGAATATAAGAGACCAGGACATGCTTGGGTGCCGTCACAATATCTTAGCAAGAAACACCTAAATTTACAGACATTTCGAGCTGCAATCAACTGCATTTAATGATTAACTTACTGTAAGGAATAAGGGAGGAGCAGCGGATTGAGGCATCCTCCAAGGTTTCTAACCATAGGGAGTGTTTTGCCTATGGTATGTGATCAACACTAGAACAAAAATAAAAGTGAATTAAGGGAGATGTGAATCTGGTAGGGAGCATAATGCGTTCTCTTGTGGACATACTAGGTTTGAAGAGCCCCTACGATATGGATGTGACTGTATTTGTTATGTAGATTTGGCTTTAGGTTCAGCCTCTCTTAGAAAATGTTGACGTTTTAAAATGAAGTCATTTCGGGGCGCCTGGGTGGCGCAGTCGGTTAAGCGTCCGACTTCAGCCAGGTCACGATCTCGCGGTCTGTGAGTTCGAGCCCCGCGTCGGGCTCTGGGCTGATGGCTCAGAGCCTGGAGCCTGTTTCCGATTCTGTGTCTCCCTCTCTCTCTGCCCCTCCCCTGTTCATGCTCTGTCTCTCTCTGTCCCAAAAATAAATAAAAAATGTTGAAAAAAAAAAAATAAAATGAAGTCATTTCTGGAATTGCCCACTAGAGGTTACCCATATGATTCAGAGTAGGGAAGATGCTTGGATTTGACAATTTAAAAATATCTGTCCACATTTGGGAAGTTGTTATGTGTACATGAAGAGGAGCAGAGAAAGGGAGACAGAGAATCCCGACCGGGGCTCAATCCCATGACCGCGAGATCATGACCTGAGCCGAAATCAAGAGTCAGATGCTTAACTGACTGAACTACCCAGGTGCCCCCTGACTAGTCTTCAGGGAAGAAATTCATTTATAAGTGATCCAAAGTATAATGCATAAAACTAGCTACAAAAGTTCAAGTTAATTAACCTAAGGACACATGGCTGAGACTGAGGTGATGGCAGGCTGTCCCTGTGTGCACAGCTGCAGAAAGTTAACACTGTCTAGGCAGCAGTTGGAAAGTTATAGCCCATCAGCTAAGAATCACTTTTACATTTATGAGGAATTTGGGGAAAAAGATTATGTAAGACCATATGTGGCCACAAAACGTAAAATATTTACTATCTTGCCCTTCACAGAAAATGTTTGCTGACTCTTGATCTAGAAACATGGTCTCTTGATTTAAATGAGTGAATGGATGTATAACTGAGTTTTTTGTTTGTTTTGGTGTTATTATTTGCTTTCTTCCCCAAGTCATTACTGATATTTGGTGTTTGGTCTTTTTGCTTCAGTTTGAGCACTTTTAGTAATAGAAAATCCTGTTTTGTAAGACCTCATGTATATTTTGACATAGTCTCTGTCTCTGTCTCTCTCTCTCTGTCTCTCATGTGTGCTCATACAGCTGATCCTTGAACAACATGGGTTTGAACTGAGCAGGTACACTTCCGTCCAGATTTTTTTTTTTAATTACTACATTAGAAAAGGTTTTGGCGATTTGCAACAATTTGAAAAAACTTGCAGGCAAACGCAATACCCTAGAAATGTTGAAATAATTAAGAAAGAAATGTTGAAAAAATTAAGAAAGAGCTATGAGTACTGGGGATTATATGTAAGTGATGAATCACTGGGTTCTACTCCTGAAACTAAAACTACACTGTATGTTAACTTGAATTTAAGTAAATAAATTTAAAATAAAAAAAAATAAAAATAAAAAATAAAGTAATTAGGACATGGTGCTGTAAACATTTCTAGTACATTTGAAATAAGAGTGAGTAAACCTTTTCAACTTGTCTTTCTTTGACAATGTGTCAAAACTTATGTCCTGAGACATAGTGGCTTGATTTTAGTAAAATAACATGTATTGTTGGCATGTGGTCTAAAGCACACACAATTTTGTACTGATTATGTTGCTAACCCTTTCCTCTTCAGCATGGGAAAATGCAGAGGAGAAAGATAGACTTAGGATATCTGCAAGCAGGGAGTCTATTAGAAGGGCCATGACAAAGCCAGAGGAGCCAGGCTGGGCAAGAACGAAGTATCTAGGATAATGATATATAACCCATGTGGTACAGAGTGAAGGCTGCATGGATGTTTAGAAGTGAGGACTAAAGTGCAATATTTCAGGAACATCTTAAGATGTGAAAATCACCAAGTTGGTGTTAGGCTCAAACAGGACAATGCTCACAGGAGCATTTCAAATACTGTGAGGCATGATATATATGTAACACAGAAATAACTTCTCATCCCCCAGGGCATGAGGAATCAGAAAACCTTCATTCAAGACCTATCTGTCTTTTCCCCACTGTACAACCTTATGTAAGTCTTGTTTCTTCTGTAGAACTGTTTCCTTTCCTGCAAAATTGAATTATTCATCAGACTAATTAAAACTCATTGAAAAAACGGGGCGCCTGGGTGGCTCAGTCGGTTGAGCACTGACTTCGGCTCAGGTCATGATCTCGCGGTCCGTGAGTTCGAGCCCCGCATCGGGCCCCTGTGCTGACAGCTCAGAGCCCGGAGCCTGTTTCAGATTCTGTGTCTCCCTCTCTCTGACCCTCCCCCGTTCATGCTCTGTCTCTCTCTGTCTCAAAAATAAATAAACGTTAAAAAAAAAAAATTAAAAAAAAAAAAGAAAAAACAAAAAAAGTGTATGCCATGAATGCACAAAACATGTATCGATACTAGTCTGTTTGATCATTTACTACCATAAAATATACAGAAATCATTTATAAAAATTAATCAAAATTTATCAGAACTTATGTGCACAAATACAAACTGTACATTGTCTTTTCACATTTGATGTCTAGTGTTAGTAATACATATAATGTCCACAGTATTTTGTATCATAGAAGTCAATATTGATATAGGTACTGAGAGAGATGATTTATCTTGTAAACAAACTGTGCTATCAATAAATGTAGTAGAGTAAATATATTTCCCTTCTCTTTATGATTTTTAAAGTAATATTTCCTTTTCTCTGGCTTACTGTATTGTAAGAATATAGCATATAATACATACATACAAAATATGCATTAATTGGCACTTCGTGTTACCAATATGGTCTCCAGTTAACAGTAGGCTATTAGTAGTTAAGTTTCTTGGGAGTTCACAGTTACATGTGGATATTTGATTGGGGGGGAGGACAGTGCCCCTAACCCCCAAACCCCTGCACTGTTTAGGGTTCAACTGTGTAAGGTCAAATATACATGTACATGTATATTTGTTTTTGTTTTCCTTAAAGTGAGGTAAATTCACTTTTCTGAGGCTACCACACATTGGGTCTTCTAACTCCTAGTAACTGAGTAAGGCCACATGACTGACAGCTCTATGCCATTTTAGGGATGCTAAATCTACTGTCTGTAAATTCTCTAGACAAATTTATTCAAAATTTTAAAATTAACTGTATTTTATCATTGTTTTTTGCCTAGGACAGGGTTTCCAAAGCCCTTCCCCAGTTTGATTTTTTTTTTTTTTTAACTGCAGAATATTTTAGTGTTACCATGGTCCGTCCTCCCTAAAATGTGGTGACAGTCCTGAATTCAGTGCTTTTGAGATAGCCTGACCTGTCCAGGGCATGTTTTCCTGACTGATGGCTTTGGAAGGAGAATGTGATGTGGTCAGTAAGAGACTATACTTTGGGGCGCCTGGGTGGCTCAGTTGGTTAAACGTCCGACTTTGGCTCAGGTCATGATTTCACAGTCTGTGAGTTTGAGCCTTGCGTCGGGCTCTGTGCTGACAGCTCAGAGCCTGGAGCCTGCTTTGGATTCTGTGTCTCCCTCTCTCTCTGCCCCTCCCCTGCTCATGCTCTGTCTCTCTCTGTCTCAAAAATAAATAAAAACATTAAAAAATTTTTTTTAAAAAGAGATTAGACTTCAAAATTAGGGAATCACGATGATCTGAGTTTGATTCCTATCTGCACACTTATCAATTTTACCTATAAATTTGGAATAACGTATCTTCTCAAGGTTGGTGATGAGAATACATATGATATTTTTGAATTCTGACTAGCACAGTGCTTTACACAAAGGATTTATTCAAGTAATGGCACGCGCTGGCAATGAAGATTCTGGTGAGGCTGAAGTTGGAAATGGCTAAATGTGTGTTGATTAGACCACCATCTCTTAGTAATCTTAGATCAATGAAGAACCAGGCCTTTTCTTCAAATTCCTCTCAAATTTGTGCACCTATAGCATAGACTTGTATCTCATTTCTTTATTACTACCTAAAATATAGTAATTTTCTGTGTATAGATTTTAAATTCTTTCTGTTGTTTTTTGTTTGTTTGTTTGTTTGTTTTTTAGATTTGATATTAGTTCACTCTCCATTCTGCTCACTGTGGGGATAAGATATAAATCATCAATTTTGACCTGAGGTTCTTCCTGAGACCATGACCTGGCAGTGTGACCACTGATGGTAAGGCTCATTTTGATGATACAAAGTGCATGATCACAGGGTATGATTATTTGGATCATCATTCCTGCAAGCTTTAGTAACTTCAGGTAACTTGCTGGTACCTAATTATATCTTTAGCTGTTCCCCATAAGGCAGTCAAGAAAATATTCATATATTCGTGCTTCAGTACATAAAACAAATACCTGGAAGACCAGAAAGTAATCTCCTATTCCATAGTATATTCTGGTGTTATTTATTAGTTGTTCTAATTTTGAGATTTTGAGATATTGTTAATGCTGGGGACGTTTTCTGGATTTGTTAAGGTGACTTTTGATTCCTCATAGGTCATAGTGAAGACCTTGAAAAAACTGGGTAAACATTCTCTAGCTTTAGGCATAAGATTCGGGTGCTAGACCTATAAATAATCTTATATGTCACTTATTTTCCTAATTTTCAACCTTGTAAGCAGCTTGTTTAAAAGCAATTTCTAGGGCAAATTTCCCAACACGTAAAGTGTACAAAAGCCAACTTTTCTGGGTAAGGATTACATTTTTATTATAGGCCCTCTATTTACTAAATGTGTGAAATTCAAAAGTTACTAAATTTCTCTGTTCTTTATATTTTTAATCAGAACTTGAGAATGATAATTCCTGCCTTCCGTACCTCAAAAATCAAAGAAGTTAGTTTACATAAAAACTATAATTTAAAAAATATTATATACCACACACATATAAAAGTTTTGCTACATCAAAAGAGAAACACTTATGGTTGTACATGATGAAGTAAAAAACGGATAGTTTAAACAATATACGTTTTAAAAATGAGAAGAAAATATTTGACATAGTTTGTACAGAAATCATTTTCTATTCATTCCTATATTAACCAAATGAATAGTAAATACTGTTTAATTAGGTTATATCAATCGTATTATCCAAGTCATAAAAGTGAATGGGCTAACACTAGATATTGCCATACATCATGGATGACACATTTGCTGGTTGAAAAATTGGAGGTGACCATTTGGAAGGTTGGGCTCATGAGGATTTGGAAACTTCCTCATTCCCTAACAGGAAGGTGTTTTGTGCTAGATTAGACTTTGTATAAATGGCTACAGTTTTTTCTCTTCTTTAGTTTCAGAGTCTAATTCTCCAGTCTTTAAATATGGGGTGGCTTGGGGCGCCTGGGTGGCGCAGTCGGTTAAGCGTCCGACTTCAGCCAGGTCACGATCTCGCGTCCGGGAGTTCGAGCCCCGCGTCGGGCTCTGTGCTGATGGCTCAGAGCCTGGAGCCTGTTTCCGATTCTGTGTCTCCCTCTCTCTCTGCCCCTCGCCCGTTCATGCTCTGTCTCTCTCTGTCCCAAAAATAAATAAACGTTGAAAAAAAAATTAAAAAAAATAAATATGGGGTGGCTTGTGACTCGATTTGGCCAATAGAATCAAGTGAAAGTAATTTTGCTCTGAGTTATGAGCCTAGACTTCAAGAGGCTTTGTGTGATTCTGCCTCTTCTTTAAGAACTTTCACCACTACCATCGCTTGAACAAGTCCATGCTATCCTGGAGAATGAGAGGCCATCAAATGCAAAGAGAAGCTATTCCTGCTCAGCGGTTAGTTCAGTTGGCCCTGAGCCAACTCTGGTGCTGCCTGCAAATGTATGAGAAGACTCTGCCTAAACAGGTGAGCCCAGCTCAGACCAGCAGAACTACCCAGCTCACCTGCACACTTGTAAACTAGGAAACGCTTCAAGCCACTGAGTTTGGGGGTGTTTTGTTACATAGCAATATTAATTGTTACAATTAGTGATGTCTACTATAGGTAGAAGATAGTACTGATTTTCCATCACTAGTATAGTTGTCTTCACGTCTTTGAACACCACCCCTCCCCCACCCTGCCACTTTCCTCTTTTCCAAGTTTACCATTATAGTTTCGTAGTGCTGGGATTCATGGCATTTCTTAGGAGAGTTGGGATCCATTATCCCTAAAATTGTAGGGTAACAATGCTCAGACTTTATGTTAGTACAGTATGTGTCTGTGTTTTCTGAGCCTCACAGGCTGGAATTCTGACCATCTGTCACCTTGTTAATTCCCTTTCCTTTATAATGTCCTACTATTAGGGAAATCATACACGAACAGAATCCATTGGGCCCCATATAACTTGTGGACTGACAAATCTAATCTTACATCATTGAAAATGCCCCTTACTTCTGTCTGGTATATTTTGAATATGAATCCAAATGCTCTGTTGGAGAAATAGAGAAGGGTCTTAATAAATAATCACTTAAAAAAACAGGACCATGGGTGGAGCTCATTAAGAAAGAGTAGATACTTCCTCTGCTGGTTCTTCATTTGAATATTTTCAAACCTGTCTCATCTGCTTGGCAAATAGCTGATGGTGCCACTAAGAGAAGGAACAAGAAGGACATGAGCAACGCCACAGGCTCCCACTGGGTGGATGAGGAAATGAACTCTTGATTCCCAGAGGCAGTGTTGCATGTCCTAATGCAGTGTGGCATTTCTGATTTCTTATATGTGGTTTCTGCCCATAGCAATGGCCCTACTCATACCAACGAAGACATAATGACAACAGCCGCTTTATCTCTAAATCTTGCCTCTATAATTACAGTGGCTTATGAAAGTTTTTGCCTCAAGTCTAGATTTGGAATTCTCAGAAAATAGTCCGTTTCATTTCTAAAACAGGCTAAATGAGTGATTGGAGTAGATTAAAAAAATCACTTTCTGCATGATATTTTGTAGATTAATGATTACATTGAACAATTCTGATGATAGGGAAATTATTTCCACTGTAACTTAAAGAACTAAAACTGCTGTATTTTAAATTAAAGGGGCCTAAAATTTGTCAGGCTTATCAAAAGTGCATGAGCAATAGAGAGGTACAAGTTTATAACCCATTATGGAGCATGTTAATTTCTTAACATGAATAATTTTTCTGCTTCATTACTGTTGGAGTGATCCTTGTGGAAAACAGTAATTTTGGAAAAAAAATAAATATGAGACTGAATAATAGCTTTCTAGGGAAATGCTGAGATTTCTCCACTTGATTAACTTGTTGCAAATTAATTTTATTTCATTAATATTGCCCCCTCTGTAGCCTCTGTATCCTAAGCTAGGAACATAATCCACTTTGTTTAGTAATTAAATCTAGATTTGAACTAAATCCAGTGAAAATGTCAGCCAAGGCTGTAAGAATAGTGCATAAATTGTTTAATAAAGTTAGAAAAGCAGTGACAAAAAGGTAATATTAAGCTGAAAAAGAAAAGACAACTCAAATTATGCAAGTAAAACTATCATCTTGGTCATGTGGAAGATAAGAAATTTACATGCTGAATTTGTGAGACTTGGAAAGATGCTTTTCATTCAGAATGTTACAAATTCCAGTTGGCTTCATCTTGCTCCCTATGAAAAATTAGGAGAGAGAAACAAACTAAGGAAGGAAACTAGTTTTCAGGTATATTTTTTTTTTATTCAGAGACTGTAAAACTGTATACAAAGGATAGGGCTTGCCTGGTTAGTAAGGAGGGCTTGCCTGGTTTCCTACCTTTACTCTTTACAGGAAGTCTTTACATTTTTCAAATGAAATGAGGCTGGGAGCAAAGTGCAAATCAAGGGTATAGCTGTAACAGCCTTTGTTAAGTTCTTTGCAAAGTTTAAGATGATCTCCTAGTAATCCCCCTTAGACAAAGGGGCTTCTAAATTCCCTAAGAGCATTATAACGCAGCAGCCCAGCACAACCAATGTAATGAGAGAGTCCGGTCTCCCTGTCTCTCAGCCTTCCCAGATATTTCCTTTAATATATATATGGTTTTGTTTTGTTTTGTATGCCTAATCCCATTTTATACTCTGTTTCCCCCAGAACCTTATTTAAGTTAAGCAGAAAGAAATGTTCTGTGTCTCAAGAGTTGCAGTTAAAGATCTAGAGTTCTGTCTCAACAGTTCAGGTGGCTCTGGCTCTAGTCATGTGACTAACTCTAAATCAATCACTGTGGTCAGGGCTATGTGCCATTCTCCTTGGTCATTCCTCAGTGACATTTTAATGCCTCATATTCAGGTGGGATTAATCCCTTCCCACCACAACAACATGTTAAGAAAATAGTGGGGAATTAATTTACCTAGGAAAATAAGGGGCTATAAATAGAAGGGGGAATGAATACACTGAAGGCAAAACATTAACTGTGTACTCCCTCCTCAAATTCCTTTCCAGCCTCTTTTCCAGACTGGCAGCTCATGAGATGTATTCTTCTCCTATCATGCTGTCAGCCCCCAAGTAACACACACAGTCCTTCCACTTGGCTTCTCACTTCACTTCCTGCCTCCCTTCCTGGGCAAACACACATCTCTTTACAAACACGCCATTAGTTTTGATGTTTGTCTCGATGCTCTGGTGTGTTTGAAGGGTTTCTCTAAGGTCTGCTGACATTTCCTGATTGCTTACTATGCATGGTTTCTGTTTTCCTCCTGGGCCATCATTCTTAGAAAGGCATCCACTTCATCAATATCCTTTAACACTGTTTGGATTTGTGGGTGTGCATTCAAGCAGGAAAGGAGGCCTACCGAGGTGAACAGACTCACACTGATGTATTTTGCAAGTACCAGGGACATTTCTGGGTAAACACAGGAGCAGACTTAGGCAGGCAGGCTGGTCCTTTCATCAGGGGACTAATAGGACAGAACTGGCAGGTAATGGAGGAAATGCTCAGGTGACAAGGAAGGCACATGTTGCTGAATATGTGTAGGTTAGACTCTTACATTTTATCTCTCTGGCAGAACATCAAGTCTTGAATACTTTTATCTGAGGATGAGAAACTGTCGCTACCACTCCAGCTAGGAAATGGTGGCATTCAGTGTGTATTCCACAGCTTGCCACCTGCTCATTGAGAATACTCTCAGATACCCTTGATTGGTCCAGGCATTTCTGGCCAGGTTCATATTTTAGGAATGGCAGAACTCTGTCTCAAAGGTGCCAACATAGATGTAGGTTTCCATGGCTGGTACACAGTCCTGAGAGTGTAGTGGTGAATTTAAATTCCTGGATAGCTCTAGGCTGTCACAGAGTCACTTTTGTAACAGTTGCCATTTGATCACAGTGTGTATTGTAGAAGAAAGCATATATGATGTGCTACAAAGAAAGATCACCTGTTTTTCTCTTCAGACTTTCACAAACTCCATCTATTATCCTTGGATGATCCTTGCTGGAATTATCAATTACATTGTTGTTGACAGAATGTTGATTTTCTAATACTATCGTTCTTTGTGCTCTTAAAAGTTGGTATTCTTGGGGCGCCTGGGTGGCGCAGTCGGTTAAGCGTCCGACTTCAGCCAGGTCACGATCTCGCGGTCCGTGAGTTCGAGCCCCGCGTCGGGCTCTGGGCTGATGGCTCGGAGCCTGGAGCCTGTTTCCGATTCTGTGTCTCCCTCTCTCTCTGCCCCTCCCCCGTTCATGCTCTGTCTCTCTCTGTCCCAAAAATAAATAAACGTTGAAAAAAAAAAAAAAAGTTGGTATTCTTTGTAGCATGAATTTGACTTTGGAAAGTAAATGTTTTAAATGCATATCATGAAATATTAATGTAATCACTGATATAAGTATCCCATGAATATTTGTCACATGTCATAAGTAACCAAGAAAACCATGTATTCTATGGACATGTGGCCAGTGTGTGCAGCTGTGCTTCTCATTCTTTGGACAGGACACGGACCCACTAGAATCTGTATTGCCTACTCACATGGTCATTTTCCACCCTCTTTCTACCAGCAGTGATTCCACTTATGGCCTGATGGTGCTAACTGTATTAAATTCATGTCTTAAAGCGTTTGTCACAGTGTTTGGGGAGTATGGTGTGCTGTTGTGTAGTTTTGATGTTTTATAGCTCAAAGAATACTGGGCAAGGAGTCTTGGTCATAGATGCTGCCAACCAGACTGTGACCTTTAATTTCCATGCATACTAAATGAAGATGTTTGACTTTGCCTCCTTTAGTCCTAACATTGGTTGGTTCTGGAATTCTGTGCCTCCACAAGTTCTCATGGAAGTTGAAAGATGGATTCTAGAGGAGTTTTTATAAAGCCTTCACCATTTCAAGATATTAAAGAGCATTTTTAAAAGTTTCTAAGTCTTTCAAAAAATTTTTTAAAGGATAAGCCATACCATAGATAAAAAATCTAGTATCATCATCTTGAACATTATTATTGCTATCATCACAATTACCATAACCATCAACATCTACATCATCACTGACATTTATTCAGTGGATTTTATGTTTCACGCATGACACTGAAGACATTATATGCATTTTCTCATGTGATCTTATGATAAGAGGTATTAGCATTATCTAATTTCCAGATGAGAAAAATTAAATTGAAAGAGAGTTTGCCTAAGGATGTACAAGTAGGAAATGATGGATCCCAGTTCCCAAACTCTGTTTAGTTTGCCTCCAAAGTGTATATCCTCCACCACTATTCTGGATTCACTCCCATTGGACACAATTAATGAGATAAATTACTGGATTCTTTATAAAACCATTATCAAATTAAGCAGTAGAGCAAAGATGTATTTTTCCATTTTATACACGGGTCCCCTATACCCATGCATATCCACCACATACATGAATGACCATCCTTAAATTTTACCTCTATCCAATGAAAACAGGCCCCAAATTTGTCCATAATAAGGTTGCCAAAACCAGGGCATTCAACTTCAAAATGTTTCCCTTTAGTGCTCATTTGTTTTAATCCTCTCTTATTAAGTGCCCCGTTTTTCATTTCTATGTTAGACGTATTTTCTAAATTATTCCCATGTATTTCCAGGATTGAATATTCCAGTGACCCATTACATTTTAGAAGTATTTTGCCACAGGAAAAGGCAAATAAAAGATCCAAAATATACAGTCATTTCTGTGCTGATATCCTTAATTAGAAAACAAATAATGGAGCAAGGAACATTTGCTAATTTTTTTCTCCTACTAAATTATTGACAATAGAAGCAGATGCTTTTATTTCTTTGTTGCATGCCTTTACCAAATGGTGAGTTTGTCATTCCTCTACAGCACTGCTCATTGAGAAAGAAGGCAATTCTCATTGTATCACCCAGGGATCTCAGACTCCCTTCTCACTCCAACCTGCCTTTTGAGTGGACTTGTAAGGGTTTCCACAGGCCAGAAGCAGAGGGAGGACTGCTAAGCAGAATTTTCATATGTTCTGCTACTTTTGTATGTTTATTTAATGTGCTTCCAAACATTTCCCTGTGATCTTGAGTTGTACATTTAAACATTAAAACCTTTACCTTTATACTCAATGTAAGGAGGGAAATTTTGGAAGTGAATATTTATGGTAGCAGTCATTTTAACATGTCATTGTGAGGAAAATGGCAAAGAAGTAGAATCTGAATGTGGGATTGATTATTCATATACCCATATTAAGTGACTATTGGCTTGTCATATTCTGTGTCTGGCATCATAAGCTCGTAGTGGTGAGAACTGAAAGAAACTAATATATATATATATTATATATATATATATAGATATATAGATATAGATAGATAGATAGATATATTATATAGATATATTCTCTATCTATCTGTTTATCCATCTGTATGGATAACCTTCATTATCAAAAGTTTAGGAGGAGAAAAAAATCAGCAAATATTCCTTGCTCTACTATTTGTTCACTTGAGTATATTTTCCTCATGACAGGCCTTTGAGGTTGGATTAATTATCCCCATATTACAGATGACTATGCAGAACAATGTATACAATGCATGCAATCCTCGTTGGATAGTGAGTAGAGGATAGAGGCAGTGCACTGGATTATACACCTTCCCTTCAGGTATTTCTCCTACCATATTTGGGAAATCAAGACGACACTTATGAAAGGTCAAGAACACATGGTATCTTATTATTACTCATAAACCTGGATCATTCAGACTGAAATATAGAAAAAAAGATTAGTGAAAGGAGGTGTTTATTGTAGGGTTGGCCAGGGACAGTATCTGAAGTAAAGATAATAAGGTGAGATGAGAAAATAACCCACATTGTGAATTTTCCAATTATACCCATTGAAATAGTAAGATGAGATTGGAAATAAAGGGGTTGGTCTGGGAAGATATAGATTCTTAATGTGTAACATATGTAAGTTTTTTTGAGACCTCATCTTAACTATTTCTCCCATATAAATGCTACGTGTTTGTATTATTATCCCGATTTTACAGATAGCCAGACTATACTATAGACACAAAGTGTACATAATCTTTAAGTGTCCAATTTCCATGTACATATTTCACTGTCCAAGCAGGGGATTCAGAGGCAGGTGTTACAAAGGAGATACATAATAATTTTGTTAAACCTCTGCATATAGCCTTACCTGACAGCATTATCCCAGTTGGTTTGTTTGCTTGTTTTAGCTTAAGGGCCTGAGGACTCCATTTAAATTAGATTTTGGTCACTGTAAACAAGACAGTCCTGATTTTAGTGTGGAAAAATGGAAGGGATAAAGTTAGACTTCAGTACAGTTCAGGGTCCCTCTAGCATAGGATCTGAGAAAATTATTTAGGGCAAATTTATTTTTCTCTTTCTTTGGTACAAAGACTCTCCTTACCAAATCATGACCACATTAATATAACTGAGAAGTTTTCTTTTTTTTCTGCCTTCATGAAAGGGGATTTGCAAATTTCTAACTAAACTGGGCAAAAGTAAAGCAGAAAAAGACTGACATTTATTATGAAACATCTAAGATGATTACTGTCCCACTTAGACTGATTTAGAGTTATTCAAGCGTTAGAAGCTGGGAAGAGATGTGTTCTTCCCTACCCAAACACCATTTATTTTATTTGCACTGGCTGCTTTCCAGAGAACTGTTGCCCTTCCCCTCTCTCGTGTCCTTTTTCTCCCCTTTATCAATTAGTCAATTATTCAGTATGTCTTTCTGACTCCCTTTTACATCCCTTTCCTGTTATTTTTCATCTTAAGAAGATAAACCTTCAGAGAGAAAAACCTCTAACCTTGCAATAACCCCATGATGGATGAGTCTGCCAATTATCTTCTTAAAGGAATATTATGCAGGTTTTATGTATCACCTGAATGCTACATTCTCAATCCTTTATCCCATACCCAAAGAGAAAGTAGTAGGTTTCCTGCCTTCACACCTTAAACAGGGATTGCCTTTCCTCTTTCTCTATAATTTTTGATGATCATAAATTAAAAAGGTTTGAAGTAACAGGGCAAAGGGAGGTAAATTGTGGTTCATAATGAGAATGATCTTTATCACTCCCAACAGATCTCAAGATCCCCGTGTAGGCAGTAATGAAATAAAGAATTCAGGAGTCGTAAATACACACACACACACACACACACACACACACACACACACACAAATATGCTTTCTAGTACCTGCTCATTATTATTGCTAGCCTGGGACTGTGCTCAGCATGACTACATGAGCATTCTTGCAAGCAATTGTTTTGGAAATCACCGAAAGGGATTAGATGGAGTGAAAGACAGGAGCAAGAGAGAGGGATTCCTGTTGATAAGCAAACCTCCCCTCCTGTGTCCTTAAAATTATAAAGAGGTTGGAAGAAGCCACTGCAGCCATTGAAGGGTAGCAGAGTGGATCCACAAAAGGAGCTTCAGACAGTGAAATTAGTCAAATCAGTTCATAGTCTGGAGAAGAATACAGATGAGGAAACGACTCAAGCTAAGGGGTTTATGGACAATAACATGGTGGGCAGCTGTCCTTAATGACTCCTGAGGTGGGAGTAAGATATGCCAAGAAACAATTGCACCTGGAACAAGTTAGATTAAGCAGCAGGGAAAACCTGAGCAGTGAATAGGAAGGACTTTACAATAGGTGAAATAAGACAGATTTGGAAGCTTCATATCTCAAGATCTGGAAAAGAGAGATTTGTTTTCACCTAGAATGAGAAGTTCTAGGGGCGCCTGGGTGGCGCAGTCGGTTAAGCGTCCGACTTCAGCCAGGTCACGATCTCGCGGTCCGTGAGTTCGAGCCCCGCGTCAGGTTCTGGGCTGATGGCTCAGAGCCTGGAGCCTGTTTCCGATTCTGTGTCTCCCTCTCTCTCTGCCCCTCCCCCGTTCATGCTCTGTCTCTCTCTATCCCAAAAATAAATAAACGTTGAAAAAAAAAATTAAAAAAAAAGAAGTTCTGCAATGTCCTCACAAGACTTCATTTTTCATCAGACACAAGGATTTGAGATAAGTGTTTTTTGATAAAGGCATATAGAGAAATAGGTAATTTTCTCCTTCTGCTTTTGACTCTATGTCTTAGAAGAATAGAAGAGGGGGAGGGGGAGAGGAAATACAAAGTATGAGAATTGGGGTACCTGGGTGGCTCAGTTGGTTGAGCTTCCAATTCTTGATTTTGGCTTGAGTCAAGATCCCAGGGTCATGGGACTGAGCCCTGCATCGGGCTCTGCTCTGAGGGTGGGTCCTGCTTAAGATTCTCTCACTCTGCCTTCTCTCCCACTCATGCTTGCTTGCTCTCTCTCTGTCTCTCAAATAAAAAAAAAAATAATGAACAGGGAGGGTGTGATAAGCAGGACTGTCATGGGTGAGAGTAAACTTTGAGCTATATTGAAAAACATCACTGTATACCATGTCATGAGGAAATCTTGTTAAACTTCAAATTCTGATTTAGTGGTTTTGATTTGGAGCTGATATTCTCTGACTCTATCAAGATTACAGGTGATGCAAATACTGCTGCTTTGAGAACCATACTTAGAATAGCCAAGATAAGACAACAGGTGTGTATCCAGGTGAAATGTAGGTTGAGTAAACATCAACAAGCTTGGAGGCGAAACAGAGAAAGACACTGCAAAGTGGAAACGTATAACCTGGATAAGAGTGTAGTGAAGCTGAGGAGTTGGTATTTCCTACAAGTTTGTCTGTCATACTCCTTAAAGTCAGGGGTGTGGCTGAGAGTGGAAGATTCCATCCTAGTTACATGAGTCTCTGCTTTGGCAGTGGTTGTCAGCATCAGCTTATTCTCCCTCTCTTTTTTTTAACATTTATTTATTTTTGAGACAGAGAGAGACAGAGCATGAACAGGGGAGGGTCAGAGAGAGGGAGACACAGAATGTGAAACGGGCTCCAGGCTCTGAGCTGTCAGCACAGAGCCCGACGCGGGGCTCGAACTCACAGCCCTCACGGACCGCGAGATCATGACCTGAGCCGAAGCCGGCCGCTTAACTGACTGAGCCACCCAGGCGCCCCTCTCCCTCTCTTTTCTCACCTCTCAGCTTTGTTAAATACACGTGGGGTGAGGTGACTGTTTTGGGAAGAGTAAATGCTACCCTGAGTAGAGTCTTAGAAAAGGTATAGTCCAGGTGTGTTTTCTCCTGCCTTTCAGGATGATAATAGAACCTTCTAGCACTCATTCAATACATTCATTTCACACTTGAAAATATTCTGTTTTTGATTTGGAGTCCTTTGTTTTCATAGAAGGACACACTGAGAGAATGTTCACTTTTACATACTCTTCAAATAAAGGATCTGATGCTAAGAACTTAGGAAAATTTCCAGTTACCTCAATATAAATTCTACACTGATTCATTTTTCTTTCTTCCTGTAATTTTTCCACATTTAAGGTTAATTGACCTTCCCATAAGTGAGAGCAGAGGTGCAGTAATATTTCACCACATGTTACAAGACACTGTCAGCTGTTATTCCCTGTATTTCCTGCCCCCCCCCCGCTACTTTTGGAGGCTAAGTGGTGCTTTCATATTTACAGTAGTACCTGCGTTAATCTGGATATTTTATTATTACAGTTCCATATTGGCAAATTTATGAAAAGTGTTAATTTATGTTCTTGTAAATCACCATGCTGGAGTAATGAAGGACAAGTGTTCAGGACAAGGAATGGGCTTTGCAGATGTTAAAAAGAACATCAGTCATTGTTGTCCTCTTTATGACACGATAGCCCCCCTCACATGATTTAACTCCATACTGAAACTGCAGTCAGAATGATATCATTAGGCACTATTTCCAGGAAAGGAATGACGAGTGAGTTTCATCTCATGTACTGACTGGAATCATTTATTAAGTGGCTGTTCAGAGCATGTGTTAAAAATGACCCTGAGACCTGAATAGACTCAATTAGAAAATGCTTGATTTAGTTAGTGCTGACCATCATACACACAGGAGAGAAAAATGACAATATATGACCCATAAAATTTCCCAACTAAATATTTAAAACTAGACCAAGCTTGAAAAATTATGTCCATACAAAAACCTGTGCACAGATATTTATAGCAGCTTTATTCATAATGACCAAAACTTGGAAGCAGCTATTTTGTCCTTCAGTAGTTGAATGGATAAACAAACCATGGTACCTTCAGATAATGGAATATTATTCAGTACTGAAGAGATTTGAGGTATCAACCTGTGAAAAGACAAGTGAAAGAAGCCAATCTGAAAAAGCTGTATGATTCTAACTATGTGATATTCTGGAAAAGATAAAACCATGGAGACAGTAAAAAGATAAGTGCTTTCTGGGGAAGTGGGGCAGGGGTGATAAAGAGAGAACAAAGCATTTTGGGGGCAGTGGATATACTCTATATGATATTATAGTGATAGATATATGTCATTATACATTTGTGCAAACACATATAACATACAACACCAAGAATGAAGCCTAAACTATGGACTTTGGGTGATTAGGATGCATCAATCTAGGTTTATCATTGGTAAAAAAAAAAAAAACAAAAAAAAAACAGTACCATTCTGATCATTGATGTTGATAATTGCGAAGATATGGTAAATATGAAACTGCTTCTCAGTTTTGTCATAAACCTAAAATTGTTCTAAAAATTGAAGTCTTGCAAAAAAGAAAATAGAGACCAAAGAGCAAACAAGGTTTTAAAACCTATGATATAAATCAGATACCATAAAGCCTGGATACTGGGAAAGTTTCACTGTTCCATACTGACATTAAATAATGAAGAACACAGTTGGGACATATTTTCATCGGCCTCTGCAAATCTTTGATCATGGGAATAACACTCCATGTTTACTAACCACTTACTATGTGCCAGACCTTCTTTCTCTCAATCCCCACTCGAGTCATGGATGGGTACTATACATATCCTGGCTTATTCTCCCCAACAATCCTTTGGAGGAACTGTGATTGTTCATAAAACCCTTAGGAGCATTATTGAACTATCAGAATGGTGAGTATTAGATGCATAAACACCAAGTTACCGTGTAGTGCTAAGTATTCATCATTGCTACATGTTGAAATTTAGCTTTTGGAAAACGGAGCAGGAGGGGAAAAAAGTTACAGTCTTTCTCTGTTTTTTTTCTTTTTTTCATTACCCATAATTGAGACCTTCAAATAAAAATGCTGAAATAAAGGATCCTATTATAGAAAATCTGTAGATAATGGAATGCCTTGTGTATGTTCCTTTATGTGAAGATACCTTCACTGCAGGTAAATATTATATAGAACTCATTTGTGTTTCTCATTTATTAGGAATCTCATTTTCCTTCTACCATTATTTATTCTTATTTTAAGAGCTCAAAATAGTATATGAAAATTAAAATAATAGTGGTGTTGAGAGAGGAGGACTTCCACTGTCAGCACTTCCCCACCAAGGAAATATTATCTACAGAATATGGGTCATGTTGATTTATTTATATTAAATTTTGCTTTACAAGACCCCCTTCTTTATGCTGACACTTGTGGTAAAATTATAAGTCCACTTTCAATCTATTCCTTGAAAACTGCTACACAGATGGTCAATGGTTCACATAAGGTAGCCTAAGGTCATGTAAACAAATCTTCAAATTCAGACATTATTATAGCCAGGTCATCTTGGAAATAAAGCCAGAATGTGAATAATAACCGAGTGCTTCTACACATCTTCACATGAGTCCTGTTTGGAAAGGTATGAATGTGGCTTCTATCCCCCATGAGTGTGCTTGGCTAGAGTAGTATAGCTGCTTCATCTAAGACAGTGAGGTTCAGAGATGAAGCATTGGATGGAAGGAAACTGAGTCATTTCCAGTCAATCTTTTTTTTTTTATAGAATCAAGAAGTTTTTATATAAAATAAGTGGTGATGAGGAAGATTTCTGAATTCCCAGATATAAAGCGTCTAAAGTCTCTAGCTGTAATCGTTACTGCAAAAATAATAAAATATAATGGACATGACAGAGGGGCAGGAATAAGGGCTTCAGAGTCACAAAGACTTGCTCAAATCCTGCACCACCAGTTCTCAGCTGTGTGAGATTAGACATGCTAATAGTTGTTGCTGAAAGTGTTGTCTCATCTTTGAAATGAAGAACTAAGGGAATGCCCATAGCTGATCTTATGAGGTGGGCTTGGTGCCACTATGCAGATGGGACACTAGAGATTGGATCTCATCAACTACAGTGTGGGCAAATATTGATCTATTTATGCAATGACTAATTGTTTCTTCTGGCAGCAAATTGGGATGATGTAGAATCTGGATAAGACAAAGGAGGCTTGCATTAAAGAATATGAATAGTTGATGTTAACATTCAAGATTATGCCTTCATCAATAAATTCTTTTGATTCTAAATTCACAAACCAGATCCCATCACCTCTGAATCTTTTACTTAGATGTAAGCAGGTATAATTTGTTGCTATATTCTGATAGCCATTAAATTAGCATTTTTAAATATGCTTTTTTCTGAGACAGTGTGTGGAGTGATGAAAAGGAAGGCTCATTGCTTTTTGTAGTCTTGAATCTA
The DNA here is from genome assembly GCF_007474595.2 of Lynx canadensis. Taxonomy (NCBI): domain Eukaryota; kingdom Metazoa; phylum Chordata; class Mammalia; order Carnivora; family Felidae; genus Lynx; species Lynx canadensis. Next base: position 21,050,515 of record NC_044313.2, read on the forward strand.
ATACCTTTTAGGTGTGTGATCTGGGACAAGTTCATTTCTCTAAGCCTTAGTTGCTTCACCTAAAATGGAGATAAGAATCCTGTTCTTATCATCTGGTTAAGTATTTGAGACACTGTGAGCATTTTATGAAGTGATTTCTCCTTGTTCTGGAAACACTACCTGCAGATCATCTTCTTCCATTTCTTTCATGCCATGGGTCACCATCTTCCCTGTAGTCTCCTGTGCTTTATTAGATTCTACAGACCTTGAAGATGGGGAAGTGCCTTATTCATTGCATTTTAACAGTGCTTGTCATATAATAAGTGCTCGAAATGGCTTCAAGTGACGGAGGGAGGAAAAAAGGAAGTTAAGGAAAACATAATTGTTGATTCAATCATTAATCTAGACAATTCATATATCTTAAAAAGTGCCATAAAAGTGTCAAGTATTGTTATGATGCTTAGCCAGAGATATAGTGAACTCCTGACTTCCACTCTTCTCACTGAAAGCATTTTGTTTTTATGACTATTATCAGTTTTTTGCTCTTCCTCTGGCTTTCTCTAGGTGATGTGACCTCTTCATACAACTTCTCTCTGGTATGTGGTTTCTGTCAGGGCTGTGGAGGGGATTTTATCAGTAATAAGGAAAGAAAAAAACACTCAGGTGTGCTTTGGAGAGAACACATACTTGGGAGAGATGGCATCCTCTTTCGTAGTGCTGCCTTCTATACTTTGCTCTTTGTAGAGCAGTGTTCGTAGAACAGTGTTTTGTCTGTTTGCTTTCTTGCTTGCTTCTTTTCTTTAGAATTTGGCCATAATACAACTTAATTTGGATCTTAAAGTCAACTCCTCTGAAATACACAGAACCAAAAAAGAAAAAAAAAACACAAAAAACAAACACTAAATTTTTCCTTAAGCCTGACATTTCCAGACCTAACTTCTGTAAGCCCACAACATGACCAGTTATCTCCTTAGAGTTTACAGATTCAGTGAATCCCTATCAAAGTCCCATTCTTCACAATAACAGAAAAAAAAAATCCTAAAATTCATATGGAACACAAAAGAAGCCAAATAGCCAATCTTAAGAAAGGAGGACAAAGCTGAAGGCATCACACTTCTTGATTTCAAAGTATATTACAAAGCTACATTAATCAGAATAGTATGGTACTGGCATGAAAACAAAAAACCCAAAATTGACAGCAGAACTGAGTAAAGAGTCCAGGAGTAAATCCATCTAGTTACGGTCAATAGGTCTTTGATAAGGGTAGTCTCTTCAATAAATGATGTTGGGAAAACTGAGTACTTATATGCAAAAGAATAAAACTGGACCCTTATCTCCATCTGTACGTAAAAATCAACTCAACATAGATTAAATTAATACTTGAAACTGTAAGACTACTAGAAGAAAACAGAGAAGCATCTTCTTCATACTGGTCTTGACAAGAATTTTTGGTTCTGACACCAAAATCACAGGCAGCAAAAGCAAAAAATAGACAAACCAAAAAACTTCTGCACAACAAAGGAAACAACTAACAAAATGAAAAGGGAACTTGTAGAATGGAAGACAATATTTGCATCGTTCTCCTTATTTATATAAAGGTAGGCCAAGGTCTGAAATTCTAACACGAGGGTTTTTTTTTCCTGTTTCCTAAGAATTTAATCAATTCAGACTTGACTATTCGTAATTTCAAAAACCCTTTAGCACTTCTTGCCTTGAAGTCTTTGCTCATTCTCTCCCTCTGTGACAGGAAATCATTTCCCACCACTTAATTCCTATTGTATACATACTCAAACCTTTCCCATTCTTTGAGGCCTATCTCAAATTCTACTTCTTCACACACACACTTACATATATACATACACACATATGCATACACAAATGCACTTCATTGAAAAGATCTTTCTGCTATTTTTAGCCAGATGATTCATTCAACAAATACATATTAAATCTCAATACAATAAGGACATTATGCCAGATACTAGGGAAGTGACTTTGAACAAAGAAACCATTTCTTCTTATTTGCATCTCTTCTGATCTCCCCCATTTTCATCTACAATTGTTAGTATTATTTTAAACTCTTTCTTATACTTACTTATGTACACAAAGTGCAGCAAAAAGACCATGAATTTTGAAGTCAGCAGACCTGGGATTAAAACAGAACTCTACCACTAATAATCCATGTCCTTGAAAAAATTATTCAACCTGTCTAAACCTCAACTCTTGCATTATGAAATATAGAGACAAGGATACTTTTATCATGATTCACCTATCATGATAGACATTATATTTAAAAAAAATTGTATTCCATAGCTGGTCATGTTAAATAGTCAGTGAGCCACAAATATTGTTTTCACTGTATTCCTGCTAGCCTTCTTAGTCCTTGAGGGCAGTGCTGCCCTGTAGCATTCAGCAGAGTGATAAACAAATATTGGGAACAAAATGAATAAAAAGAATGAATATTGATGGGTATACTCTAGGGAGGAGTGACATAGTTATAGGCACTTTCAATCAAAAAGCAGGTTGGGAAGCAAATAGGGGGATGGGGAGAGAGCATCACTAAATGTTTGTGAAATGGGCTTGGCAGGATGGGGGGGAATTTATTATACAGAAATTGAGAGTTTGGTTCTGATTTCACTGTTTATAAATAACCAATCCTATCTACCATATCCTTAGAACTGGCTCTGGCGTGCCTTCTTAGTTCTTTGGTGGGGAGGGAAAGGTTATGTACATTTCAGAACCAAGACCAAAACCATATTGCCTTCCATAACACACCATATCAGTATAACGGTTTCAGGAGCCCATGCTATTCTCACCAGGAACTCACTGCTCTGATGGAGAGAGTTCTATATGGCACCGTTATGGGAAGGTTCATTTTTATCCTCAAATTAATGATATGTCCCAAAGGTTGGATATTTTATCTTGAGGTTCTCTAATTATTCAGCTTCCTCCTTCCCTAGAATTAATTCTTGGCCAGGGGATACTGATGTTTTTAACAGCTAAATTCTTCTTATGGTCATGGATATTATACTGACTAAAAACTAATTTCAGACCAAGAAAACACAAAAGAAAATAGAATAGTAGTCTTAAAGTACTGAACAGATAGGTCATGGGTTGGAACTAAACTAATTGGGTTCCTGAACAGAATCGTCTTCAGGGGCTCCAGTGACCTTTCATTTTAGTGAGCATTTGTTAAGATGAAAGATTTCTATAAGCTACAGTCACTCAAGCACAAAACAGAATTGTTAAAATGTCTAAATTAGAGATATTTCAGTAAGTCTGACAGGGGATGGAGTGCCAAGAAAATACACTGATTTTAGAATCCATTAGTATTATTTTGGCTTTCTCCATTCCCACCAAAGCTCAGGAAAAGTAGCTTTACTTGCATCTTATGAATTGTGTAAACTGAGGTGCATGGTGGTTATAATTTGTGTCTTCAATCAGTTTCTGGATTAAAACTCACAACTCCTAAACCCCACTCCAGAACTTCTACCCATTAGCCAAGTCATTAATAAATGCTAGTGTTATCTTATTGACTTTTATCATGTATAACACTTAAAATGTCTATGCTCTCATTCTTCCAGTAAATATTCTGCTTACCTCCTGTATTGGACAAGGTCAATTACGAACATTTGAAATAGAGTTCTTATCTTTCAGGTTGAAGAGTTAAGATATGTACATAGAAAATCAAAATTAACATTATATGTGTCAAATTTATTTTTAAAAAATATGTGCTTCAAAATTATCATTGGTGATGTTGTGAGAAGACTTCCTCAAGGAAATGATGATGAAGGGCATTGATATAAACGTCTGGAGCTTAGACACTCAATGAATACTTGTTGACTCAAGTATTCCTTAGTAAAAAGGACCCCGAATTACAGGTCAAATGGCCTTTTGGCTTTATCCCTGGTCATGTGATGAAGAAACATTTAAATAACCTCCCTGGGACTATTTTTCTCTGTTGATGGGGACATAATATCCACCTCAGGATTTTTATGAGCATCTCTTCTCACTTGAAAAATCTTCCTGGACAGGGGTGCCTGGGTGGCTCAGTCAGTTAAGTGTTTGACTCTTTATTTCAACTCAGGTCATGATCTCGTGATTGTGAGATTGAGCCCCACCTCAGGCTCCATGTGATATTGAGCCTCATGTGGGGCTCCACAAGATTCTCTCTCTCCCCTCCTCTCTCTGCCCCTCTGCCCCCACTTATGTTATCTCTCTCTCAAAAAAAAAAAATCTTCCTGAACAAATATATCTACATGCTTGGCTTCTACTTCCACCTATATGCTCAGAAGTTTGACACCTGAATCTTCAACAATATCAGTCTTCCAATTCTGGTCTGTCTATCTGCTATTTGCCTAATACCTACTTAACATCCAGAGACATTTTAACACTGAAAAAAAAAGGGAGAGAAAAAAAATTCTTGTTCCACTCCACAGTCCTCCTATTGTTCTTATAGTCTTCACTGCAGTGAAGAGTGAGCTCGCTATCTCAAAACTTTATTCTTAGAATGCTTAACCCTCAAATAGCTAAAGAAAACATCAAATGAAAATAAAACACAAATTCATTCCAGCAAGCTAAGGATGATTAAGTCTATTGTGTCTCTTGCAGGGGTATTGTTATCACCACGGATATATAAATACCTCCTTTTATTTGTATAATCTAGAACATTCTATATAGTTTCAAAGGAATTGATATCTATACATTTCAGGCCTCAGTAAAAGGTGATGGAAAGACAGTGGGAGGTATTTTTTAATTAGAGACGCTGTCTGGCTTCATTTACTTATCACTAATCAGTTGAACCAGCAACTCTTCTCAAAAATAATTTAGGCTGGCCCAGGTACCTCCTACAGTCAGCACTTACTAGATGTTTAGTAAAATTAAAACAAGAGATATATAAATGAATGAATAATTGAATGAGCACCTTGCATGCAGTGAATCCCAAAAGGTTCATGCGGAGTTGGAATAGCAGCCTCCTCAACCATAAAACTCTGGGACGTTACCTTGATACCATAGACTGAGGATATGTGCATTTGGCACTTGACTCAGGAGCCTGAAAATAAATTTCCTATAAACTCTAGACCATTGATACCTTTCATTTATGAATCTGAAAACATTAGTAGGGAGATCTAGCTCTACAGGTCTTTGAAATCATGAAACAAATCCTTCAAAATTAGGGTACAGAATTTTGAGGGATAGTGTAAGTTTGAACTTTATTTTTAATAAAACCAAACAATACGTGTTCAGCCTTTTTTCTGGGTTTGGAGACCCTTCCTAAAGCCTTAGGTCTTGAATTGTTAATCCTTGGATCCTGACAATAATGACATGAAAGATTTGGACAATGGGCTGTGGGCTTTTCTAAATTTGCTTTGTCCTGTAATAATCTCTCTACTTTGAGACACCTCACGTCAAAGAGAATTCATAGCTGGATTCTAACACTACCCTCCTATGTGGAATAATTAGACCTTTAGACTTTTACTCACTGTTGAATTGAGAACGTATATGTTTATATGTAGTAGTGTTTATTTACATAAAATGTTACACATTATGTATAAAACTTAACATGCATATATACCTTACACATGTATACATAACATATATACATGTATATAACATAAATGTATGTGTGTACATATGCATGACAGCATGGCTTCGGAGTTTTTGCTCTAGAAGTTGTTTCAAGGATCACTGAGCTAGAGGTTTCTGCAGAGTTTCTTCTACTATTGTATGTGTGTGCTACTGTGTTTGCTGTGTGCTTGTGTTTGTTTGGCAGCCTGACTCTGAGCTGATTTAGCTTTGTCATGCATAGTAGCAGTTGTGGCAGAGCTCAGCTTACTAAAGGGCACTGGGACAGTTTAGACTCATGGGTGAGTGGTTGCCAATCTTTGATCATCTCACAAGAAAGGAAATCTTAAATCTACCTAACTTGGCACTTGTTTTCAGGAAAGCCAACACTAACTCAATCTTGTTTTTCAGTTTATTAACCATGTGCAGCTTTTGCTGGTGCTGAATTAGAGGCAGTAAGTCATGAATTTGTGATAATAGCAGCCTGCCCTGCACTCTGGAAAATGCCAGAAGTAGAATGAAAATGTTATGCAAAATCCCTAAGAAGCTCATTCTGAAAAAGCCAGTTAACAGGCTATGGAGGAGAGACTCTTTCTAGCAAAAGGAGGGAACAATTGTAGACAACATATACTAATCTTATTTTACAAGGAAATGGTTACATGCAATTAGAGGAAAATCCTTATAGGGAGTGACACCACATTCTTAGGAAAGGGTATGAATCAAGAATGATGTTCATCTGAAACACATGTTTGGAACTGATTCAATTTACTCCAAATCCTTTGAAATGTTAGAAAGGATATTGAGAAAATCCATAAGCATTCTTGAATATAGCAAGATAACCTTTAATGAGTGAGCAACTATGAAGAATCCTAGGCAGATGGAAAGTGAAATGGAATAAACTGAAAAAGGGAACCGCAACTGTGATGTGCACATCAGAGCCCTACTGCGGGAGAGGGTGGGAACCTTCTCTAGCAGTCCTCCATGCCTAGCATTCTACCTCCTTGATAGATATGGAAATTGAGGCCCAATCTAAGTAGCTTGCCTAAGTTATTTTCAGAGAGAAATTTCAAACCCCCAGATGTCTCACTGTCAAGCCTTGGAGTTAATTGTTGTTATAGGTTGCCTTCTCTTTAGCATTTCTTATTGATTTCTGACACCAGTTCTATGACTTTTCTCCTATTTTACAGATAAGGGAAGAGTGTGTGAAGCTTGGGTTAGTTTTTCCAGTGGAACTGGGCTAAGAGTCTGTTCTTAAAACCTACTCTTTCTTCATCTTCCTCCCCATAATATTAGTAAAGAGCCAGATAAAGATTCCAGGCCTTCTAAATCTACCCTCTCCATTTTTTTAATTGGGGAAGTTAATCTCCATTCTGTATTAACTCATTATGACGGATGTGTGCCTGATTTTGTTATGTAGCAGCTTTATTTTACTGGTAGAAGAAAGAATGTTATAGTTGTAAGCATCCATTTGTATCCTGATTTGATATACTAGGTTTCGTCCCTGGCCATTGGGTTCACATACATGAAGCCTGATCTGACATAGCTTGACATGAAAAAAATCAATCTGAAGTATAACGGTTATAATTCTGTAGGTAACACTGAAGATTTAGAAAATGGGTTTCATATATTTAATTTTAGAGGGTAAAATAATGGCTGAATGACAGGAGAATCAGCACCTAACGTTCAGAGATCCAAAAGTCTTAAGGTAGGGAGGTCCCTTAATTAAAGAAGCCTAGGATATGCAAAGCAAAGCTGCAAAGCTAATGAATTAGTGGGTAATTATAAATTTCTAAAAAGATCTGATTTACAGTGGAGTTAAATTAGGTGGCTCTTTAAGAAGCAACTTTAAGATTTTAAGTATTAGTTTATAGTCCATGGTCAAAAAAAGGATCTAAAGGAGATTTAAAAGCTAACTTGTTGTGTGTTTGAAAGTTGAGAGAGTAGATATTGAAAACTCTCATCACACAGGAAAAAAAACTTTTGTAACTATGAATGGGGACAGATGTTAACAAGATTTATTGTGACCATTTCATAATGTATACAAATATTAAATCATTATGTTGTACACCTGAAACTAATATAATGTTATATGTCAGTTAAACATCAATAATAATAAAAACCTTAACGATGCCCATGTATTTGCAAAAGAGTTTGCAAACCAGTGACCATAGAGTAACATAGTCCCACAAACATTTCGTTTGGCCCACACAACTGTGGAACCATCATGTTTTAAATTTAAATTAGGTGTCAATATTTAAGTTGGATTTTTCACATAAACATTGAGATTTCTGGCATCTGTTGAAAAATCAAGATCAGGCAAAAAAGGGCAGGATTTCCCCAGAGCAGCCATGAGATGGAGGTCCATAACAGCTGCCCATTACCTCTCCAGTTTGACATAATCCTCACAATCATAAATTATGTTGATAGTTATGTACCCTTGATGCCAGGTGGTGAGAATGTCACTTTATCTCTGTGTTTGCCCTCCTATAGCCCCAGTTTAATCATGAGAAAAATGGGGCACCTGGGTAGCTCAGTTGGTTAAGCATCTGACTCTCAGTTTCTGCTCAGGTCACAATCTCAGGGTTGTGGGATTGAGTGCTCCGTGCTGGCCCTGGAGCCTGCTAAAATTCTCTCTTTGCCTCTGCCCCTCTCCTCTGTGCTTGTGTTCTCTCTCTCAAAAATAAAAAAAAAATCATGAGAAAAACATCAGAGAAACCCCCGTTGAGCATTCTACAAAACACTTGCCAGTAGTTCTCAAAATTATCAAGCCTATCATAAACAAGGAAAGTCTGAGGCAATGTTGTAGGAGGCATGGTAAATAAATGTAGAAGGGTATTATTGATGGGATCATGGAACAGAAAAATGACACTAGTGAAAACTAAGAAAATCCAAACAAAATGTGTACTTTTTTCAGCTTTACTAAGGTATAATTGACAGATAAACTAGTAACATATTTAAATTGTACATCATGATGATTTGTACCCATTGTGAAAGGATTCCTCCTTTGAGTGCTTTGCATCTGAGTTACTCCTGTTAATACTTAATTGTTTTATCTTGCTTCACACTTCAAGTTCTTCTTATACCCAAGGCCTTAGTCAACACTCATATCAAGAGGCTAGGAATGATAATCTGAATTCTCCATGGTCTTCAGTGTTATTCTACACCTGTTGCTAGAGTTAATCAAATCCTTACTTCATCACTACAATCATTTTTCAAGCTTTCACTTATATCTCCCCATTGATTTCTTAATGCTCAATTTCAGTGTGTACCACTTGTTTAAAAGGAAGACTCTTGGGTTCCAAACCAAGAGACATGGTTCAACTGATCTTGGATGAATTTAGAAATGTATCTTTGTGATTCCAAAGAGAGTTAAATACCAAACTCTGAGAAATGCTTCCAAAGATCCCTCAACCTCTTCTATTTATAGAATGTTAAGTCACCAGAAAATACTCTCAAAAAAATGCCTATATCTCTACTCCTCCAGCCTGAATTTTCAGTGGCCATGCAGCACCCAAATATCTGCTATATGACACAGAATCAAAATAGAGAAAGGAGAAACAGAGACTAATAAAAATATGAAATCTGCAGAAGCTTGGATGCCTGATTTTAGAGACAGGTGATTGGTCTACATTTTTGGAACAAGTGAATTTTTCAACTTGAAGTGTCAGTAGTGGCAAAACTACTCATAATACCCACTGAGGTATACAGTCATTTGTTGAAGAATTTTATCGGATTTCGGAAATGACATCAGCTGTGATCCCAGTAAATGAATTATTGATTTATTTAGCAAATTATTCCATTTTTAATCCCTTACTGTTGGAACACATTAGTCATAAAATATGCAGTCTCAACCAGAATCCAAGCTGAGTATGTGAGTGAGTCACCAAGTTATGGGGTGCATCTCACATTTCCCATATGAGAAGATTTGGGGCAGAGAGCTTGGATTAGGGAAGGATTTTGATGCAATTCAGTGGGACAAGTAGTGTTTGGTCATGAGTCAATAGTCATCAGCGGTGCAGTGAGATGTTCACTTTGAGAAACCTTAGAAACTAGGAATTAATGAGGCACATGGGACAGAGTGCCTGTAGCAGTTTTATATATACAATGTAAGGAGCTTCACATTAGATGTTGAGAGGTCTAGGGTTCTAGTGCTTAAGTGAAAAATTTTAGTGGCAAATATTTATTAAGGACTTGCCATATCCCAGGAGCTAAGCTAACAGTCTTATTCATTATCTAATTTAATATTTTCTGAAATACTATCAGACAGCTATTATCTCATCTTTATGTTATAGACATAAGATCCCAAGTCTCAAAAACATAAAATGACTTGCCCGTGTTAATAGCTAGTCAACAGCAAAATGGGAGTTTTCAACCAGAAAATTTTACTCGAACAATGCTATACTATTATACTTTCATCACCATCTCCTGGCCTATGTTAGGGGACTTAGGTATATTTCATACAAACAAAAAATACATATACAGTAAACCTTGGTTCACGAGCATAACTAGTTCCAGAAACTTGCTTGTAATTCAAAGCACTTGTATATCAAAGCAAATTTCCCCATAAGAAATAATGGAAACTCAGATGATGCATTCCACAACCCAAAAATATTCATAAAAATTATTATAATATTGTAATATAAGATAATAAAGAAAATACAAAATAGAAAGAAAAATAAATTATGCTAAGTGAAATAAGTCAGGGAAAGACAGATATCATATAATTTCACTCGTGGAATTTGAGAAACTTAACAGAAAATTATAGAGGAAGGGAGGGAAAAATAAGATAAAAACAGAGAGGCAAACTATAAGAGACTCTTAAATACAGAGAACAAACTGACGGTTGATGGGAGTGGGGTAAAAGGGTGATGGGCATTAAGGAGAGCACTTGTTGGGATGAGCACTGTGTGTTATATGTACGTGATGAATCACTGGGTTCTACTCCTGAAGCCAAGACTACACTCCGTGGTAACTAACTTGAGAATAATTAAAAAAAAGAAAAAGAAACAAATTAACCTGCACTTATCTTTGAAAACCTTCATGGTTGGTTTGAGGGAGACAAGACAGAGGAGAGTTATTGTGTAGGACCACTTTCACTATCACTAATCACAAGTAACTGTCACTATCACAAATCACTGCTATCGGCTCAATGGAATCTTCTTTTTTTTTCTGTGCAACTTTAATAAGGAATCTATCCAATGACATTTGCTTTTGCCTCCTTTTGAGGATTTCGCAGAAATGTGACATCGCATTGGCATTAAACAGATTCATCGCTTGCACTGCTACAGCCTTATTTGAGTGGTGTTTCCTACAAATTTTTGCACTGTTTACCACTCTTTACACATCTCCCTAATCTCATTTGAAGTGAGGGATTCCTTTGCCTTTTTCTCCTCCTCCTATGCAGACTCTTCTCCATACCCTCTTACTGTTGCAATAGTCTTAGGCCAGGTGTGGGCACTTTCCAATGTTCTGAAAAATCACTGATTTCTGCCAAACACCATGACCTGAGACTGAGCATCCAAGATGGGAGATGATCATCCACAATCCCACAGTGAGAGAGAGAGAAGAACCAACCCTTGGCTCAGTTGTGATCATGTGACATTCAGCATTATGTACTACTCATACTGAAAGACATCGCTCATTTATCAAGTTAATTTTTATTAGAAATGTTAGCTGATCAGGGCGCCTAGGTGACTCAGTCAGTTGAGTATCCAATTTGGGCTTAGGTCACAATCTCACAGTTTGTGAGTTCAAACCCCGTGTCAGGCTCTGTGCTGACAGCTTGGAGTCTGCTTCGGATCTGTGTCTGCTTCTCTCTCTCTGCCCCACCCCCACCTGTGTGCACTCTCTCTCTCTCTCTCTCTCTCTCTCTCTCTCTCTCTCTCTCTCAAAAATAAATAAACATTTAAAAAAGTGTTTTCTTGTCTTGTGGAACACTCGCAGAACAAGTTACTCACAATCCAAGGTTTTACTGTCTATGTTTATGCCTGTCCTTTTCAATTTGATAGTAAATATGAATTTTAAAATATAAGAAAGTGCTTGTAAAAATATATAATACTATCCCATGGGAGGGCATAGCAAACTTAAGTGTCTACAAAGGCCAGGCAGGAAATATAAGCCTACTAAAGGAAGGCCTAGCCCATCGTTACTACCTAGGGATGCAGACCCAAAATTATAAGATATATATTTTTTCAGAAAAACCCATGAATCTTTAGTCCAGTGGATATTTTCTAACTATTAAATATAGGCTTAAATTAAAACAACAACAGCAAAAATAGAACTATGTCCACGAAGGTCAACAAAACATGCCTAGAGGCTTCTGACTTGAGACATCTGTACCATATGAGCAGGAATTTGTTTTTGTTTTTGTTTTCAGAAACAGTTACTGTCCTAGAGAACAAAGATATATACTGATGATACTAACTTTGGTAAGGCATATGACCTCCTAGGGCTTTAATTGCCTCAACTATGAACTCTTTTCCAGTGCTCTCTATACCTACTCCTGCCTCTCTAAAATCTCAGATGTTCATAATAAAACTCGTAGTATTGAATTTGAGCCGTTCATAAAATGGTTGAGATGTAAAACACGTCAATTAAAAAAAAGAAAGACTTGAGGATCCTACTGTAGAAGACGACAGACAGGTCCAAATGGGCTCTTATATGCATTTTTGGTATTCTTTTCCCAAGTGAAGGAGAGACTAGATTAAATAAATGCAAAATTCCAAAGGTGGTCCAGCAGTCAGAGCATAGGAATATGTGGGTAGCTGGAACTCTAGTGGTAGAATGTACTTGGAAAGGACTAGGTAAACATGAATTTGGGAACTGAGGAATGGCAATTTGGTGAGCTATTTATTAGACTAGAGGAGAGAAGTCTTGGGGGGGACAACTGTGATTTTAAATAGATCAATGACTATCAGTCACTAAGAAGGGTTGATTTTTTTTTCCTTCATGACTCTAGAGGTTTGAATTTTCATCAGTGAATGAGAGATGCTGGAGAGAAATCTTGCTGGGGAGAAATAACCACTTCTTTTTATTTTTTAGTGTTTATTTTTGAGATAGAGACACAATGTGAGTGTGAGAAGGGCAGAGAGAGAGGGAGATACAGAATCTGAAGCAGGCTCCAGGCTCCAAGCTGTCAGCACAGAGTCCTATGTGGGGCTAGAACTCACAAACTGTGAGATCATGACCTGAGCTGAAGTCGGATGTTTAACCGACTGAGCCACCCAGGCACCCCTTAAAGCTGTTTATATAGACAGAGAAGCTTCAAGAGGTGTTTTGAGTTCACTATTTTAAGTATTTGAACAGAAAAAATTACAGTGGGGAGCCTGGGTGGCTCAGACGGTTGAGTGTCCAACTTTGGCTCAGGTCATGATCTCACACATTCGTGGGTTCGAGCCCTGCATCAGGCTCTGTGCTGACAGCTCAGAACCTGGAGCCTGCTTTGGATTCTGTGTCTCCCTCTCTCTCTGCCCCTCCCCTGCTCACACTCTGTCTCTCTAAAAATAACATAAAATGTTTAAAAAAGTAAAAACAAAACAAAAGTTATAGAAGCATGTGGCAGCAATATTGCAAAAAAGGACACAAGCAATGCCACTTAGGGTTGGAGGAATGAGACAGTGGCTTGCAAGATTGACTACCCATCAAACTCACCCAGAGGGATTGTTTGGCATGGGGTAAGCACAGTGTCTAGTTCATTTTGTATGAGTTATACACATGAATGGAATGAAAAACATGTATTTCTTATCAAGCAGATCCAGGTGATTCTGTTGAAACCACCTGTCTGCAGAAACACTGGAATAGGCCTCCTTAAGCCTCTTATATCCCCAGGATTATCAGAAAAAGAAGAAAAACATGGTCATGAACATCTACTGCGCAAATGCTTTGTTCCAGATACAAGCTATTGGCATTATCTTTATTTCATTGAATGCTGACTCATCCCTACTGTTTCATAGATGATAAAAGTGAGGCTTCAAAAATTTAAATAAATGGTAACCATGAGGTTAAGGGGTAAGTGAAGGAGTAGAAATTTGAATTTGTAGGTTTACTCTGAAACCTCTTAACTCTGCCATAGAATCTGCTTTTGGAGACAGGGATCCTGCAAGGCATTGACAGGGCGTGGGGGTGATACTCTCAGGAAGAGACTAATCTTTGCTAGGTATTCAAACACTGGAATCTGTAATGTCCTCTCCCTCAAACAGAAAAAAGTTGTGGCTGCCTATTACCCCCCTGCCACTGAGGTGGAGTCTATGAGTATATGAGTAAATTAAATCAAGGGGCAAGGGCAAAGAGAAGATGAAGTGAGGCATCAAAATAGTACTATTTTCCAAACAGAATGCTATTTGTCTATTAATGCTGTAGGCTGACTGCCCACACTTAATGAATGCTGTCCTTAGAGCCACACAGAACTCTGTAATGAATATGAAAAAACAAACCTAGTAGTACAAATGTAAACAAAATGGCCTGTTTCAAAGGGAAGTGGGGGCATGCCCTGCAGTGTTCAACATTTTAATTTTCAATATCTTCACAGCTGCAGCAAGGCAGAGTAGTATCTATGTGATAAGCAGAGAATTTTGTTCACTCCTTAATTTATTCTTTTCTTTAGGGTAGGACAAGGTGAATGTGAAGGAATTTTTTTTGGTGACAGGGAGACCAAATTTTGCTAAACTGAAATGGTCTCCAGGTTATAAAAGTTGGCCTTGGCCTTGACTCTTTATTTATTCTCAACAAATCAATGTTCAATCTTGTTGCTTCCAGCTCTTTTAACAGAGATGCTTGAAGATGGCATGAGAAATGGCTGGTGATGCATATAATATGTTGCAGAATTACAAATAATTGAGGCAAGTTCAATACACACACACAGAACACATTCATATTGACTAAAGAACTATGAATGTATTATACATGATTAAATAAAGTATTAAATTTAAGGGTAATGATCTTTCTAGTAAGAACATTGGGGTCATTGTGTTATTCAATCCTGCTATTTGATTGTTGCCGATTAGGAGACTTGCAATTCAGGGTGTTATCAACAAGGAAATCCTATGGCCTCTAAGACATAACATGATATTCCTTTCATTATTAAGGTCTTGGGATATATTGATGTCTTCTTTATGGTGCAAAACAGGTGTTAGCTCTCCAGATAGATTGACAAAAATCTCTGCTAATAAATATAATATACAAGAGAAAAGAGCAAGGAGACAGGGAGACCAATTAGGAGATTGTTACTCCAGGATGGGAGTATAAAAGGGATACATAACTTTGGGGCTTAATTCAGGGACAGAATTTCTGCCTGTCATCATGTAAGACACATAATGTGCTCTCAATAAATATTTACTAAACTGAAATCTGGTGACTAGATAAAGGAGAAGGTGCAACTAATTTTAAGTGGAAAGCTAACATGTTCATGAAAGAGATCCAGGAGGGGTGGGGATTTGAGAATTCATGACAGCCTGTGATTTTATTTTGACTGAATGACTTTGTCAACAGTTATAAATGTTGCAAATTTTATATTAAAAACATGAAAGAAGGTAAAGAGTGCCAAATTGTGAGGTATCAGCATTGCAACAAAAAGATTATTTCCACATGGAACAAATACAGATTTTAAGATTTAGCCCTCCAGTTGGCTCTTAGGTACATGGAAATGATACTTGGAGCCACTCTGGCTTAGTAGTCTTTATTTTCAAAAGTCACAGTAGCTTCTAAGAAAGAATTCATCTCACAGTGCAGTAAGGTGAAGGAAGTGCTTTCTGTCCTGGAAGAGAAAGACCTAGAAATCAGAGTTGGACACCATATACAGGCATCTTAAAATCAGGGGTCAATTTTACTGTGATTAATAATGTCTATCAGTAGAGTGAACATTTCATTCTGTCAAGTCTTCATTGAAATGTTGCCTACTGGGCGCCTGGGTGGCGCAGTCGGTTAAGCGTCCGACTTCAGCCAGGTCACGATCTCACGGTCCGTGAGTTCGAGCCCCGCGTCGGGCTCTGGGCTGATGGCTCAGAGCCTGGAGCCTGTTTCCGATTCTGTGTCTCCCTCTCTCTCTCTGCCCCTCCCCCGTTCATGCTCTGTCTCTCTCTGTCCCAAAAATAAATAAACGTTGAAAAAAAAAAATTAAAAAAAAAAAAAAAAAGAAAGAAATGTTGCCTACTAACATAATTATCATTCCTTAAAAAGGAGTCTCAAATTTTCCAAATGTATGGACTCAAAAATGTTACCCAAGGATAGATTTACATAGAGATGGCTAAAATGTTTAGTTTGTGTCTTATTTATTTGAAGTCCTTCATCTTATGAATTCTAATGTTTTTAACAAGAAAATACAGACAAATTGATATATCTGGTTACCAAGGCTTTAATACTTCTTTATCTTCTTTTAAATAGCTTTATGTTAAAGTCACTTAAAATTTTCAAGTCTGAAAGTATAATCATACCTCAGTGATAGATACGATTGTTGTAGGTTATTATGTCTGTTTCTCAGCATGGTTTGGTCTTTAGCCTTCAGCCTTCCACCTAACAGAAACTAATGATTAGATACTGATCAGTGATAAGACTATTTAATGAATGGTGATGAGAAGACACAGTTTAGCTTTTACTAGTCCAAATTGGCCTCATTGAAAATTACATGAATGTTTTCTTTGTACTTAGCTCCTGTATTCCAAAAAAAGTCTAACAGTTCCTTGTTCTCAAATACTTGATTGAAATCAAGCACTTCTACCACTGGTAAGCCTCACTATGACACATTACAAAACACAAATACAACACAACATGGAATGATGAGTAATTGGGAGTTTACTGAATTTACATTACAACTGGCTTTCCTTTCTAAATGTTTTCATTACATTAAAATAATATTTGGAAGCTCATGAATCAACGAATATGGCAATTTGGAATTTGTTTCTAGAGTATCTTATTCTTTTAGAGTGTAGGATCATCACAATATCTTAATAGTGTGATATGTGTTTTGATAAATAGCAGTTCAGTTATCTCTGCCCATAAAGTGAAAGGTTTTACAAAAGTCAAGTGTTACATATTACCCACATCCTGTGAATCAAACATGGGAAAGAGAATTGTTCTGGAAGTGGTTTAAATCAGATTAAAAAGAAAAGAAAAGAAAAAGTAGAAAAAGGATAGGATATAAGAGTCAAAATGAAACTGACAGTTAAAATCTGAATATCACACATGATCACAAAAATTGTGCTAGTAACTGCCAAGTAATCCTTAGCAACCCAAGGAGGAATGCCATTGTCTAGATGCAAAAGTGAAGATTTATGACCTTTGGTGGGACAAATAATTTTGCTGAGAATCTAGAAAAATTATCTATAATCTATCTATCTTCTTTCTTTCTTTCTTTCTTTCTTTCTTTCTTTCTTTCTTTCTTTCTTCTATATCCATCTATCTATCTATCTATCTATCTATCATGTATCTATAACTGTATGAATTTTTGTGTGTTTATTTTTGAACCTCTCATGTGTTGATTCTTTTTTTAATGTTGTATTTATTTTTGAGAGAGAGAGAGAGAGAGGCAGGCAGAGAGAGAGGGAGACACAGAATCTGAAGCAGGCTCCAGGTTCTGAGTTGTCAGCACAGCCAACTATTGAGATCATGACCTGAGCCAAAGTTAGATGTTCAACTGACTGAGCCACCCAGGTGCCCCTCTTATGTGTTGATTTTTTAATTTTATCATATTCTGAGAAAAACATTAAAAGAAGGGAAACAAATCTCCTCTACAGTGGAAACTGAACTTAAAACTGAAAAAGTTGCCTCTGGGCTAAGAATATTATATTCTTAATTTTGGAAGTAATAATCTTTCTTGAAAGAGAAACGTGGCCAAGCTAATGAGAGACTGCTTTGAAATTCCAGATGGGAAAATCATAATATGTCTCATAATCAGATCTGTTGCTCTTGGAAAGTGGAAACATTGGCAGATTCATTAAAATGAGGCCTTCAATTTTCCAAAGAGGATAACCTCTCATATTCACCTAAAATACGGGCTTCTCAGTGGCAGTTTTTTTCCACAATAAATGATCAGTTAGCATATTTGAAGAAAAGTGCTACATAGAAATCTTTGAGGGAAAATGAGTTTCTAACTACTTGAAGAGGCTAGAATCAAAATCAGCTGTTCTTGTTATGAGCCAAGGTTTGGCTGTATCTCAGTTATTTAGATCCAGGATCCTGGTAGGATGCCTGAATTACCAGATCTTCATGTTCGTCAGAATTCAGCTGGCTGGCAAAATACTTCTTCCAGTCACTGATGTAGAAGACAACTGAGTGAACAACCTTCACTGAGCCAAGAACTCTTCATCCTTGACAGCCTTTTCCACTATGACTATTCATTCTCTTCTCTGGGAAAGCTGGGCCTTGTGTTTCCAAAATTCACAAAAGGAATCTTGTGCACTGAACATCTTCAGTGGATCAAATGCTGGCACTGGTGATTCAAAAGTGAATTAGGTCCAGTGCCTGCCCCCAAGGTGCTTGCAGTGTTTTGAGGAAAGGCAAAGAGATAAACTATTATCAAGTTATTGGTAAGAATTACTGTAAATATATACCCAGGTTATAAAGGGAACAAAGTAGAGGAAAAATGAGGCGGAATGTGGCCAGGGCAGTCATAGAAAATGTTCTTTGAGAATGAATGGTTTGCATTTTGAACAACAAATATGTGTTTGTAAGAAAGTAGAAACTCAGAGGAGGGTCAGTGATGGACACGATATTCAGACCCATTCTGTTTACAGAGTGGCTGCTCTTTACCAAGGCTCATATATGAAAACAGAAGGGAGAAGAACCCAGTAAAGGTGACAAATAATTACTTTTTTACATTTCTATATTTGGTATATATAAGAAAATGGAGCTAACATATGATCCAGCAATTCCACACCTTAGATTATGTCCAAAGGAAACAAAAACACTGACTTGAAAGAGTGTCTGCACCCCCATATTGATAACAGCATTATTTACAATAGCCAGGACATGGGAACAACATAAGTGTCCACTGATGGGTAAAGAAGTTGTGAATATTATTCAGCCATAAAGAATGATTAAATCCTACCATTGTGACATCATGGATGGAGGAAGCTTGAAGGCATTATGCTAAGTAAAATATGTCGGAGGGAGAAAGACAAATAGTGTATTTATCTCAGCTGTGTTGGAAATCTAAAACAAACATACCCAGAACTCAGAAAAAGAGATCAGACTTACAGTTACTAAAGGCAGAAGATGGAGGGAGGAGGACTTCCAGGAAGGCAGTCAAAAGATACAAACTTTCAGTTGTAAGAAAAATAAGTACTAGGGATGTAGTGTACAACATGATGACTATAGCTAACACTGCTGTAGGACATAGAAAAGTTTTTAAGACATAAATCCTAAGAGCTTTTATCACAAGGATTTTTTTTTCTTCTTTTTTCTTTTTGTCTTTCTTTACTTTTTACTAAATCTGTATTAGAAGATGGATGTTACCTGAACCTGTTGTGGTAATCATTCTACAATATATGTCAATCAAACCATCATGCTATAACTTAAACTCATACAGTGATGTATGTGAATTGTTCCCTGATAAAACTGGGGGAAAAATGAAAGTAAAGAAAAATAAGAGGATAATAATTAAATTGGAGAGGTAGGAAGGGACTAAATCAGGTAACATCTTCCAAGTCATACCACAGAGTATGGATTTCTCCTGGATAGAATGAAATGGCATTGAATAGCTTTCAGCAGTGTATTCCACTGGGGTCACCTGGGGTTCGGTTAGATGATTTTACTATGTATGGATGAGCTGGCTCATCTGAGTGGGACCGACTGGCTTTTGGCTTATTTAAGCTAACCTCGGCTGGGGAAACAGTATCCTAACTGCTTCTATGCTTCTTATTCTTTAGCAGCAGACATAGTCTTATTACAAAGGCAAAGATATGAGGTCACAAGCGGAATCCATAAGTGCTTTTACAAGAGTCTACGTGTATAACATTTGCTAGTGCTGTCCAAAGCAAGTCATATAAATGAACGCAGAATTGAAAAGCAAGAGACCATACCTTACTTCCTGATGGAGAAATACAGTAACAACAGGGTAAATAAATGAAGTAAATAAATAAATGAGGTAAATAAATGAGGGCAGCAATGCCATAGAGAAGTCATAATTTTCCAAAGTGAACATATCAATTTATACTCCTTCCAGTATGGTTTAAGAGTAATAGTTACTCTACATTCTTATTAACACTTGGGGAGTATGTAGATATTTTGCATTGTAATTTTCTTTGCATTTGCCTAATGATTAATGAATCTGAGCACATTTTTATTGCTTTACTGACAATTTGTATATCTTTTATGAAGTTAAATGCATATGTGTGTATATGTGTATACATATGTATATACACACATATACACACACACACAATTTTTCTCTGTTTGGTTGAGGATTTTGCCCATTTTTCTCCACTGGGTTGTGTGTTTTTGTATTTATAGGGCTGGGTATATATTTTATTTATAGATTTATAGGGCTGGATCTAAGTTGATATGCCCATAAATATATATTTATGAAATACGCACACACACACACACGTGCACACCTTCCTCAGTTCTTTCTCTGGGTTGATGTTTCATTCTCTTACTGGCAACTTCAGTGACAGAAGTACTGAATAAATGCATTCTGCAGCAACAGGCACTGTTTATTATTTTACTCAGCCCTGTGCTAGGAGATGCATGTGACCCTGAATGGAAAAGAACATCCTTTCCTATAAAGATTTTGTGGTATAGGTTACAGGTCAAACATAATACTTCTGAGAGGAAGCAAGATAAAAAAATGAGCTACCAGGGCATTTAAAGTCCTAATTTAGAATCCTGGCTAGACGTGGACTAGCTGTTCAAGTTTGTATAATTTATTAATCCTCCCTGAGTTTCAAAGTCCTTGAAGATGGCATTTTCTTTATATGTCAGACCTAGAACTATGTCAAGCAAAAGGGATAGTTCACTGTTAAAGTCCTGTCCTAGATTGAGGGGGAAATCTATCTTAAAAATTCTAGAGTGGCAGAGTAGTATTATCTATATTATTCTTTAATAGTAAAGAAAGAATAGAAACATACCTAAAGCTATTTGGAACTAGGCTTCATGTTTTTATCTACTACTACAATTCCCCAAGAGGTGACATCTAAACTGCCCAAGTGTCCTGAATTTTTTGATGTACATCTATACATCTATTCCATTTTGCAGAGCAGGAAGAGAAAAACCTCTAGGGGAATAATATTAACAATTTCACAGGGGGCCTGGGTGGCTCAGTCGGTTAAGCGTCTGACTTCTGCTCAGGTCATGATCTCACAGTTCATGGGTTTGAGCCCTGCATCAGGCTCTGTGCTGACAGCTCAGAGCCTGGAGCCTGTTTCAGATTCTGTGTCTCCCTCTCTCTCTGACCCTCCCCCACTCGCACTCTGTCTCCCTCTGTCTCAAAAATAAACATTAAAAATACATATTTTTAAAGAATTTCACACAATGGCAATCTATCAGGACAGGCCAGTCCACATCAAGGAAAATGGAATATGAGAAGAATTATTTTGGAAGTGACTTCAGAAGATAAGTTGCTGTGCACAGAGGAGAAAGTTTGAAACCAAGAGCTCCTAGGAAGATGAATATTGTAAATCTATGCACAGGCATCTCACCCTCAGGTATTAGGTTTTCCTCCAAGGCTGATTTTAAAGTCATTTTGAATGACATTTTTATTCAATCTGTAATACATTGATTGCAGCGAGTAGATCTCATAGAGAGAAAAGCCTTCCTGCAGTGACATAAAGTTCTTTCATTCACATCTCTGAGCTATTTAAAGGAAATTATCCATGGGATTATATACTGAATTTAAAACTGCTCTAATTTTTGTTGTTGTCGTTAGTATATTTTTAAGCAGTGTAATAGTTGGAATAAAATATATTTGAAGAGGTATGTAATACCTTTTATATCATTGAAATTGGGACTTCAGAGAAATTTTCCTCTTAATTTATATGGTAGACTGTACAATAATCCCCCAAAGATGCCCATGTTCTAATTGCTGGAACCTGTGAACATGTTACCATACATGTGATAGGGACTTTGTTGATATATTTAAGCTAAGGATTTTGAGATGGAGACATTCTCTTGTATTACCCAGCGGGCTCAGTGTAGTCATAAGGGTCTTTATAAGTGGGAGGCAGCAGATAGGAGAGAAGAGAAGGCAGTGGGAGAATGCAAGCAGAGATAGGAGTGAGGTGGCTATATACTAAGGAATGCCAGCAGCCTCTAGAAGCTGGAAGACACAAGGAAAGAGTTCTCCCCTGGAGCCTGTAAAAGGAACCAGTCCTGAAAACACCTTAGTCCTATAAAAAGCTCTTTTCAGAGTCTGACTTCCAGAACTATAGTAGAATAAGTGTATGTTGTTTTAAGCCATTATATTTTGGTACTTTGTTACCAGGACTATGAAACTAATAACAATATTTGAAAAAGTTTCATGGATGAGATAAAGAACAGAGTCAGTTCTTTCTTACTTTCACCAAAATCTGTAATCCCCCAACCTAAATCCTCCAGTGGAGATAGCAACCAGCTCTAATGGGTGAGTATTTGAGCCACAGCTTTGTGCAAGCAGAGCACAGTGAGAGAGAAAAGGGCCCCAACCCCTATGCTAAAAGTGACTGGTCCCCTGAATATGTCAGGGAACTCCATAAGGAAATTAAGTTATGCTTCAGATAGTAAATATAAGTTGTTACTCAGAATGGACCAATTAAACTCTGAATAATGGAACTCTGAATATGAGGTGTTCCTGTTAAAATGAAAGCACATGACCTTCCAGTTCTGAGAATGATGGAGTGATGGTTATCAGAATTAACCTCCCACCATAAGTAAATATGATACTGTATATAATAGATGAAGAATTTTCTTTCAGGAATTGGACAAAAAAAAAAAAAAAAAAAAAAAGCCCAGAGATGTGATCTTTGAATGAAGAGAAACACAGGAAGTGAATTCCACACTTGCATAAGCTGTGTGGTAGGGGGATTCACCAAATATGGAGAGGTGAAGCCCAAACACAGAGTAGTGGTCTTAATGAGCAGAGGAAACAAAGATAAGAGATGAGGACTTGGATATTGCTTCCACTTTATAGGAAAAGAGTTGGAGCAGAGAGAGTTGTACAGAGAAGTAGCCCAAAAGCCTGTGTCAGCCTTCCCTTGCATCTCTGACTGAATACTAAGCTTCACATGCATAAGACAAGATCCTATGAAGCACAATAGAGAAGAGCTTATCAGAATGGTGTACTTATTACCAAGGATGAGCTTACATTGACACATCAGTCAACCGAAGGCTAGAGCCTACCTTAGAATTCACTCTTGATATTCTATATTCTGTGGGTTTAGGTATATGTATAATGACTTACACGTATCATTATAATATTTTACAGAGTACTTTTACTACCCTAAAAATCCTCTGTGCTCTCCCTATTCATTTCTCCCCTCTTCCCATTCCCTTGCCAGCAAAGTCATCTTTTTATTGTCTCCAGTTCTGCCTTTTCCAAAATGCCATATATAGTTGGAATCATACAGTATGCAGTCTTCTAAATTTTTTTCACTTAATATGCATTTAAGATTACTCCATGTTTTTTAATAGCTTGATTGTTCATTTCTTTACAGCACTGATTAATAATCCATTGTCTGGATGTACCAGTTAATTTGGACATTAATCTCCTAAAGGACATGTGTACCTTTAGTAAAAAAAAAATTCAATAGTATTTTTTCCAATATAATACATTAATAATGAATTTTTGTGTTTAGCATTTTTTAATATTAGTGAAATATGGTATTTAATATATTTGTCTGTGCATATGTTTTGGATATTAATCTATTATAATATTTATTTTTTCTTATTGATTATAGGAGCTCTTTAAATCTTTAGCATAGTGACTATTTCCTCTCATTTCAGGTATTTTCATTTGATTTTTTATCACTTGTGTTGGTAAAAGGTATCGTTTCTGTTTACATACTTATTTTAGGGGTAGAGAATAATAGAATTATTCTTTCTAAAATCAATATTTGCAACATAAAAATTCAAACTTCTCTTCCCATACCACTGCCTCATTACAGAATTAATTCCCATAGAATAGAATTGGGGTTTGATTGTTTTTACCCTTCAATCAGGCATATGTGTTTCACAATTTAAAGATCTTGCTGCCCAACATTTAAAGAGGTTGATGTTCTTGCATGCCAAGCAGTAAATCTACAGAAAACTGCCCATAAAGTCTCTTTCAAGGTGCTTAGTGAGATAGGCTTTGGAGAAATAGAAAATTTGACCTATATTGATTCTATGTCCTCTGAGAAATAGGCAGTGTGGGTTTGATTAATGAGCATTTCCCACCTCATTTATGTCCAAAATCCTTGAAATTGACATCTGAAAATTCTTGTACATTGTTCCAAAGTAAATTATGTTGAGTGCCTTCTCTGGTTGTGATATCTCTTTGCCTCCTATGACCAAGTGCTGTATTCTTAGCCACGCAGAAAATAGGCAGTTTGGGAAAAAAGCAGAAGGAACAAAAACAAATCAAAACACAAAACTAACATATGATAAATGTGCTCTGAATCTTAGACCATGACTATATTTAAATATCTTTGAGATTATTTTTCTTTGACCTCCCAAATGATTTTTTTGTTTTTATATTTAAAATAGAGTAATAGTATCAGTATGAGTTAACTAATAGGAGAGTGTGGATTTTGTGTCATTATTTTAAGATTAAAGTTACATGCTCTATTTCATGATTTCCAACATCCACACTGATATCTAGAATTATAGAATCTTAGAAATGTAAGAGATCTTATAGATATGTTAGTAGCGTGGTTTCTATACAAGGGTATGCATTAAAATCACCTTGGAATATTCTTTTTTTTTCCCAAAATACAAATATCAGGCTTATAGCCTAGAATAGGGATTGATAAACTTTTCTGTAAAGGGTCAGTTATTAAATATTTGAGGCTTTGTAGGCCATGAAATCTCTGTATCAATGACTCATCTCTGGTATTTCTAGCCCCAAGCAGCCATAGATAATACTTAAACATATGGGCATGGCTGTGTTCTGATTAAGCTTTATTTATAAAAATAAATGATGGTCTAGATTTGGTATAGGGCTGTATTTTTCCACTCTCTGCTACATAAAGTCAATTGGATATGACAGTGACTTACATAGCTAATAGGAAAACAAAATCATTTATCTTCAGATGATTGCCAAAAACAAAGTCTCTATGATGCATCATCCACAAGATCTTGAATAAATTTTAAAAAATAGACATTAAAAAACCCAGAAAATATCAGCCACAGTGAAGAAGATTACAGTTGAAATTAGAAAAGCCTTTAAAATAACTTTGATAAGTGAGTTAAAAGTACACTGGAAATGAGTGGATAGATTAATATATTAAGAGTTTAGGAGAGATAACGAAACAGTGGAATTAAAGAACACAATAGATAAAATGAGTAATAAACATGAAGACTAGACAATGAAGAACATAGAAAAAGGAAGACACAAAAGAAAAATAAGAAAATTAAGAGTATCAGTGACTCGTGGTTCAGTATCAAACAATTATATTTCTGAAACTGGAATCGAAGAAATATGGGAAAAGAAAATGGGGCAAAATTAAGTGATGCAACATTGGTTTACATTTGTTCCCCCTCACATTTCACCAAAAAACAGCAACTCTGAGATCCAAGAAGTCTAGTGGAACCCAAGCAGGATTAATGAACAAATGAACAAACAAAAATCTATCAAGGTACATTTTAGTCAACTGTTGAACGCTGAAGATAGAGAAAAACAATTTTAAAAGCAGAAAAAGAATTAATCATATATTACATAGAAATAAAAATAAAAATTCCAGTAATTTCTCATCAGAAACTGTAGGCTAAGAGACAACAGAATGACCTAATTAAAGTACTAAGTGAGGGAAAAAAAACATCCCTGCCGACATGGAATTTTATACCTTGAATGCTTTATATAGCAAAATCTAACCTGAAAAGATAAGGAAACACATATGATTATGTTTGAGTTCAAACTTCAAATGAGAGGGTTTACCAAGTGGGTGTTGGGTGAAAGGAAGGAGATGATTCTTTTTTTTTCTTTGAAAAATATTATGACCTTTTATTTTTTATTTAAAAAATTATTGAATAAATTTGATGTGTAATATTGTATAAATTTAAGTTGTACAACATATGACTTTGATGTATTTACATATTATAATATGATTGCTGATGTAATGATATTTATTACATTACATAATCATAATACGATATCATTGTCTATATTCATTCCATTGTGTATTAGATCTGTATGGCTTATTTCCTACTCATTACATGTTTTTATTTTTGAACACCATTACTGTGATCCCCTCCCCTCCGTCCCCTGGTAACCACTATTTTATTCTCTGTTTTTTACAGCTTCAACATTTTTAAATTCCACACATTAGTAATATCATACACTGATCTTTCTCTGTCTGACTTACCTTGCTTAGAATAGTGTGTTCAAGTTCCATTCATGCTGTCACAAATGGGAACATATCTTTCTTTCTTATGGCTGAATAATAATTCCATTGTGTATATGTACCATATCTTTTTTACCCATTTATCTGTTGGTGGGCCTTTGGGCTGTTTCTATGTCTTGGCTATTGTGCATAAGGCTACAGTAAACATGGGGGTGCATATATCTCATTGAAATCCTGCTTTGAGTTCCTTTGGGTTTATACCCAAAAGTCGAATTTCCAGGTCATATGGTAGATTTATTTTTAATTTTATTGTTTTCCATATTATTTCCATATTATTTTCCATATTATTTTCCACAGTGGTTGGATCAGTTCACATTCCCACCAACAATGTATAAGGATTCCATTTTCACTACATTCACACCAGCATCTCCCTCCTTCTTCTTTGTGAATAATGCATTTATCTTTTATTTTTTATTGATTTATAATTGACACACAATGTTACATTAGCTTCAAGTGCACAACATAGTGATTCAACAAATCTAAACCATATGGTATGCTCATAAGTGTCGCTACCATCTGTCACCATACAATGCTATAACAATACCGTTGACTATATTCTCTATGCTTACTTTTTATCCATGACTTATTCATTCCATAACTGGAAGCAATGCCCCATCACCCATTTTGCCCATCCCTCCACCCACCTCCCCTCTGGCAACCATGAGTTTGTTCTCTGTATTTATAGGTGTGTTTCTGCTTTTTTGTTGTTTGTTTGTTTGTTTGTTTTTAGATTCCTCATAAGTGAAATCTTATGGCATTTGTCTTTCTGACTTTTTTCACTCTCTAAGTCATTCATGTTGCTGCAAATGTCCAGATCACATATTTTCTCATGGCTGATTAATATTTTATTGTAACATATATCACATTTTCTTTATTCATTTACCTATATACATGGACACTTGCGTTACTCCCATATCTTGGCTATTGTAAATAATACTGCAATAAATGTAAATAAAACATACAAATTTTTGAATTAATGTTTTTGTTTTCTTTGGGCAAATATCTACCAGTGGAATTAATGAATCATATGGCATTTCTATTTTTAATTTTTTGAAGAATCTCAGTACTGTTTCTCATAGTGGCTATACCAATTTACATTTGCACCAACAGTGTATGATCATTCCTTTTTCTATACATCTTCACTAACACTTGTTATTTCTTGTCTTTTGATGCTAGACATTCTTACAGGGGTAAGATAATATCTCACTGTGGTTTTATTTGTATTTCCCCAATGATTAGTGATGTTGAGTATATTTTCATGTGTTTGTTGGATATCAGCATGCCTTTTTTGTGAAAATGTCTTTTCAGGTCCTCTACCCATTTTTAAATTGTTGTTGTTGGGTTGTGTGTGTGTGTGTGTGTGTGTGTGTGTGTTAAGTTGTATAAGTTCTTTATATATTTTGGATATTAACCTGTTATTGGTTATATTATTTGAAAATATCTTCTCTCATTTAGTATGTTGCTTTCTTATTTTGTTGATGGCTTCTTTTGCTGTGCAAAAACTTTATGTTTTGGTATAATCCTAATAGATTATTTTTGCTTTCATTCCCCTTGCCCAAGGAGACATATTCAGAAAAATGTTGCCAAGGTCAATTCCAAAGAGATCACTGCCTATGTTTTCTTCTAGAGTTTTTATGTATTTATTTGTTTGTTTAAATTTCAGGTCTCACATTTAGGTTATTAATCCATTTTGAGTTTATTTTTGTGTATGGTGTAAGAAAGCAGTCCAGTTTCATTCTTTTGCATGGCACTGTCCAGTTTTCCCAGCACCATTTGTTGAAGAGACTCTTTCCCCTTTGTATACTCTTGCCTCCTTTGTCATGTATTAAGTATAGACTTATTTCTGCACTATTTATTCTGTGTTATTGATCTGTGTCTATTTTTGTGCCAGTATCATATTGTTTTATTATAGCTTTATAGTATACTTTGATATCTGGGATTGTGATACTTCCAGATTTGTTCTTTCTTTCTCAGTATTGCTTTGGCTATTCAAGGTCTTTGTGGTTCCACACAAATTTTAGAATTATTGTCCTAGTTCTGTGGAAAATGCTATTGGTATTTTGATAAGAATTGTAGATTGCTTTGGGTAGTATGGACATTTTAATAATACCAAATTCTTCCAACCCATGAACATGGAATATCTTTCCATTTGTTTGTGTCATCTTCCATCTCTTTCACAATTTTTTATAGTTTTCAGAGTACAGGGCCAACCACCTTTGTTGAATTTATTCCTATGTATTTTATTCTTTTGGTGCGATTGTAAATGGAATTGTTTTCTTTTTCTTTTTTCATTTTAATTCCAGTGTAATTAACATACAGTGTTACATTTTTGCCGTTTTAACTACTATGTGTCTTGGTATGGTACTCCTTGGGTTGATTTTGTTGGGGGATCTCTGGATCTCCTGGATCTGGATTTCTGTTTCCTTTCCCAGATTCAGGAAGCTTCAGGTGTTATTTAATCAAATAAATTCTCTGCCCCCTTTCCTCTCTCTTAACCTTCCGGGAACCCTGTATTGCAAATTATTTTGCTCGATTGTGTGGCTAAGTTCACTTAATCTGTTTTTATTTTTTATTAATTGTCGTTATCTCTCATGTTCAGCTTGATTGCCTTCCATTACTCTGTCTTTCAGGTCACAGATTTGTTTTTCTGTCTCTTCTAGTTTACTACTATTCCTGCTAGTATGTTTTTAATTTCAGTTATGGAGTTATTCATCTCTGATTGGTCCTTTTTTAATGTTCTTTGTTGAGGGTCTCACTGAGGGCCTCCATTCTTAAGTCTAGTGAGTATCTTTATGACCATTACTTTAAATTCTTTATCAGACAAGTTATTTATCTCCATTTTACTTAACTCTCTTGCTGTGATTTTGTCCTGTTATTTCATTTGAGATATATTCCTCTGTCTCCTCATTTTGTCCTACTCTCTATGTCTGTAGACTCGTAGACATATATGATCCTATGTGTTAGGAAAGTCAGCCATGCCATCTGCTCTTGAAAGTAGTGGTCTTATGAAGAAGAGATCCTATAGTGCCCTGCAGTGCAAAGTCCCCTCTTCACCAGGACCTGGCACTTCAGGGGTACCTCCTATGTGTATTGTGTTTGCCTTACTGCTGTGGTTGAGCCGTGTTTGCCTTCAGTCTAGTCATCTACAATGGTTCTCTTTCCTTGTTATGGACAGGGTTTTTTTTCCCTGTGTTGTTATTGGGCCAGTACAGGGCTGCCTTGGGCTTGAATTAAGTCAGACCAGGCCTTTTCCAGAGCTGCAATAGCACTGAACTGCAGGGTGCTCTCCCTGTGTTGTCCCCTGAGAAGCTTTTATTGGTGGATAGAACCTAAAGCCAGATTAGATGTCTGCCCCCAACCCACTTCTGGGGCCACAGTTGGACTGGTGTATGTGGTTATCTTCTTCTCTCCTTTCAACAGGTGTCTCTTTGGAGTGTTGCTTGCCCCTATTGGGGCTGCTTGCACACTGCCAGGGTTGTGGCATTGGTTTGGATGGACTCCTGACAAGGGCATGTTGCACAGCAGGGATCCACAGGAGAATGGGAGAATTCAGGGGTGGGACACATGATGCCAGCAAGGTGTGCACTAGTCTGCTGTGGGGTGGGACCTGGAGCTGCTTTAGAAAACTCTTGCCACTGATATAGAGGGGCTGAGTCTGCAGGAGAGTGAGGGTTGGGGATAAGGGGCAGTTGCAGTGCTAGCAATATCCATGCGGGTCTGTTGTGGGAAGGGACCTGCAACCACCAAGGAAAACTCTTGTGGAGGTTGGCTGGGTTGGAGGGATCAGATCTGCGGAAGTTCATGGAGGCAGGGCCCACTGTTAGCAAGCATGGTAGAGAGCAGTCAGCCTTTGGTGAACTAGTGTCAGGGTATCTAGGCTGGGGGGAAGGGGAGGAAAATGTACCCACCAGCTCTTTTTTTTTCTTGGAGAAATCTGAAAATCCCTGCTCCTCCAACACAGACTCTGAGATTAGGAAATAAATCTTCCTGTGTGACCCAGGCATTTTTCAAACTGCTACTCCTCTGCTATATCTCAGTGGGGCTGTTCGTTGTGCTACCTCTTTGATGGCACAGACTCAGTTTCCTCTTGTCCTCCAGCTCTCCTACAGTTGAGCACACTTATTTTTAAAGTCTAGGTGTTAAGTCCTGCTGATTATAAGAACTCAAGAAGTTAGGTCCCTCTGATTTTCAAAGCCAAATATTATGGGGATTTGTCTTCCCAGTATGGGTTCCTCATGCCTGTGGTGTCTGGTGTGGAGTTTGTTCTTCTCCCCACTGCACTCACAGCATCCCTCCTTCCTGTGGCAGTACTCTGGGTCAGTTTAGCTCCTGACCATGCCCTGCCTTTCCTACCCCTTTGATTGGCCTCTTCTCTACATTTACTTGTGCAGAGCCTGTTCTGCCAGTCTTTGGGTTGTGATCTGTGTTATTTACACTGATGTGAGTGTTACCTAATTGTATCCATGGAAAAAGGATTGTGCCTATTCTGCCATCTGCCCCAGAAGACTGGAATTGTTTTCTTAGTTTCTCTTTCTGCTTTGATGTTAGTATATAGTGATGAACAAACTTCTGTATATTAATTTTGTATGCTGCAGTTTTACTGAATTCTTTTATTCTAATAGGTGTTAGTGGTGTCTTTAGGGCTTTCTTTGTACAATATCATGTCATCTGTAAACAGTGATGATTTTGCTTTTCCTTACCAATTTGGAACACTTTAATCCTTTTTCTTATCTGATTATTGTGGCTAGAACTTGGAGTACTATATTAATAGAAATAGCAAGAGTGGACATCCTAGTCTTGTTCTTGATACTAGAGGAAAAGATCTCAGTTTTTCACTATTAAATATAACGTTAGCTGTGGGTTTGTCATATAAGCCTTTATTATGTTAAGCTACACTCCCTCTACACATACTTTGTTGAGAGATTTTTGTCATGAACAAATGTCAAATTTCATTAAATGCTTTTTCTGCATCTATTGAGATGATCCTATGATTTTTACTTTCAGTTTGTTGTGTGGTGTTTCGTGTTGATTGATTTGTGAATGTTGAACCACCCTTGCTTGCATCTCTGGAATAAATCCCACTTGATCATGGTGAATGATTCTTTTAATGTATTGTGGAGTATAGTTTGCTAATATTTTTTTTGGTTTTTATGACTGTTCATCAAATCTTTTCTTTTAGCTTTTATGGTACAATTAGAGTTTAATATACTGTTCTAAAAAAGAAAGAGTTATGATGTTCTAATTCTATTTATCACTTTAATCAGAATTTTGCATGCTTTTGTCTTTTCAACACAAAACGCTCTTTTTCACATTTCTTGTAAGGCAAGTCTAGTAGTGGTGAACTCCCTCAGCTTTTGTTTGGGAAAGCCTTTATTTCTCCTTCATATCTGAAGGATAACTTGGCTAGACAGTATATTCTTGGATGACAATTTTCTCCTTTCAATAGTTTGAATATGTCATTCCATTTTCTTCTGACTTACAGAATTTCTGTAGAGAAATCTGCTTATAGTTTAATGGGGATAACTTTGTATGTTACTGCCCCTCCCCCCAGCTCCTTTCAAAGTTCTTCTTTATTGTTGACTTTCAGCATTTTTAACATAACATAATGTGTCTTGGAGAAGGTCCTTATGCATTAAGATAATAAGGTATTATATCATCTTTGTGAATGTGTATATCCAGTTCCTTCCCTAGGGGAGGGGAGTTCTCAGCTATTATTTCTTTAAATATGCTCTATGCTCCCTTTTCCTTTTTGCCTCTTTCTGAGATACCCACTCTTTTTATGTTGGCTTTTTTATTAAAGTCAGATAGTTCTCATAGAGTTTCTTAACTTAAAAAAAAACAACTTAGTTCTTTGTTCTTTTCCACCTGAGTCATTTTTATATTACTATCTTTGAACTCACTAACTCTCTCTTTCATGTTATCTGCTCTGTTTCTGATGCATTATTCATCTCATTTATTGAGATTTCAGTTCCAAGATTTTTTTTAGAATTTCAATCTTTTCAATAAAGTACTACTTTTGTTTATTAATTTTATTCCTGAGGTAATCATATTATCCTTCTGAATTTTATTGTAGCTTGTTGAATTTCTTCCTAATGACTGTTCTAAATTCTTTATCAGCTATCTTGCTATATCCTATGCCTTTGGATTTGGTTGCTGGAAAACTGTCATTTTCTTTTTGTGATACTGTATTACTGTGATTTTTTCATGTTTGATAAAAAGTGCCTTTGCCACAGCATTTGAAGTAGTGAACATCTTTCTTTTTTAGACAAGGCTTTGTTTAATTTAATTCTAACCATTTGACAGACTGGAAGTTAGGGACCTTACCTTTGTTTTCCAAGAGGTGGTATTATAGCATAAGTTTGTGGTTTCCTCTCAGCGGCTCTTACATCCTGCTAAGGTTGGGAGCAAGCATTACCAAAAAAAAACAAACAAACAAACAAACAAAAACACAAACCAAAAAAATAAAAATAAAAAAAACAGAAAACCAAAAAACAAAGAAAAAACCAAAAACAAAGGGTGGCAGCACAATAGGGGGAGGTGTATACCTAGCCCTTGGAATTTGGGTATGCCCATAGCCTAGTAGGAGAATCCTCAAGTCAGGGCTCCCAGAAGTCTGTGGATTGTCCTCTTGCCTCCTGGGGCAGACAGCAGGAGGTACTTTCCTTTATGTTTTTTGTCTGCCCACTTCCTTCCTCCTGTCCCCAAGTCATCATGGTCTCTCCTTAGAGAGAGCAACTGGTCTCTCCAGCTGTATCACTTGTGGCCAGGAAATCACCCACTCACTGCTTTCACCCTCCACCTCCTCTGCCAGAAAAGCTGTGCTTACCTGCTGCTGTACCTGTTATCACTTTCTTTTCCTTCGCAGAACCACAGGCTCTGTTGCCACTTCCCTTGCTCTGCTGCCTCCTCCAAAGCCCAGACCACCCACTTTCGAGTACACAATTATGAACAGATCTTTTGGCTATCCTGGTATGTTGTGCAGAGGTGCTCTTTTTGCCTTTTTCAGTTATGGATATTCAATTAGTTATAAATCAAAGAAGAGAGAAAAAAGGAACCACTCATGCCACCATGATGCTGACATTACCTGTGTAAGACTGGGAGGAAGGCATTCTTCAAAGAGCAGACAACTTAAGCACAGCCATCACAGCATTAAATAGAAGTGCATGTGATACTAACTGCATTAAGGAGGAGTGACTTGTTCTAATACCATGCAAGAATTCCGTGGCAGAGCTTGTTTTCAAATTCAACATTCTTTCCATATCTCCATTGCTGGTTTTAAGTATCCAGGTTCTGTCTAACACACTGCTTCAAGCTTCTTAAGTGAAATGCTTCCTGAATTAATTGGCCTCCTCGTAGATGCTCAGAGCAAATTATCATCTTCATTTTATATTTACAGGCACAGTTTTTGTATGTTTGTTTGTTTTGCTTTTTGGTTGGGGGGGGGCATTTATCCACACTGGCAAATTAAAACAGTTAGAATCATAGTAATAACACCACTTGAGTAATCAAATTCAAATGAAAAGTAAATGTACCAATTTAGGCTGGACGTGAGCTATTATAATCTACATTTATGTTTAATGCCCTCTGTCTTTCCCTGGATACCATGATGGACTGAGCTCTGTAAATTAGTTGTTTGGGAAAATTTTCTTCCAAACATCCCCATCCCTATATTGGAAATGATAGAATATCCACTTGATGTAAATTGATTATAAACAAATTATGCTAGGCTTCAGGTAATGCAGGATACACAATTATAATTGTGTATTCAAACTATTATTACTGGCAGGGCTTTGTTGGATTAGTTTGGTAGTTGTGAAATAGACTTTAAAAAGGATTTAACAAAGCAAGTCTGTCCTTTTGTAAACTTCTTGTAGTCTTATTGAATATTACAGTATATTGCCAATTGTGGATATTTTGGCTGCTCTATAAATTCACCAAGATGCATTGATGATATATTTGCATATCGAAGACATTGCTTTTATCTACATTGTATATTTACTTGAGGTAGTTTGGGACTGATGAACAGAGTGTGACTTGCTGTAGGTAGAGCTCTCCCAGGTTACTCTGTAGGTATCATCAGTTTTGGAGACCAGCCTACCCTTCCTCAAACAGTAATTGACTAGAATGTATAATCATACTTCTTATGGTCAAACCAGGGATGGCACCTGGTTCTGTGACAATGTATACCAATAAATGGGACTCAACACCTCCTTTGTAAGATTCATTGTTCTGAAAATAATAAGTACAACCTTTTCACATTTGTTTTCCACTCAAGACCTAATAGATATTTCAAAATAAATATACTGCAGTAACTAACTTCCTATACAACCACTTTACATAATGAAGATATACAACTTGAAGCTATTAGAAAAATAATTTTGTAAAGTGAAGAATTTGTATGTTGAATTTATTTGTATCCAATTGCTAACAAGTATTGAGATGGCCTTAGCTAAAGTATGAACCTTTGAGCTAAAAGTGTGTTCCCTGATATAACCTCTGGGTGGAAAGGATGGACTAATCTAAATCTCCTGCCCTATAGATTCTTGACATAAAATAACTAGGTGAATCTATATATTGTCCACAAATGTGTTCTCAGATTCTCTACTTAGCTTTAAGCAACTTCTTTTTCCCTGTCTGTAAACTAACAGGGATGAAATAATAATTGAAGTTAGAGCATTTGGCATTTAATTTTTCTAGAAGATCCTCCGGAATAAAAATATCTTTGTCCCTGGCTAGAGGATAATTAATCATTGAAATTAACCCCTAAGTCTGTAGTCAACAGAAATGGAAACAGGAAATAATGATTATTATCAACGAATGTTATTATATACCTGGTACCAAGCTCAGCATAAACTTATTTGGTTTTCATGATAGCCCTATTGCATAGTTATTACTATTATTCCAATTGTACAGATGAAGACTCTGAAGCTTATACATGTATTCTAGAACTCTCTTGCTTAAGAAAGTGATGGGTGCAAGAATGTCAAGTTCAAAATCCATACTCTAAACCAGGGATCAGCAAATTAGATCAAGGGCAAAATCTGGTCCACTATCTGTTTTTGTATGACCTGTGAGCTATTTTTAAATGGTCGAACAAAATCAAAGAAGAATAATATTTCCTGATCCATTAAAATTATACCTAATTCAAATGTAAATATTTAGAATAAAATGTGGTTGCATTACAGCAATGGTCATTATGTAATGTCCATATCTGTTTTTCTGCTATAATGGCGGAGTTGAGTTGTTTTAACAGAGATTGTAAGTGGTGCTCCCATCATTTTTTTTTATATTATTATTGAAGTATAGTTGATGCATGATGTTACATTAGTTTCAGGTGTACAACATAGTGATTCAGTAACTCTTTATGTTATGTTATGCTCACTAGTCATGATCCATAACCATACAACACTATTATCATATCATCGATTGCATTCCCTGTGTTCTGTCTTTCATCCTCAATCCTCTCGTCACTTTACACTGCTGCTTGGCACACTACAGTTTGGAGTGAGGCAGTTATAACTTGACAATATTTTGGTGCCTCATACATTACACTCAAATGTGGCATACTACATCAAGATATTTTATTTACATTTTGTTACTAGTGCATAATCACAATGTCAAAATAACAAGAAGAAAAAATAATGTGGCTTAAAGGCACACTAGAGTGAGGATTATTTTGGTATTGAATTAGATGTCAAAGTATTGTGTTTACTATGCAATGATATTATAGCTATTTTAAAAGAATACAAAATACACTGGCATACCCAAACTAAGTACTCATCACAGTATCTCTACTGACAGTAAAGCAATGTTTAGAAAAATTAGAACATTTAAAGCATAATACCTCATTATAGCAGAATTTCTTCAAAAAAAATTTAAAAATGACATGGCAACTAAAGTGTCTGAGTGAATCATTTGTTAGGCAAGCAAACAATACATTTTACTAAGGGCAAGTTAATTAAATCATGTTTGATTGAAACAGCAAAGGAAAGGTGTCCAGAGGGAACAAAATTGTTAAAAACTATTTGGCTTTCTGTGAAAGAAAAAACTAAACAGTGGAGATAAGGAGCAATGTCAGTAGTCAATTAAAAATAACCTGGATGATTTTGAGTTTTTCTTGACTCTCAATGAGTTAAAATAATTTATTTTTTCAGGGGCTCAGTACTGAGTCTGAAGTGATTGAAGAATTAGCCTTTATTCTTGAAGCATAGCCTACATGGAATAAATATAGGCAAGACTATTTTCAAAGTTGAAAAGACATTAATTTATTAAAACCTGAGGTAGAATCTACTATGATATGTTAACTGATTATGGTAAAAGTATGAATGAAGCATAAAAAAGATTATTTGGGGCAGATTTACAAAGCTCACATAAATATACATTATTTAAAGTTTATGTTTATTTATTATTCATCAGCATGTTCCTTGTGGAAAATATTTTAATCTACTCTGTGGTATTGAATCAGTAGTGTCAGTGGCAAACTTTGTCTGCTCTAGTGGTCTTAAACATTGTTATTCCATGAATTTTTGTCAGAAATACAAGATGGATATCCCAACATACTTTACCTTACAGCAGGTTGATGGTTTACCACTGGTGACATTTTATTGTAATATTTGATGTCAGGTCCAAAATTCAGTGTTTTCTGAATGAGGACTGCCCTCCACCATTATTATTATAAACTGACTGACTTTAGTAAATAGTTTCTTTGAGGCTTGATATTTATTAGTGATTTCAACCTACAATTTCAAGACAAAACAGAGCTGACATGTGAAATTTATATTGGCTTACAGTCATTTTCATTAAAAAAACTAATGTTTGAAGCACAAGTAATGTCAATCCCTTATTACCTTCCCAGACTGAAAAGAGTTAAAACAAAAAGTAAAGTCACTATTCTCACACAAATTTTCAGTGCTCAATTCTCAAATTTTCAGAGTTAAACTCTAGTGTGTTTTGGACCTCAATTCAAGTGCAAAAATGATTTTCATATCTCAAAATCAATTTATGAAATTGAGTACCTTCTATCTAATCTTCAATGAGAAATGATTAAATTGAAATATTATACATGCTACACGGCAGGTGTCAAGAGGAGAATCTCATAGGATTCTATAAATGATTTCTAATCAAAAGGTGTACTAATTGAAAATTATATGGAGATGATATCACTGTGATGGCATAGTGGGAAACCCCAGCTTATGTCCCCCAACAGAGACAATGATTACACAGATATCCATAAATAAAAACAGCTCTGGAGTCCTGGAGAGTCAGTCTGGAGAGCTCAGTATTCCACTTAAGAAACCTTAGCAACACAGTGGAATAAAAAATTGAGAATAATCAAACAAAACCTGAATAAAGAACAGATTTGTCTGCATCACTTTATCCCATAAGATAGCACTGCTCAGCACCAAGTGGGAATGATGTACCTTGAAAGAATTCCTCCTGCTCGAAAACAAATAGTTGAGTGAGAAACCAGCTTCCGCAATATTGCAGGGCACCAAACAAAGGACCTCCTTTACTTTCACTCCACCAGAGACTGGCAGAGCTGAGATATATAGAGATGGCTAAGACTAAATGGCTTTATTGATGAGTTCTACAAAATGTTTTAAGGGACATTAACAGCAACCCTCATAAGGTCTTCAAAAATTGAAGAGAACATTTTCCCCAATGTATTCTAGGAGGCCCAATGTAGTTTATTACCCTAATAAACAGACAAAGGTGTTATATAACAATAAAATTACAGACCAATATTCCTTCAAAATATAAACTCAAAAATCTTCAACAAAATATGAACAAACTAAAATCCAGCAAAATATACGAAGGATTATAAACTATAGCCAAATGACAGTACAGCAAAGGTACTTCAAAAATTAAACAATACGATAGACTGTATTCAAAAATAAAAGACAAAAATCACATGATTATCTCAATTGATACAGGTAAAGTATTTGACAAAATCAAACCCCTATCCATGTTAAAAAAAAAAAAAAACAACTCAACAAATTGAAATAGAAGGAAACTCCCTCATGCTAATAAAAAGTTTTCATGAAAAATCCATGGCCAACATTTTACTTAATAATGAATGATTGAAAGCTTTCCTTCTAAGATCAGAAAGAAGACCAGAATGTCCACTCTTGTTCCTTATATTCAACGTGACACTGAAGGTGTTAGGGGGATCGACTAGCAAGAACAATAAATGAAATATATCATATTGTAAAAGAAAAAGTAAAAATGCTCTCTATTCACAGGTGAAATCATCTTGTTTATATGAAACAAGATGTGTTAAAAAATTCACACATAACTTTTAAAACTAATAAACAACTTCATAAAGATTGAAGGATACAAGATAAATATACAAACACCAATTTTATTTCTACACACTAACAAGGATTATTCCAAAAATACTAAAATACATTCATTATAGCATCAAAAAGAAGAAAATATTTAGATATAAATTTAATAACTTTGTTAGACTTGTATACTGAAAACCACAAAACATAATTGAAATAAATTCAAGAAGATCTGAGTAAATGGAGAAACATATGATGTTCATGAATTGGAAAATTTAAGATAGTACCATTCCCAATATCAATCTATAAATTCAACACATTTATATCATAATCTCAGTTTCTTTCTTTTCTTTTTATGAACAAATTGACAAAATGATCCTATAATTCATGTATAACTTCAGTGGAACCAGGATATATACAACCATCTTGGGGAAAAAAAAAGAGCAACATTGAAGGACTAATATTTCCTATTTAAAAAAAAAAATACTGAACACTGAACACTGAAAACATCAGTGATTAAGGCTGTGTGGTATTGACATAAGTATAAACACATAGATCAATGGAATCAAATTTTGAGTTCAGAAATAAACCTTTGCATTTAAGGTCAACTTATTTTGACTAAGGTGCCCATGTAACTTAATGGAGGAAAGACTGGGTTTTTCAACAAATGGTAGTGAGATAACTGGATTTCTACATGCAAAATGAAAAATTGGACCTCAACTTCATGCACCACACACACAAATTCACTCAAAGTACATTAAAAGTGTTATTACTAAAACTATAAAATATGGGCATTAGAATTTATGACCATGGCTTTGGCAAAGGCTGCTTATATGTGAGACCAAAATGCCCAATCAACAACAACAAAGAATTGTATTTCATCAAAATTAAATGATGTGTGTTTCAAATGATTTTATCAAGAAAATGAACAAAAAAAACATAATGGGATAAAATATTTACAAATAACACATTTGTAAGGGAGAAGTATCTAGAATATATAAAGAACTTGTGCCACTTCACAATAAAAAGACTACCCAATTTAAAAAAAAATGGGCAAATTATTTGAATAGATTTTTCTCCAGAGAAGTTATCCAAATAATCAATAAGCATATAAAGGATGCTGAACATCCTTAATCATTAGGGAAATGCATAATAAAACCATAAAGTATCACTTCACACCCACTGGCATGGCTATAACAACAACAACAACAAAAAGATGGATAATAACAAATCTAAGGCAGGAAGTGAAGACATTGGGACCCAAATATATTTGGGGTAATAATGTAAAATAGAGCAGCCATTTTGAAAATTGGATTGGAATTTCCTCAAAGAGATAAACATAAGATTACCATATTTCTTTGAAGTCCTACTCCTGAGTATGTAATAAAAATTAAAAAATTAAAACAAACGTCCACACAAAAGCTTTTACACAAGTATTCATAGAAGCATTATTCATAATAGCCAAAAAGTAGAAACAACCCAAATGTCAAATTGATGAATAGATAAATAAAATATGAATGACAATACAATGGAATTTTGTTCAGTCATAATAAATAATGAATTACTGATACATGCTAAAACATGGATGAACTTGAATACATTAAACTAAGTGAAAGAAGCTAGACAAAAAAGGCCATATATTTTATAATTCTATTCATTTGAAATACCCAAAATAGGTAATACCATGAAGGCAGAAAGTAGATTAGTGGTTACCTGAGGTTGGGAGCAAAGGGAAGAATGACTGCTAATTCACAAGAGGTTTTTTTATGGAGTGATAAAAATATCCTGGAATTACATATTGTTGACATTTGCATAAGTTTGTGAAAACACTAAAAACCACTGAATTTTACATTTAAAAAAGATGAAAATTTGTGGTATAGAAATTATATCTCAAAAATACCTTAACCTATCTTGTGGGAATTAAGTTTAGGAATTCCCTGAGCTTACACCAATGGGTTAGATCGGTCAACAAGGCCTAAAGAATTAGAAAGCCACAGGATGAACATACCCAAATTTGGGTAAACAAGATTAGGTAAACAGGGCAAAAGCCCCCAGTATAGGACAAAGGTATAGGAATAGGAAATCTCTGGATGAAAACATCCAAGATTAGGTAAACAAGATTAGGTATTCAGGGTGGAAACGTCCTCCAATTTAGTACAATGGCAGAAAGCTGCTTTCACTGAAAGGAAGGACAAAAACAGGTAAACAGGGCAATAGACGCAAGGCTAAGTTGCCCAGAGCAGAGCTAATTAGCAAAAGAAAGGTGCCTTGTTGACCCTGAGGTAGCATGCTCTTTCTTGTCCCCTAGCCAGTTTAGGTAAACAGAGGTGGCGCCTCATGTCTGTTGTAAAAAACCTTCCTTCCAGCACCAGAATTTTGTTTTGTATTGACCCAAACCCCTAATACCACATATCTTCAAAACCCCCTTTCCTCCACACCCATGAGTTAATATTCACAGTTTCCTTGTCTCTTTGTGCATGTCCATCATGCTTGTAAGCCTTCTGATCCTAATAAAAATGGAGTCAGGACCCTTACTTGAGGATCTTGTCTCCTCCTGGACATTAGCCTCTCTTGCATTTCAATCCTGCATCTGCTCTCTTCCTGGACAAGAGAGAACTCCAGGCCCAGAGTCTGTGACACTATTTGGTATTAAGCATGACTTAAAGTGAGCACAGGATAGGAGACTTCTCTTTGTAAATTACTAAAGCTATTTATGTCTGTTTTTTTTTTGTTCTAATGATGTGACTCTAAGGATACTGATGTCTCTGTCATTTCTCTGAAGTGGTTCTTTTTTCTTGTGACTTCAATATCATGATTTTTCCTTTTATTTTTCTATCATTGCAATACTGTCAATAAATTTAATTTTTAGGAGATCAATTCTAATCAATTCTATAGAATGTTTAGAAATTTATTAGTGAAATTCTATTCTGGATATTTTACTAGAAAGAAGTGATAAAACATTGAAGAAACAAACATACTTTTTGCTGCCATTGAGTTTTCAGTCTAGATAAGGATAGGCAGACATTTAAGTCAGTAAGCAAAACTAGTGGAATGTTTTTCTATACCATACTATAAAGGATTGAAACCAGCAGAACTGCATAGATAATCTTGACTACAGACTAATGATAATATATTTTCCTTTATCTCTTATTATATGACTTCCAGTCACTATATTCAGTTGAGATGTCAATTTCTAAAGAAACAGGCTATTTAAAATCAATATTCAGTTCATCCTTGCCAGTCAATCAGTCGTATTATATTTTGGACCTTCTCTCTTCAGAGATCTAATTTGTGGTAAAAATAATGAAAAAATGGAGAAAAGATTACTGGTAGATGTTCAAATAGCTTAACTCAGTTAAAAGTATGATACAAATACTGGTGGTTAGTAAATTTATTTAGCTATAGTTTAGAGATCTAGAGTTGTCCTGGTGGGCAGATCCATTGTCATTTGGGACAGCTTTACTTAGTTTCCAGATTTTGTCAGGATTACAGATGAACATTGTTAGAACATCACTTCTACTCCAAAACACGTTACATATATCATATATATCATATGATACATAATATATATGTACATATGTGTATGTACATATAATATGTCTTTTATAAATATATAATTTATTTATATATATCCAGATATCTAGAGAGGGAGACAAAGAGAATGCATTTTTTTATTAAAGTATAATTAACATTTGATGTCATATTAGTTTCAGGTATATGACAAAATGATTAAGGAATTTTATGTATTACTCAGGGTTCACCATAGTAAGTATATTCATCATCTGTCACTGAACAACATTATTAAAATATTATTGACTGTATTCCCTATGCTGTACTTTTTATGTCCATGACTTATTTGTTTTGTTACTGGAAGTCTATACTTTTTAATCCCCTTCTATTTTAGCATCCCCCCCACCCCCTCACCCCATTTCCCCTCCTGTAATCACTAGGTTGTTCTCTGTAATTTAGAGTCTGTTTTGTTTTTTTATCCCACATATAACTGATATCACATGGTATTTGTCTTTGTCTGACTTATTTTACTCAGATCCATCCATGCTGTTGCACATGGCATGATCTCATTCTCTTTTTTGGATGAGAAAAACACCATTGCACATATACACCACATCTTCTTTATCCACTCACCCATGGATGATTACCTGGGTGGCTTCCATATCTTGGCTATTGTAAACAATGCCACAATAAACATAGG
Organism: Lynx canadensis; assembly: GCF_007474595.2. Classification (NCBI taxonomy): domain Eukaryota; kingdom Metazoa; phylum Chordata; class Mammalia; order Carnivora; family Felidae; genus Lynx; species Lynx canadensis. The sequence continues at coordinate 21,093,054 of NC_044313.2, forward strand.
GATGCATATATATTTTCAAATAAATGTTTTTATTTTCTTCGGATAAATATTCAGAGTGGAATTGGTAGATCATATGGTATTTAATTTTTAATTTTTTGAGGAACCTCCATACTGTTTCCACAGTAGCTGCACCAATTTGCATTGCCACCAAAAGTGTCTGAGGGTTTCTTTTCCTCCACATTCTTACCAACACTTATTTCTTGTCTTTTGGATGCTAGCCATTATGACAGGTATGAGGTAAAATCTCATTATGATATTTTTAAATTTTTTAAAATGTTTTTATTTATTTTTGAGACAGAGACAGAGCATGAGCAGGGGAGGGGCAGAGAGAGAGGGAGACACAGAATCTGAAGCAGGCTCCAGGCTCTGAGCTGTCAGCACAGAGCCTGATGCAGGGCTCGAACTCACAGACTGCGAGATCATGACCTGAGCCGAAGTTGGACGCTTAACCGACTGAGCCACCCAGGTGCCTCTCATTATGATTTTGATCTCTATTTCCCTGATGATTAGTGATGTTGAGCATCTATTCATTTATCTGTTGGGCATCTGTAAATATTCATTACAAAGATGTCTATCCAGGTCCTCTGCCCATTTTTTAATTGTTTTGTTAGTTATTTTGCTGTTGAGCTGTATAAGTTCTTTATAAATTTTGAATATGAACTCCTTATCAGATATTTCATTTACAGATATGTTCTCTCATTTCGTAGGTTTCTGTTTTGTTTTGTCAGTGATTTCTTTCCTTATGCAAAAGCTTTTTGTTTTGATATAGACCCACTAATTTATTTTTGCTTTTGTTATCCTTGCCTGAGAACACACATCTAGAAAAATGTTGCTAAGGCTCATGTCAAAGAGATTACTCTCTTTGTTTTCTTCTAGGAGTGTTTTTGTTTTTTTGTTTTTTAAGCCTCACATTTAGGTCTTTAATCCATTTTTAGTTTATTTTTGTATATGGTATAAAGAAGTGATCCAGATTCACTCTTTTGCATGTAGCTGTACAGTTTTCTCAGAAACATTTGTTTCCCCATTGTATATTCTTGCCTCTTTTGTTGTAGATTAATTGACTATATAAGCATGGGTTTATTTCTGAGCTTTCGATTCTGTTCCATCGATCTATGTGTTTGTTTTTGTGCCAGTACCAAACTGTTTTGATCACTACAGTTTTGTGGTATATCTTGACCTCTGGGACTGTAATACTTCCAGCTTTTCTCTTCTTTCTCAAATTTGCTTTGGCTATTTGGGGTCTTTTTGGATTCTATACAAATTTTAGTATTATTTGTTCTAGTTCTGTGAAACATACTGTTGAGATTTTGATAGGAATAGCATTGAATCTGTAGTTTTCTTTCAGTAGTATGGACATTTTAATAATATGGATTGGATTCTTTCAATCCGTGAGCATGGACTATCTTTCCATTTGCTTGTGGTGTCTTCAATTTCTATCACTAGTGTTTTATATTTTTTGGAATACACGTCTTTCAAAAGAATGCAATCTTTGATCCTAACCAAATAGTATAATGTTTGCATAAAATGAGTATGGGAATGGGCCATTTCCTTTACATCTAAGGTATTTTAATGAAATAAGATCTCAATATTTCATACTAAAATCTAATTTCATACAATTATACAGTTATGTGATATTCTCATATATGCTAAAGTGTGAATAAGAATCTTATCAAATTTGTGCATTTAACTCTAACTGCAGAGTTTACAAAACAAATATTTGGACCACCATTTATTTTTGGGTACTATTCAAAAAATTTTTTTTAATGTTTATTTATTTTTGAAGGAGAGGGAGAGACAGAGTGTGAGTGAGGGAGGGGAGGAATAGAGGGAGACACAGAACCTGAAGCAGGCTCCAGGCTCTGAGCCGGCAGCACAGAGCCCAACATGGGGCTTGAACTCACAAGCTATGAGATCATGACCTGAACTGAAGTCAGACGCTTGACTGACTGAGCCACCCAGGCACCCCTATTTATGAGTTCTATTAAGTACCAAGGGCATTCTCATTAAGACTCTTAGCCTATTATTTTTAATTACTTCCTAGTTAAATCCAGTAAAGTATTTCCTGAGGAAGTAGTTTAATTTTTTTTCTAGATTCACCATACTAATTAATCCAAATAAAACTTACTAATGAATTCAGATGGAACTTGTAGAGGCAGCTTTTAAGCAACTAACTTGAAGAATGGAAACCTGAGTAAGGTAGAAGGGCCCACAGTGACTTCCTACCACCTGGCTGAATGCAAACAGACCTATTAGGTGACCCACCTCAAAATATCCATAAGCCCTAGCTGACCAATGGGTTACTTACACCTGGACACAAGTACCAAAAAAGGAAAATCCCATATGTTCCCATACCTCCTCACCTTCCCCCTTAACTCCAGTGCCCCACCACTGCCTCTCTGCAAACAGTCTCTCCTTTGCTGTCCTGTCTGCCACTCCTTTGCAATGTATTCAATAAACTTCTATCTCCTTTGTTCTGCCTTGAGTGAATTCTTTCACTACCTGTTTTGCCAGCCTACACTTAATCTGGGATATCCCACAGAACTGAGTGTCCTTTCTCATAATTGGAATGTAACACAATCTTCATGGTCCATTTTTTTTTTTTAACAAAAAGTCTTCCTTTGTGCTCTCCTGTTGACTGTTTCTCATTTGCAATTGATCTTTCTTCCTTCTTGGAGTTTTCCAAATTTTCTGTATTTCTTGTATGGGACAACCTGTCATCTATAACATCATTCTCCCTTTGCTGGACTGTAACTTCCTTATAGGAAGAAATCCTTTTCCTGTTCATCCCTAAATCCTCTAATTATTTAGGTCCCTAAACCTAAAATTGAACCCTAGTCCTTCAGTTGGTCTTAACATCGCAGCAAATAGTCTTTTCTAAGGCTCTCATTTTATCATAGTCTCAATAACTCTTCTGTCAAGAAGTAACCTTGGGGCGCCTGGGTGGCTTAGTCGGTTGAGCATCTGACTGCAGCTCAGGTCATGATCTCACTGCTTGTGAGTTTGAGCCCCGCGTCAGGCTCTGTGTTGACAGCTCAGAGCCTGGAGCCTGCTTCAGATTCTGTGTATGTCTCTCTCTCTGCCCCTACCCTGCTCACACCCTGTATCTCTTTCTCTCAAAAATAAATAAACATTAAAAAATTAAAAAAAAATGTACTAACCTTAAAAATGTTTGAACAGAAACTATTTTGGAGGAATGTGCTAGGGGTATGAGGCTTCTTCCTTGATGTGTTCCAAGATACTTCTGGAATAAATGGAGGCTTGGAGATTAAGTAAGTCTCCTAAGTATGCACAACAAAGAAGGAGGGAATCAGACTATCTGACTGGCTTAGTCAGAATCTAGAGGTGAAGTTTTTTAACTTCTAAATAGTGTATTCTTGATAATAGGGTGTGGAGAACATTTTTATTTTTTAAAATTCTGTTCATTGTCCCCACCATTAGAGAGAGTTCTGGTACCCATTAACTAAGATATCTTCAGTGAAATCAGTGCATAATTCCGTTTCCCATTATTTATTGAGAGGAATAAATAAAAACTTCCCAAACATTCACACAATTTCAATAATTTCAATAAAGAAAAAAATGTGTGCAGAGTGAAGAAAATGGCTCTCTTAGACTATATAGCCATTTCTAGCTGGATTGCTTTTTAATATAGTTATTTTTTAAATAGCCTTTTACATTTACAAAAGTCCTTCTTTCAGAGCACTTATGTGGCTCAGTCAGTTAAGCATCCAACTCTTGATTTTGACTCAGGTCATGATCCCAGGGTTGTGGGATTGAGCCCCATGTCAGTTTCTGCACTGAGCATCGATCCTACTTAAGATTGTCTCTCTGTCACCCTCTGCCCCCTCCCCTGCTTATGTTCTCTATGTATAGAAAAAATAAATTAAAAAAATTTTTAAACAGGTCTTCTTTCTCCTTGAAGACAAGTCTAGAAAATTTTAAAATATTATTTATTTATTTATTTATTTATTTATTTATTTATTTATTTATTTTAAGGAAATAGTATGGCTGAATACTTCACACCTACCTTTTTTTTTTTTTTGCAGCATGGATAAGAATTTTATTTTATTTTTTAAATTTTTTTAATGCTTTTATTTTTTATTTTTTTTTAATATATGGAATTTATTGTCAAATTGGTTTCCATACAACACCCAGTGCTCATCCAAAAGATGCCCTCTTCAATACCCATCACCTACCCTCCCCTCCCTCCCACCCCCCATCAACCCTCAGTTTGTTCTCAGTTTTTAAGAGTCTCTTATGATTTGGCTCTCTCCCACTCTAACCTCTTTTTTTTTTCCTTCCCCTCCTACATGGGTTTCTGTTAAGTTTCTCAGGATCCACATAAGAGTGAAACCATATGGTATCTGTCTTTCTCTGTATGGCTTATTTCACTCAGCATCACACTCTCCAGTTCCATCCACGTTGCTACAAAAGGCCATATTTCATTCTTTCTCATTGCCACATAGTATTCCATTGTGTATATAAACCACAATTTCTTTATCCATTCATCAGTTGATGGACATTTAGGCTCTTTCCATAATTTGGCTATTGTTGGGAGTGCTGCTATAAACATTGGGGTACAAGTGCCCTGTGTATCAGTACTCCTGTATCCCTTGGGTAAATTCCTAGCAGTGCTATTGCTGGGTCATAAGGTAGGTCTATTTTTAATTTTCTGAAGAACCTCCACACTGTTTTCCAGAGTGGCTGCACCAATTTGCATTCCCACCAACAGTGCAAGAGGGTTCCCATTTCTCCACATCCTCTCCAGCGTCTATAGTCTCCTGATTTGTTCATTTTGGCCACTCTGACTGGCGTGAGGTGATATCTGAGTGTGGTTTTGAATTGTATTTCCCTGATGAGGAGTGACGTTGAGCATCTTTTCATGTGCCTGTTGGCATCCGGATGTCTTCTTTAGAGAAGTGTCTCATGTGTTCTGCCCATTTCTTCACTGGGTTATTTGTTTTCCGGGTGTGGAGTTTGGTGAGCTCTTTATAGATTTTGGATACTAGCCCTTTATCCGATATGTCATTTGCAAATATCTTTTCCCATTCCGTTGGTTGCCTTTTAGTTTTGTTGGTTGTTTCCTTTGCTGTGCAAAAGCTTTTTATCTTCATAAGGTCCCAGTAGTTCATTTTTGCTTTTAATTCCCTTGCCTTTGGGGATGTGTCAAGTAAGAAATTGCTACGACTGAGGTCAGAGAGGTCTTTTCCTGCTTTCTCCTCTAGTGTTTTGATGGTTTCCTGTCTCACATTCAGGTCCTTTATCCATTTTGAGTTTGTTTTTGTGAATGGTGTAAGAAAGTGGTCTAGTTTCATTCTTCTTCATGTTGCTGTCCAGTTCTCCCAACACCATTTGTTAAAGAGACTGTCTTTTTTCCATTGGATATTCTTTCCTGCTTTGTCGAAGACTAGTTGGCCATACGTTTGTGGGTCTAGTTCTGGGGTTTCTACTCTATTCCATTGGTCCACGTGTCTGTTTTTGTGCCAATACCATGCTGTCTTGATGATGACAGCTTTGTAGTAGAGGCTAAAGTCTGGGATTGTGATGCCTCCTGCTTTGGTCTTCTTCAAAATTACTTTGGCTATTCAGGGCCTTTTGTGGTTCCATATGAATTTTAGGATTGCTTGTTCTAGTTTCAAGAAGAATGCTGGTACAATTTTGATTGGGATTGCATTGAATGTGTAGATGGCTTTGGGTAGGATGGACATTTTAACAATATTTATTTTTCCTACCCATGAGCACAGAATGTTTTTCCATTTCTTTATATCTTCTTCAATTTCCTTCATAAGCTTTCTATAGTTTTCAGCATACAGATCTTGTACATCTTTGGTTAGATTTATTCCTAGGTATTTTATGCTTCTTGGTGCAATTGTGAATGGGATCAGTTTATTTGTTTGTCTTTCTGTTGCTTCATTATTAGTGTATAAGAATGCAACTGATTTCTGTACATTGATTTTGTATCCTGCGACTTTGCTGAATTCATGTATCTGTTCTAGCAGACTTTTGGTGGAGTCTGTCGGATTTTCCGTGTATAGTATCATGTCATCTGCAAAGAGCGAAAGCTTGACTTCATCTTTGCCAATTTCGATACCTTTGATTTCCTTTTGTTGTCTGATTGCTGATGCTAGAACTTCCAACACTATGTTAAACAACAGCGGTGAGAGTGGACATCCCTGTCGTGTTCCTGATCTCAGTGGAAAAGCTCTCAGTGTTTCCCCATTGAGGATGATGTTAGCTGTGGGCTTTTCATAAGTGGCTTTGATGATCTTTAAGTATGTTCCTTCTATCCCGACTTTCTCGAGGGTTTTTTTTAAGAAAGGATGCTGAATTTTGTCAAATGCTTTTTCTGCATCGATTGACAGGACCATATGGTTCTTATCTTTTCTTTTATTAATGTGATGTATGATGTTCATTGATTTGTGAATGTTGAACCAGCCCTGCATCCCAGGAATGAATCCCACTTGATCGTGGTGAGTAATTCTTTTATATGCTGTTGAATTCAATTTGCTAGTGTTTTATTGAGAATTTTTGCATCCATATTCATCAGGGATATTGCCCTGTAGTTCTCTTTTTTTACTGGGTCTCTGTCTGGTTTAGGAGTGAAAGTAATGCTGGCTTCATAGAATGAGTCTGGAAGTTTTCCTTCCCTTTCTATTTTTTGGAATAGCTTGAGAAGGATAGGTATTATCTCTGCTTTAAATGTCTGGGAGAATTCCCCAGGGAAGCCATCTGGTCCTGGACTCTTATTTGTTGGGAGATTTTTGATGACTGATTCAATTTCTTCACTGGTTATGGGTCTGTTCAAGCTTTCTATTTCCTCCTGTTTGAGTTTTGGAAGTGTGTGGGTGTTTAGGAATTTGTCCATTTCTTCCAGGTTGTCCAGTTTGTTGGCATGTAATTTTTCATAGTATTCCCTGATAATTGTTTGTATTTCTGAGGGATTGGTTGTAATAATTCCATTTTCATTCATGATTTTATCTATTTGGGTCCTCTCCCTTTTCTTTTTGAGAAGCCTGGCTAGAGGTTTGTCAATTTTGTTTATTTTTTCAAAAAACCAACTCTTGGTTTCGTTGATCTACTCTACAGTTTTTTTAGATTCTATATTGTTTATTTCTGCTCTGATCTTTATTATTTCTCATCTTCTGCTGGGTTTGGGGTGTCTTTGCCGCTCTGCTTCTATTTCCTTTAGGTGTGCTGTTAGATTTTATATTTCGGATTTTTCTTGTTTCTTGAGATAGGCCTGGATTGCAATGTATTTTCCTCTCAGGACTGCCTTCGCTGCATCCCAAAGCATTTGGATTGTTGTATTTTCATTTTTATTTGTTTCCATATATTTTTAAATTTCTTCTCTAATTGCCTGATTGACCCATTCATTCTTTAGTAGGGTGTTCTTTAACCTCCACACTTTTGGAGGTTTTCCAGACTTTTTCCTGTGGTTGATTTCAAGCTTCATAGCATTGTGGTCTGAAAGTATGCATGGTATGATCTCAATTCTTGTATACTTATGAAGGGCTGTTTTGTGACCCAGTATGTGATCTATCTTGGAGAATGTTCCATGTGCACTCAAGTGAAAGTATATTCTGTTGCTTTGGGATGCAGAGTTCTAAATATATCTGTCAAGTCCATCTGATCCAATGTATCATTCGGGGCCCTTGTTTCTTTATTGACTCTGTGTCTAGATGATCTATCCATTGTTGTGAGTGGGGTATTAAAGTCCCCTGCAGTTACCACATTCTTGTCAATAAGGTTGCTTATGTTTATGAGTAATTGTTTTATATATTTGGGGGCTCCCATATTCAGCACATAGACATTTATAATTGTTAGTTGCAGGGATAGACCCTGTAATTATTATATACTGCCCTTTTTCATCTCTTGTTACAACCTTTAATTTAAAGTCTAGTTTGTCTGATATAAGTATGGCTGCTCCAGCTTTCATTTGACTTCCAGTAGCATGATAAATAGTTCTCCATCCCCTCACTTTCAATCTGAAAGTGTCCTCAGGTCTAAAATGAGTCTCTTGTAGACAGCAAATAGATGGGTCTTGTTTTTTTATCCATTCTGATACCTTATGTCTTTTGCTTGGTGCATTTAGTACATTTACATTCAGTGTTATAGAAAGATATGGGTTTAGAGTCATTGTGATGTCCGTAGGTTTCATGCTTGTAGCGATGTCTCTGGTACTTTGTCTCACAGGATTCCCCTTAGGATCTCTTGTAGGGCTGGTTTAGTGGTGACGAATTCCTTCAGTTTTTGTTTGTTTGGGAAGACCTTTATCTCTCCTTCTATTCTAAATGACAGATTTGCTGGATAGAGGATTCTCAGCTGCATATTTTTTCTGTTCATCACATTGAAGATTTCCTGCCATTCCTTTCTGGCCTGCCAATTTTCAGTAGAGAGATCCATCACTAGTCTTATTGGTCTCTCTTTATATGTTAGAGCACGTTTATCCCTAGCTGCTTTCAGAATTTTCTCTTTATCCTTGTATTTTGCCATTTTTACTACGATATGTCGTGCAGAAGATCGATTCAAGTTATGTCTAAAGGGAGTTCTCTGTGCCTCTTGGATTTCAATGCCTTTTTCCTTCCCCAGTTCAGGGAAGTTCTCAGCTATGATTTCTTCAAGTACCCCTTCAGCACCTTTCCCTCTCTCTTCCTCCTCTGGAATACCAATTATGCGTATATTATTTCTCTTTAGTGCATCACTTAGTTCTCTAATTTTCCCCCTCATACTCCTGGATTTTTTTCTCTCTCTTTTTCTCAGCTTCTTCTTTTTCCATAATTTCATCTTCTAATTCACCTATTCTCTCCTCTGCCTCTTCCATCCGAGCTGTGGTCTTCTCCATTTTATTTTGCAGCTCATTAATAGCATTTTTTAGCTACTCCTCGCTGTTCCTTAGTCCCTTGATCTCTGTAGCAAGAGATTCTCTGCTGTCCTTTATACTGTTTTCAAGCCCAGCGATTAATTTTATGACTGTTATTCTAAATTCACTTTCTGTTTTATTGTTTAAATCGTTTTTGATCAGTTCGTTAGCTGTCGTTATTTCCTGGAGGTTTTTTTGAGGGGAATTCTTCCGTTTGGTCATTTTGGATAGTCCCTGGAGTGGTGCAGGACTATGGGGCACTTCCCCTGTGCTGTCTTGAATAACTTGTGCTGGTGGGCGGGGCCTCAGTCAGAACTGATGTCTGCCCCCAGCCCACCTATGAGGCCATAGTCATACTGGTGTATACCTTCTCTTCCCCTCTCCTAGGGGCGGGATTCACTGTCGGGTGGCGTGGCCCGTCTGGGCTACTTGCACACTGCCAGGCTTGTGGTGCTGGGGATCTGGCGTATTAGCTGGGGTGGATCCGCAAAGTACACAAGAGTGGGTGGGGCAGGCTCAGCTCACTTTTCCTTCAGAGATCCGCTTCGGGAGGGGCCTTGCGGCACCCGGAGGGAGTCAGACCCGCTGGAGGGATGGATCCAGAGAAGCACAGCATTTTGGTGTTTGCATGGTGCAAGCAAGTTCCCTGGCAGGAATTGGTTCCCTTTGGGATTTTGGCTGGGGGATGGGCGAGGGAGATGGCACAGGCGAGGAAGTTGGTGCTGGCGAGCGCCTTTGTTCCCTGCCAAGCTGCACTCTGTCCTCCGGGGCTCAAGAACTCTCCCTCCCGTTGTCCTCTAGCCTTCCCGCTCCCCGAGCAGAGCTGTTAACTTATAACCTTCCAGATGTTAAGTCCCGCTTGCTGTCCCAACACACTCCATCCGGCTCCTCCGCTTTTACCAGCCAGAATCAGGGGCTCTGATTTGCCGGCGGGCTGCCCCTCCGCTCTGGGCTCCATCCCCCTAGTCTGTGTAGTGCACACCGCCTCTCCGCCCTTCCTTCCCTCTTCTGTGGGCCTCTCGTCTATGCTTGGCTCTGTAGAATCCATTCTGCTGTCTTCTGGTCATTTTCTGGGTTATTTAGGCAGGTGTGGGTGGAATCTAAGTGATCAACAGGACACGGTGAGCCCAGCATCCTCCTACACCGCCATCTTCCCACTGATCTACCCCACACCTACCTTTTTATAAGAGAAGTGTCCTGGGGCACCTGAGTGCCCTGGGAGCTTAACAGTCGGTGGTTAAGCCTCTAACTTCGGTTCAGGTCATGATTTTGCAGTTCGTGGGTTCGAGCCCCGCATTGTTCTCTGTGCTGACAGGTCAGAGCCTGGCTCCTGCTAAGCAATCTGCAACTCCCTCTCTCTCTGTCCCCTCCCCCATTCATGCTCTGTCACTATCTCTCAAAAAATAAATCAGTGTTAAAAAAAAAAATTATAAGAGAAATGTCCTGAGACAGGTGTGGTAACCACTATCTCTGTATATGACAAAAATTCTTTGCTTGACAGAACTTCAGACAGGATCCTGAACTCTCACCTAGGTCCACTTCTGTACTTTCTTATAAAACTGAGTGTTAATAGGAACACTGCTAAGTCAGTTTAACTAGAGCCATCTTCCCTCGATGTCTAATTACCCTCAATATCTAATCAGGTTCCTCATTTCCACCATCTCCCAGCTGATGTCCTATCATCCTGATTTATCTTTAGCACGAATCCTGTTTCATTGCTTTAGCCAGAAGCCTCTTTACCCTTGTGTTTCCTCTCAAGTAATTTTCTATCTACTGACCCCTGCCCCAACCCTACTCTTGGGCTGTAAATTCCCACTTTCTTGTGTCATATTTGGAGTTGAGCCCAATCTCTCTTCCCACTGCAGCAGTGGTGATCCCTATACCCATCACAATTATCCTTACCATGTTTAACAATTAATGAATTTTTAAAATCACATATCAAAGTTCAGTTCTGGGAATTACAACAATGCTCTTTCTTGCTTGCAAGAAAGAGAGAAGTGAGCACTGTGGAAGTGTAAGCAAGGAGTACCCAACTCTGTAGGCAAAGCCCTGGGATGCTGCAGCTCTAACAACTTGTGTCTTTTATGGGTCTCTTCAGTGGAAAGGGATATCAGAGAAACTGAGAAGGGGAAGAAAAACTGACCATTAAGAAATCAGGGATACATTTTACATATCATAACTCAAAATTTTGAAAATACGAAACAAATGATAATTCCAGTAATATTGGGCAATGTACACATGACACATCCTCCCCCAGAACTAATTAAAAATATTGACCAATTTCCAAAAAATTCAGCTACTTCCAAAAAACTATAATATTCTGGAAATAGTAATAATTCTCAACAACCTTCAGAGAGAGATGACCTAAGCCATAAAAAAGAAATACATCTCACAATATTATTTTTTTAACATGGAAGCTATAGGAGGAATTGGATGAAAGAAAACCAGTTTATTTGCTCAATTTTTTTTATTTCTTTGAGAAATAAGATAAATGAGACCCAGATATGTGAAAATTCTGAAGAATGCATTTTTCTATCTTATTACGAATCTTATTAGAAAGCAAAAACCAAAAAAAAAAAAAAACAAAGAAAAAAGTCAGATAAAAATGTAATTGAGTTTGCTGAGTCACTGTAGGAATTTTGGACTTGCAAATAAGTCATTTGCCATTAAAAAATTATATGTGAAACAAAAACCTAGTATATTACTATTTAATAATTCAAGTGAGAGAATATTGTGCATGTAACATCATTGTTCATCCCACACCCACCCGGAATACTGAATCATTCACTTTAAAGATTCTTTAAAGAAATTTTCCTATTTTGATTTCTGTGTTAGCAGTGATCACCAATCCAGTAGCAAAACACATTTTGCAACATATTTTAGCCTCTTATGATAATTCCAGCAGTCAAACAGTAGATGTCACTTAAAAACAAGAATAATTAGAGTAAAGCACTCTAGCAAACAGCTCCTAACTTGTTGAAGGTAGAATCTCTTTAAGTATTTAGAGCAAATATTTTCTTTTCTCTAGTGCCATTAATGATCAAAATTATTGTCATCTCCTTTTTTATTATATGCCTTAATTAGGGGCGCCTGGGTGGCTCAGTTGGTTGGGTGTCTGACTTCAGCTTAGGTCATGATCTCACTGTTCGTGGGTTCGAGCCCTGCATCGGGCTCTGTGTTGCTGTCTCAGAGCCTGGAGCCTACTTTGGATTCTGTTTCCCTCTCTCTCTGCCCCTCCCCTGCTCTCTCTCTCTCTCTCTCTCAAAAATAAAGAAACATTAACATGCCTTAGATGAAATAATGTACACTTACAAGAATTGTGGAATTGGTGGCAGAGCATTTTTGTTGAATTTTTGCACATGAAATAGTAAAGGGATATGCTATCTAGATAAGGAGAAAAATGGAATATGGGAGTGGAGAGTGAATAGTTTTAAACCTCTCTCCCCACCTTAGGCTGTAATCTGGAACATTTCAAATGAAACCGTGTTCACATGACACAATTTTATAATGCCATCTTAATTCCTGTTGAACCCTGTATTTGCATAGAGTTGTGGAATTTTCAAAAATGATGATGCACATCCACCTTATAGGAACAAAGGGAATCTATATGTGGCGTAGAGTAATTAGGAAACTTGCAAAGGTTGCACTGCAAGTCAATGGCAAGAACCAGGACTGAATTCACTGTTTACTCATTAACTTCTTTTGAATAAGCATTTCATAGTCTCATAATACATCATTTTAAAGTTAATTTAGTGCAGCCTATAACTCCACAGATGTAAAAACTAATGTCTGTATAAAAGATAACAGGCCTACAGCTACAAGAAAAGACTAGATCAAATTGGAGTCTAGATTTATTACTTCACATTGCTCTTGTGAATGTACTTTTTAACTTTGCAAATGATTTTGAAATTAAATTGTCAGTGTTTTCTACCACAACTGCATTTGTGTACATGTGAACTGGCTATGGAACAGGTTTCTGTGCACAGAACTGACTTAGCTCTGTTTCTCTAGATGGCTTGGAATTGAAGCAAATTTCTTAAGTGTGAATGCATGTAAAGCCATATGTTGATGAAATGCAACAACTGACATCATCAAGCACAACTTTATTTTTGTTTTTCATGATCTTTTAAAGATACATTCAAGTCAGGGTGATCTTCCTCTGCTGTTGGATGAAAACTCTTCCAGACCAAATGTCTTGTACATTCACTTTTTTTTTTCACAAAAGAATATTCTACATCTACTTGAAGTCACTAAGTCTCATTTCAGAAATCAGAATGCCTGATACAAAATATTAATTAAAACTCTGAATTTTACTTACTATTAAAACCTCTTCTCCTTCAGTAAGAACTTCATTGAGAATGGAAGCCTCTAGTAGGAAGGGGGGCATGATCAGCCTCTTGTTTAATTATTTATCTGTGCTTTTCTACCCCTACCTCACCTGCTGGGCACATTCTGACATCTTCAGGGTCCAGGAAGGCTGAGGGTAAAGTAGTAAAGGCAAGTGAAAACTTTTATTTAAATGGTACAATAGCAAGCTGTTTTTATGCTCTGTGGGAATCAAAGATGTTTAAAATGGATCCCTTCCTCCCTCCCTCCTTTCTTTTCTCTTTCTTTCTTTCTTTCTTTCTTTCTTTCTTTCTTTCTTTCTTTCTTTCTTTCTCTTTCTTTCTCTCTTTCTTTTTCTCTTTTCCTTCCTTCCTTCCTTCCTTCCTTCCTTCCTTCCTTCCTTCCTTCCTTCCTTCCTTCTTCTCTTTCTTTTTCTTTCATAGTGCTGTCAGACATTGTATAGTTTATAGTTTGTTTGTTTGTTTTCCAGCCACAATTCAGGTGACCTGGGCAAGCAGATGCATTATCTTCTACTGGGATTTGTACAGCCCTTATGGTGAGCCAATTGTACAACACCCATTATAGACCCAGGCTGGTTCTTCTCCTTTCAGAAGGTCTCCATATACCTGCAGGAAATACCTACATATCCCTTGTTTTGACCAAATCTTAGAGGTCGCCAGGTTCATTACAGAGTACCAGCCCTCTGTTATATGCCCCGCAAAGTAGCACTCTCTTTCTTTCTATGGTGAAAGTCACACTAGCCACAGAGGGGTCATAACTGCTGGGTAGATCCAGGGTTATGTCTTACACTAGAAATGAGATAACACAATTAGGACTCCTGAGCCTTCCTTCAAGGTGGTGGGCAAATCAGAGCCTAAGAATAGCTCTTTCTAAAGAAAAATTCTTTTCAAATAATTCTTACAAAATGCTCCCTTCTTTCCAGTTGCCAATCCCTTTTTATGTATTTTATCTAGCTAAGGAATCCAAAAGTTGTAGAATTGATTTTACAGAATTGTCTTTTTTTTTTTTGAGTACAGTTGGAACACCTTTTAACTTCTGCATATGATGGTTTAAAACCTTGCTTTAGAAATTCTCATGTCTTATATATTGGTGTGTGGTTGAAATTCATTTTGAATATATTGCACTGTGTGATTTATAGTCAAGGCTATGGGTATTTGAGAATTAGTGTAACCATTCCTGCAGCAAAATAGGTGTTTATTAGATGTTGAGATAATAAATAGATGGAAAAAAAACAAATTTAGGCATGTTTTTGGTTAACATCATTTGTGAGTTGCAATGAAGATCTTATCTCCAATCAGCACTGGGTTTGGAGATGATCAGGAGAAGGAATATATTTACAAAATCTTATATATGGATTTATCTTTCTAAACTTGCACAATTATAATTCTCTAACCAGATTGTCTCCTCTAAGCCAAACTAAAATTTTAGATATTTATGGTTGCACTTTAAAGTTTTCAAAATAAAATTAAAAAAAACAAACCATTATTTCCTTTAACTTGGAAAGTCTTCATATTAATATGCATTTTCCATACTATCTACCATCTACTATCTAGGGGCACCTGTGTGGCTCAGTAAGTTATGTCCGACTTCCGCTCAGGTCACGGTCTCAGGGCTTGTGAGTGTGAGCCCTGTGTCAGGCTCTGTGCTGACAGTTCAGAATCTGGAACCTGCACCGGATTCTGTTTCTCCCTCTCTCTCTGCCCCTCCTCCCTCCCCACCTTTTAAAAATAAACATTAAAATTGTTTTTGATAAAAAATTACAAATACAGTTTATACATCATTACATTTATAATCTTATCTCTGCCATCATGTTTTCTTTTTCCTGCATTAAGCTCTTCTAGAGTCAAGCGAAGAGCTCCAGTGACAGTGATGAGCAAGGATATTTTGTGCTTTGTCAATTCAAATAAATCCCAAGCTAGTAAATGACAAGCTATGTTGTTAGCAAGGATTAACAACCAGTGATGTCTGAAAACAGGACCTGTGTATACACAATCACAAGTAGTGCTGATAGTATTTTAAAGAATATATTTTTTAGGGGTGCCTGGGTGGCTTGGTCGGTTAAGCATCCGACTTCGGCTCAGGTCATGATCTCACGGTCCGTGAGTTCGAGCCCCGCGTGGGACTCTGTGCTGACAGCTCAGAGCCTGGAGCCTGTTTCAGATTCTGTGTCTCCCTCTCTCTCTGCTCCTCCCCTATTCATGCTCTGTCTCTCTCTGTCTCAAAAATAAATAAACGTTAAAAAAAATTTAAAAAAAAGAATATATTTTTTAAAATCCATCTTTCCTTTGACATGGTTTGAGTGCATCCAATATCTTTATTCTTCCTGGTTTTCTATCATTGGTTCTATTTGAAACTGATCTGAAATGCAAGACACTTTCTCTGCCTGATACCCACTGGGAACCAAGTATTTTGTTAATTACTATAAAAACATTGTTCTAAATATAGGACATGTTTTGAGTGCAAGTAAAGCCAAATTGTTCATTAGGTATAGAACACCTTTAAGGAGAAGGACAGCAAAATGAGGATGATGTTACTTAATGCTCACACACTAGGATTACATGATCAGTGACCATGTTATTTACTTGATTACTGTCCTTTCAACATAATAGTAACTTGAAATGGAAAACACATTTTTTATGTTCAAGTACCTTGTACAATCAAATTTGTTTGTACAAAATAACAAAAAATGACCCAAAGTGCTTATGAGAGGGTTGGAAATAATAATTTCCCAGTAGTTGTTATCTGATCATAGGGCAGCATGTATTGTGGGAAAGGCTGCCTGAGTTCCAGTGCAGCCTCTTCTATTAGGTGGCTGTGTGGCTAGGGCAATTCCTAACTTAATACCACTGGAGTGTCATTATTAGTTAAACAGTAGTACTTAACAGTATTATTATTCCTTGCATATTGTACTTGTCTAAGGTAGTTTTTGTAAAAATGAATGATATAATGCATGCAGAACATATAGCAAGTTTCTGGCAGGTAGCAAACATTTGATAAATATTAGGTGGTATTATTTTTTTGTAGGTTGTGCTGCTGTTCATGTATCACTCAGTCAGTCAGCCATTATTTAGTGACCATACCAGATGCCAAGAGAAGCACTGGAATCAGAGCAGTTTGGCAAGCAGTCATAGTCTCTGTTTTTAACAGCTTTCCATCAGTACGGAAGATAGACAAAACACAGAATCAAATGAACTAATTTCAAAGCTTAATACATTTTATAAGTAAATAATGAAGGGATGAAATAAGAAAAGAAATGGTAAGGAATCTAGATTAACTAAGATGTTAGAAATGGAATCACCAAGAAAGGAGCAGTTACTATTACCAATGATCTGTTTAAGGGATGAGAGATGTGTGAAGAATGTGAGGAAAAGCATCCAAGCAGGTGAATAACATGTGCAAATGCAATGAGAAGGGAACAAGCTTAGAATGTTAAAAACATCATCATCATCATCATCATCATCATCAACAACAACAACAACAACAACAACAAAACCTGATAGACAAAGGTAGGTAGAGCACATTGTGAGGGGAGGGGGCATCATGTCCTGAAGAAATAGTCAGGATTCAGCTCACTGAAGATACATACCATCGGCCATTGTAAGGATTTTTGGATTTAATTGTGTGGAATGGGAACCCATCTGAAAGGTTTTAGGCAAAGGTTTTAAGCAAAGCATGACATAATTTACATTTAAAATATCTCTTGTGCTGCTTTATGGACAAATATCTCCAAACATTTTTCATCCTAATCAGTTAGTGAAGGAGGCAGGGACTTGACCTTGGTAGTTTTTCTCACAACCAGGTGTTTAACTATTGTTCAATGTTGCTTGTGCTTCTATAACTGTTATTGTCTACACCCTCTCATAAGTACTTTGGGCATCTGTAGTTACTTTGCACAAACAAATCTAATTGTACAGACTATTTGAGGGGAAAATGTACCTGCCATTTCAATTTTCTATTGTGTTGAAAAGAAAAAACATGTTTACTACTCATGTAACTCATGTAACTCTATGATGTAGACATTAGGCAACACCATTTTCCCTTTGCTGCTCTTCCTCTGATGGGCTGTCCTATTCTTAATTGGGCTTCATCTTGCACTGAATCATATATGTATTGTAATTACAACAATATATTTATAGTTGACAAAATATTTGGTTCCTAATTGGTATCAGGAGGAGAAAATACCTTGCATTTCAAGTCAGTTTCAAATAGAACTGGTGATAGACAACTAAGAAGAGATACTGCATATGCTCAAACCATGTCAAAGGAATGACGGATTTTTTTTTTTAAGAATAGCCTTTAAAACACTATCAGCACTACCTGTGATTGTATAGACACAGTCCCTTTTTTAGACATCACTGGATGTTAATCCTTGCTAACAACATAACTTGTCATTTACTAGCTCCGGGTTTATTTGAATTGACAAAGCACAAAATGTTCTTACTCATCACTGTCACTGTAGCTCTTTGCTTGATTCCAGAATAGCTTAACACTGGAAACAGAAAAATGATGACAGGGAAAGAAGATTACAAATGTAATGATCTATAAACTGTATTTGCAGTTTTTCATCAATAATGATGGTATCAAACGGATGGCTTCAAAAGAAAAAAAACACTTTGTAATCAATTGGCAAGTAACATGGCAAATATATATTCATAAGAAGACATTTCAATTAAAGAAAAATATTTTTTACATTTTATTTTGAAAACTGTAAAGAGCAGGGGCACCTGGGTGACTCAGTCAGTTACGTGTCTGACTTTGGCTCAGGTCATGATCTCACAGTTTGTGAGTTCAAGCCCCACTTGGGGCTCTGTGTTGACAGCTCAGATTCTGTGTCTGCTCTGAATTCTGTGTCTCCCTCTCTCTCTGACTCTACCCTGCTTGCGATCTGTCTCTCTCTCTCTCTCTCTCTCTCTCAAAAATAAATAAACATTAAAATTTTTTAAGAAAAAAAAAACTGTAAAGAGCAACCATAAGTGATAAAAACTTAAACTTGGTTTAGGGGCCCCTGAGTGGCTTGGTTAAGCATCAGAACTCTAGATTTTGGCTCATGATCTCGTGGTTTGTGGATTCAACCCTGTGTTGGGCTCTGTGCTGACAGTGCGGAGTCTGCTGGGGATTCTGTCTCCCTCTCTCTCTGCGCCTGCCAGCTTAGGCGTGCTGTCTCTCTCCCCTTCTCTCAAAAATAAATAAATAAGCCTTAAAAAAAAAAGACACTTGGTTTAGTGGGGACCATATGATTAGAGAAATGTAATTTTGCAAGTTTTGGGAAGTAAATCAAAATTATGACTGAGCAATTCCTATATATAATTTGGGAGATATATTTCCTCTCCCAATCATCTCCAGTCCAAATGCTACATTGGGAGTTTGGGTCTTTCATTCTTTTTTAAAATTGTATATATACACAGGTCATCAAATGAGATAAGTAATTTAATCAAAGTATATTTCTACTTTTGTTATACAAATATAAGTATACCTAACATTTCTATTATATTTATCCTATATCCATTATCCTGTGGTGCTGCTGAATTAATGTGACCCACATGGAAGACAGCTGTAGTATTAAAGAGACTGGAGCACAGTCATGGTGGAGACAGGAAGTGGACGAGTGTGGCTACTGTGAGTGTCCAGGTGAAAACTGAGGACAGCTTCAACTAGGGTGGTGGCAATTCTGAGGTTAAAAAGGCAATGATGTTAAGATATATTTTTCTCATATATAATGTAGAGATTTAATGTAGGAATTACAGGACTATAGCCACTTTTTTTTTTTTATTTTGGCTCATAGCATCAATGGTTTTCCCATTCAATGCTTACTCATTTTAATTCTAGCAATGAAGTCTACTGAGGGAATTTAGTAGGCTACTAGACTAAAAACACCTCTAATTTGACTTGCTCACTTTACTATATGATTGACCAAAAGGAATTGATGTGGAGAATTTGTTATATTTTCAATTTGCTTATTGGCATGGATCAGTGGGATGGAGAGATGTATAAAATTAAATGTAATGACTTCCAAAAATTGAAGCTAATGTAATCTATATCTTATTAATCCTTTCCTCAAATGAATAACTAACACAAAGCATTAAAATAATCTCTAGGTCTAAGTACATTGACATCAGACTGATCTCAGACATCCCCTCTTTAAGAAATGATTGAGGCCAGTGTGCTTGGGAAGGTGGGAGGTCTAATCATTATGGAGAGACAAAAATTCAGTTATATTTTCACCAAGTTTCTGCAGAAAATGTTTTAGATTAGATGAACAATTGGGTTCATGTGAGATTAATAATAATCTAGGATTATATAATTAAGTGAATTCACTCAAAATCAGCTTTGTCCCTTAGCCTTCCATCCACTGATTTCTTCTCTTTCTTCTTGTCATTCTTGGTCCTATGTTAATATTTCATTTTTATAATGTTTATTTATTTATTTTGAGAGAGACAGAGATAGGCAGAGAGAGAGAGAATCCCAAACAGGCCCTGATGTGGGGCTTAACCCCACCAAACTGTGAGATCATGACCTGAGCCAAAATCAAGAGTCAGATGCTCAACTGACTGAGCCACCCAGGCACCCCTATATTTAAATATTTAAATATTAACATTAAATATATGTTAATATAAATATATGTTAATATTTAAAATTTTTCCTATCCTCCAGGAATTCCCAACTCACTTATTCAGACTAAGAAAGAGTTTAGCAAAAATGGGAAGAACCTTAAGCCAATGATGCTGGAAACCTCTAAAGACCATCAGAGAGGAGAGGGAAACGGCTGTCCTGGGCTTCCACAAAGGGACTTTGTTAATCCTGCTGGAGAGATAGGAAAATACTCTTGTTTCTCTTTCCTATCTAGAGGCCACAGCTAGTCCAGAGATAACACATTTGTATTAGGGTTCAAACCTAGGTTTCAATAATAAGCCAATAATCAAGGATAGCAAACATGCTTATGAACTTCCCAGGGTCTTTTTTTTTTTTTTTAATGTTTATTTATTTATTTTGAGAGAGAGAGTGAGCACAAGCAGGGAAGGGGCAGAGAGAGGGAGAAAGAGAATCTCAAGCAGGCTGGATACTGTCAGCACAGAGCCAGATGCCCATGAATGAGATCATGACCTGAGCCACAACCAAGAGTCGGATGCTTAATGGATTGAGCCACCCAGGCACTGCCCTGCCTCCCCCCGGACCCCTTCATTCCTTAGGCTCTTTTGAAGATAGAGGGACACTTCCTCCCTTCCGCCCATTATCAAAGACCAAGATGCCTCCTCTCCTTGTATCTGCAGCAGTTTGGGGGAAGGATTGTTGAATAAAGATTGTGGTAAAGATTTACAAAGCAATTAAATATATCACTTTTCTATTAGTGCTGCATACCAGCTTTAAACTTAGTGGCTTAGAACAACAACACTCATTTAGTTGTTCAGGAATCTGCCCTTTGGGGAAAGCCCGGCAGGGTCAGCTCTTCTGCTTGTCACAGCATTAGTTGGGGAAGATTCACTGGGGGTTCAGCATCCCCATTTGAGATAGCTTGATTGCTATCAAGGGCACGTGAGGTACTGGCTGTCAGATGGAGCTAGGTTCTGAGGGCCTCTGTTCCTCTTCCTTATGGCATAGTGGCTGAGCTCCAAAGCATGTGTCAGAAGAGAACCAGACAGAATGTGTATCATCTTCTATCTAACCTCAAGAGTAATGTCACTGGTGTTGTAGCCACAGTCTGCCCAGATTAAGAGAATGGAATGTCAAAGTCATATGATAGGTAGAGCAAGTGGGATGAGTGAAATTGTTGCAGCCATTTCCCGAAAATACCATTTGTTATAACTAATTTTTCTTAGATACCACCTAAAAGTTATCATGTTTGATGATAAACAATTGCTTTATCTTCGGGATGTTACATCAGAGAGACAGGTATTAGGTTTTCTGTGAGGTTACCATGTTAGGTATTACAAAAAAACCCAACAAAGTTCTGTTAGAAACTGGAAGGAGTATTATTTGTGGTAACTGTTTTGTACTTTTCTGCATCATTCTTTACTGATTACATGGAGGTATATCAGGATTACAAAAACTCTAAAGACATTAGAAGGGATTTCAGTTTGCTAAAGCCACGTGGGTGCGCGTGCGACACACACACACACACACACACACACACACAGGACCTTAGGTTACGTTTCCCCCACCACCTTGCACACACAAACCCTACTGCTGCTTTGCATTTCTGGGACGTCCTCTGGGCTAGAACACTTACACTGTGCCCTGGGTCAGGGCACGGTGTCAATTCCCAAAACCCAAGAGCAGAAAGGGAACCATCCCTACCTCCACACACCCCCAGCATGCACACTAATGGTTTGGACAGAGTTCCTGGAGCCCTGGAGACTGGCTCCTGGCGGGCACAGGCGGCAGCAAAGAGAGAAGAGGCGGGGCGAGGTGAAGTGAGGTGGGTGTGGGGCCAGTACAGGCAGAGACGGAAAGAGAGGGCCCGGGGGGGGGGGGGGGGGGGGTGGGCTCGGGGGTGGCGCCCGCAACCCGCGCACAACCAGGGTGGCAGCCCCTCTGCCTGCCTGTGACTTCCGTCCACCTCCAACCACACCTGGTAGTGGCTCCTCCACCTCAAGCGGCTGCCGCCTGCCGCAGAACTGACTTCGCCGAACCCCCTTCAGTTGGCACGGACTCGGGGGCCGTTTGCGTCCTCCCCTACCACCGGTCAGGGGAGATCGCTGCACCGGCACTCAGGTTTGGGACCTCCCTCCGGTTTAACGTCGGAAAAAGCTGGGAAAGGTTGGGGCTCGCGGCACCAGCTCTCCGGGCCGGCTCGCGGCTCGCGTTCCTCTGCGCGCGGGAGCTGGCGGATCTGTGGCCTCCGCCCACCCGGCGCCCAGTGGCTCTGGGTGGGACTCCGGGACGGCGGTGGGACTTCAGCCTGCGGAGGCCAGGCAGGGCTCCCCCACGCCCCTGCGTCGCCCAGGGCGCCCTCTATCGGGAGCGAGTGGAGAGGGGGAAGGGCGTGGGAGCCCAGGTTTAGTGCCCTGCACCGAGGAAGCGAGGCAAGGACAAAGCCATCAGTCTCCGGATGGAGGAGCTCATGCGGAACCAGCCACGCATTTGCTCCGAGACTCAGCACCGGAGCAAATCGTGGTCCGCTGGTCTGGTTAAAACAAAATTTCTCATAAAGTGGGGCACCTGGGTGGCTCAAGCAGTGGAGCCTCCAACTTCCAATCGGGTCAGGATCTCACAGTTCCTGGGTTGGAGCTACACCCCTCTCTCCCCCCTCCCTCCCCTTCGAATTCTTTGTCGCCCTGTCTCTGTGCCCCTCCACTACCCACACTCTTGTCTCTCTCGCAAAAGTAAATGATTTGAAAAAAATGTGCAGAGCGAATAGAGAAAGGGTGATGGGGCTGGGGGCCAAGAGATGAAGGGTGAAAAGGGTTAAAGCCAGCGGAGGAGCGGAGTGGGGGTGAGGTGACGACTGCATTTGGGAGATGCTGTGAGCTAAACCTTCATCCATGTTTCTTAGAAATGATAAAATCTGCTGAAAAAACTGCCTTCATCCCCATTTCATCCTCCTCTTCTTCAATCCAAGTATCCAGAAAACTTCTATGCAAAGCAAATCTATTTCCAGACTATTTCCTCAGAAAAGCACTGGTTATACAGCCTGGTACGTTTCTCTGTGTTTTCTATTGTAATTGCCAGAACTTTTTTCAGAAAAGTGTTACTTTAGCTTTCTATTAAAAGTTGTGCACGTTTTATAATAATAATCTACTCATTTCTGTTTCTTTGGTACAGAGGTATATATCACATTAAGGCAAATCATGATAATGTATTTAGTATGATATCATCCACAGGATTTACCCTACAATTCAACCTTTTTGTCAGAAGTTATGATTTTATATCATTCCCAGGAGTGGTTTAATCAAATAATTGAATCAGAAATTCTTTCCATTCAGGTTTGAGAGACTTTGCCTTCACTTCCTAACTTAATTACCATATCTTTCATATCCTAACCCTGAAAATTAATCCTCTAATTTGAACTTGAATCTTCTTATACTAATTAAATAACTTCCCTGCTGCTTTAAGTAATTAATCAAAGTTCTGTATTTAAGCAGAAAATTTAAGTTTTTGAAACATACAAGTCTTGTTAAGCAAAGATTCAAAGAACTTTGGACTTGAGTTATTTCTGCCATTTATTGCTTTCTAAGTTTCCAAGTGGAAAATACACCTTACCCCTTTGACTTCTGTATTTGTTCATATCTTGAAAGAAAGATCTTGGAAAGGAAGAGGAGAGAGCATATCAAAAATCAGAAACTCCAGTTAAGAAATGGCACAAAATACCATCATCCAGTCCCATAAAGAATACTTCCATCACCCTAAAATTTCATCTGTGCTGCTACTTTATAGTCAGTTCTTGCCCCTTCCCTTGACAATTGATAGCCACTGATCACCTTTCTATGTCATGATTTTGCCTCTTCCATAATGCCACATAAATGCAGTCATGCAACATATAGTCTCGTAGGTATGGCTTCTTTCACTCAGGAAAATGCTTTTTACATCCATATATGTTTTTGCATGAATTCGTAGCTCATCACTTTTTATTGCTGAGTATTGTTTCATATTGTTTCATTGTATGGATGTACTGTAATTTGTTTAAACATTACCCTGTGCTAGGACATCTTGGTAATTTCCAGGTTTTATAACTAAACCTGTTATAAACTCTCTTCAGGGGGTTGTTACAGAAGTGGTAAAGTTTTTGTTGGGTCTAGAAGGTTGAATTGCAGCTCACCAAGTAGAAATGTTAAATGAGACATTTGGAAGTTGGAAAAATAATGAAGAAAAAGAAAAGAAAAACTTTCAGCCTACAATCAACCATCCAGTTTTAGGGAAGGCTTTCGAGTCTCAGGGTTTTTTTTGTTTTGTTTTGTTTTTTATTTTGTTTTGTTTTGTTTTTAAACACACAAAGGACATTGCAGGAATCAAGAAAGATACTGCAGGTAAAACATCCCACATGTAGTTCAGTGCTGTACTGTGTTGGCCATCATCAGAACTGCAGCTGGGTTCAATGGTACTTTTTGAGCACACCCAGTATGCCAACCACCGTGTTGGTAGTAGTAGTCAGATGACCCGGCTACCCAATTCCTGGATCTAAGTCCAGTATTTTGTGGATCCAGATCTGAAAAAGGAGAAACACAGAAGGTGTGGTATGAACACAGCACACAGATGTAACAGCAGCCTCCATTGTGTGTGGTGGGCTAATCAATGCATGGAGATAGGTGAAGAACATATATAGATGTTAATCCTTAGTGTTAGTGCAGGGTACTGGGAAGATCATAAATTTGGGGGCCAAAGATAAAAAGTTCAATTTTATTATTCATATAGCTAATAAATAAATCAATAGTCTTGGGCAAGTCACTTCACTTCTTGGACCCTTCAGGATTTGCAATTCTTAATCAATGTATAAAAATTATTTGACACATTCACTCACTCACTAACATATTCATTCAACAAATATTAACATTATTTAATTCCGCAGATCAGATAGGACAGGAGCTAAAACCAGAAGTACATGAAATAAATAATTAACTTTGGATGATGATAAATTATGTATATTTAATTAAATAGGGCAGTTTGATACAGAGTGACAGAAGAGGAACCATTAGATTGGGTTGTTGAGGAAATACTTTCTAAGAAGGGGATATTTCAGCTCAAATGTGAATGATGGAAAGGAGTCGGCTATGCTCAGGGATTGTCGTATGAACATAACAAATGATCTTCTGTTTTTGCCCAGAAAAGTAAGTATCAAATCATTAGGTTGGGAAGATTATTTTATTTTTGGGAGACATCATAATTATCTAAGGACTTTGTTAATATGCAGATCCCAGAGCTGCAACTCCCACTTGCCCTCTTAGTCTATTACAGACTGAAGGTCTAATTTCCAACTTGGGCAAAACAATCCAAGTGCAGCTGTCTTTCCAACTCATTATCCCATTTGGACTCCAAAGAACCAGCAGATGCATGGCTATACTTCCAGCAGCCTGGTTCAGGGAAAAGCTGACAGTATCCTAAGGTTTTGAAAGGTAGAACCAGAAAGATGCCCTGAACTTATTCTGACTGTTGACCATAAATCAGGCCCTTCCAACAGCAGCCGTTTCTTCTTTGCGGGCCTAAAAAGACTAATTCTAGGAAAATACCATGGATCACTATTGATTGGATACTTAAAATAATCCCATCTGCTAGGAGCCTGCCTTGTATCAAGAATGTTGCAATTAATGTCATCAATTTAATCAAAAGGACCTGATTTGTATAATCCTTGTTAGATGTTATCAGATTGACACTTTAACTGATTGGGTCAATTTACATTACTGCCAGCACTGACTCAGGGTATCTGATCAGTGGTCTCCCCTTATGCATCGGAGATATGTTCCAAGACTATTAGTGGATGCCTGAAACCACAGTACAGAACACTATATTATTGTGCTTTTTCCCCCTATACATACATATATATCTATAATAATGTTTAATTTATAAATTAGGCACAGTAAGAGAATAACAACAATAATAGGAAAATAGAAGAATTATAGCCATACACTTTAGTTAAAATTATGTGAATGTGGTCTCTCTCAAAATATCTTCTTGTACTGTCCTCACCCTTCTTTGTCTTGTGATGATGTGAGATGATAAAATGCCTGCATAAGGGGCGCCTGGGTGGCGCAGTCGGTTAAGCGTCCGACTTCAGCCAGGTCACGATCTCACAGTCTGTGAGTTCGAGCCCCGCATCGGGCTCTGGGCTGATGGCTCAGAGCCTGGAGCCTGTTTCCGATTCTGTGTCTCCCTCTCTCTCTGCCCCTCCCCCGTTCATGCTCTGTCTCTCTCTGTCCCAAAAATAAATAAACGTTGAAAAAAAAAATTTTAAAATGCCTGCATAAAAAGATGAAGTGTGGTGAATGATGTAGTGTTAGGCTACTATTGACTTTTGGATGATACGTCAGAAAGACCATTTACTCTGGACCGTGGTGGACTTCAGGTAACTGAAATTGTGGAAGGCAAAACCATGGATAAGGAGGGAGTGCTTAACACCCCAATTATATACCCAATGAATAAAAGGTTTTCAATTAATTTTTTTGCTGGAAAGGACTAATGCTTATTTTACCTGCATACTTTCGTTTAATATCCAGTTTCGTTTTCCCCCTCCAAATAGCTTAATAAATTCTGGAAATACTGTACCAGTTGTCTTTTCTTAGGCTCGGTTCTGCCCTCTCTCTGTCTCAGTAACTGGCTATAGAATTGTATCTACAAATCTTTAGTGACTGTGACATGAAAAACTGTAAAGCTGACTTCCAAGAAGGCAGGTGCAAGTGGGAAGTGGTCCCTATACTGGGGGCTTTTTCTGGGCTGTGAGATGGACTGTCCCTAAGGATTTGCACTCTGAGCCCCCTTCTCTTTGTTGCTCTTCTCTTCTTACTTGGATAACTATGGGAGGTGATGTTACCTCAGCATTCGGAGCAGGCTCCCAAGGGTAAACAGCCCCTGAGAATTTTCAGCTGAAGATTGAGACTGCCTACAGAGAATAAAGAGGATTCAGTACCTCCCTTTGCTTTGGGGATAGTAGGCAGTTACAGGTTATCTGCCCTTATATCAATCAACCTTAGCTTTCTGCCAGAAGGAGGGGAAGTAAGTTTTTCGTTAAATATAAAATTACAAAAAGAAATACAGTGATGTGTAAAAACGCCCCTTTCAAAAGTATCCAGCATGAAGTTTAATGTGTTTTTAGTAATTTTACATTATTTTCTTTAAAAAATGAAATTATATATACATATATAGGGCATATTAGAAAACAATATAATGGACGCTAGTGTACTCAAGAACCTATCTTTGTCAAAACTTAACATTTTGTCATATTTCAATTTTTTCTCTGCTCATTCAAAAATATACAATCAAAATTAAGTTGGTTGATTTTTGTAACAAAACACAATTATACTTTCCGTATTGTTTTAAACTGGTGCTTTTTATCCAGAATAACTCATTTTTTTTAAAGTTAGCATGTGTAAGGTGATGTTTCTCAACCTAGAATACACATTATAATTATTTGAAGAGCTTTAGAAACAATACCCACACCTGCACTCACACCTGTAGAGATTCTGATTCAGTTACTCTGGGGGTGGTTAAAAGTCCCCAGATTAATCAGATAGGCAGCTGGCCTGGCAACTATTAATGTGGATGTGCCTCCTTTATTATTTTTTTTAACTGTTGGGTGTACCATAGGTTGTGTTTTCACAACTTGTTAATGGATATTTAGGCTAGGTTCAGTTTAACAGCATCTGGCTTAGTTATGTTTTCTCCCAAATATACCGAATCCTTATGTGGCTGTCTCTGACTGATAGGAAATGCACTCCTGAAATTGTGGAACACAGAACCTGGACCTAATTTGCCTCAGCTCAAAGCTAGCTTTAGTAATAAGAAACCATGGCAAATGATGTGTGCTTAGATCTGACCCCAGAAAAGGCAGGTAATGACCCAAGGCAGGTGCATCTACTCAGGGCCAATCTCCAGGTTAATTTACGGCAGGCTGACGCTCCTGCATTTGTGCTTATTTAAGCTCATTACCACTGCACCCAGACTGCTTTGGTAGCTCTGTTGGCTGTTTGACTTGAGGGATAAACATCACTGGTTTTCCTGCCTCATGGATTAAATGTTTGGTTGCCTGCTCTACTGCTGAAGCATCTCCTGGAAAGTTCCTGGGGAAACAAAACATGGGACAAATAAATAATAGATCCTTCGCTGTGCTCCTGGATACAAGGTTAGAGGAAATACTGAGTTTTACCATTCAGTCTCACAAAACTTGACATTGCATGCACGTGTGGACTAATGTGTTCCTCACAAGTTTTGTCTATGCTATAAAAACAAGCCAAACCTCTGCATAAATGCAAGCAAAGGGAATTAAATTTAAATTTAAGGGAATTGAATTTTTATCTCGACTTTTGGATTCTAGGAGAGGCTAGTTCCTGTAAATGAGAATTTATTTGAAAAGAAATCATGGTTGCATAAAGACAGGGCTGGGAATGGTGTCTTTTCAGTGTTGCTTTCTCCCCACTGTGTCCAGGGTCTCCCCTTTGCTGAGACTCTGGTTTTAAATTCCAACCTGAGCTTCTTTTGAAGACAAAGCAATCCTAAGTAAAATGGTCATAATTGCTGGCAAAATATAATGTATTTGAGGCAAAACTTACCCTTCACAATCCTTGGCAGGGCCTGAATAACTTTATTTTTTCACATGTATTTACTCAGTGACTAAGTACCAGGTACTGTGTTGGAGGGTGGGTCATCAGTGAACAAAGCCAGTATCCTGTTGTCTTTCACCGAGTGAGCACTTTCATGGAAAAGCACATGGAAACCTCACAGTCGGAATATAATTCAGGAAAAAATTTTCCCTTTTCTGTTTTTATTCTCCCTTCTACCTGCTCCTTGGGTTTCTCCCAATTCCTTCATTCCTTTCTCTGGTCCCCCAGGGAAGAAGAGCATCTGGGGCCCCTGCAGATGAAGTTTCTGTGGAAAAATGGGGCAATGCATCCCCTTCTGTAGCTGGGTGAGAAAGTCTCACAGCCCGCAAGAAAGAAATTAAGTTGTGCTGAGTGAGAGAGCAGCACAGCAAGGCCAAGGGGATGAATGGGAGAGGGTGGATTGAGCTAAGAACCAGGCTGGGAAGGTGCCTGTGCAGAGTAGGTGTGGGAGGGTACCAGATTCAAATACGTGAACTCATAAGCCATAGATGGGATTTTAGAAAAAGTGTGTTTTTAGAGCCGTAATTCATACTGAAGAAATGCAAGTTGTACAAACTGTCCCTTGGATATGGTGAGCACTTGGCTCAGTTTATGAGCTGAGGCTGAAGAAACTTAGACAAGTTTACAAATGAGTCACTCCACAGAGAGTGTTTCGGTCATAATAGACTTTTAAATTGTTGTAACAGCGCAGATCGTTCAGTCTGAAACCTCCCCTTGAGGCATTATCGGAGTCAGACCTGAGGATTAAAAGGGCCATGTAATGACCCTCGAGGTGCTAGGTTGGTGCACAGCAGGAATCAATAAGTTTTTTTCTGTAATGTGCCGGTTAATATTTGAGGTTCTGTGGACCATAAGGTCTCCATCATAGTTACTCAACTCTATTGTAGTTCAGAAGAAGGTTTGGTTTGGGTGTGACTCTGTTTCAATAAAGTTTTATTGACAAATAGAGGTTAAGGGCCAGATCTTCCCTAGGGCTGTAGTTAGCCCTCCCTTGAGTTAGTGGAGGAGCACAGATAATGGGAGGCAAGAGATACAGGTGTTGATCCCAACTTGGCCCTCTCTTTGAGACGTGACCTTGGGCAAATCCCATTATGTCTCAGTGGGTACTGTCTTCTCAGGGGAAAATCATGAAAGCTATTTCATATGTCTGGGTGGTGGTGAGAATGATGAAATTACAACAATGGAAATCCTTTAAGGAACTTTAAAAGCTTCATGCGGTCCTAAGGAGGTGGAATTTTATTGTCCAACTTTGGCACTAAACAGTAAGATTTTGTGGGGCACCTGGGTGGCTCAGTCTGTTAAGCATGGGACTCAATCTTGGCCTAGGTCTTGATCACACGCTCATTAAATTGAGCCTTGCATCGGGCTGTTCATTGACAGAGTGGAGCTTGCTTGGGATTCTCTCTTTCTCCCTCTCTCTCTGCTCCTCTCTTTTTCTCTCAAAATAAATAAATAAAATGTTAATTAAAAAAAAAAAAACAACCCTGTCCTTAAAAAAATAAACAAAAGAGTAATATTTTGTACTGAATGGGAATGACTGCTCACAAGCTTTGTGACCCCTTAAGTCAGAAGCTTCTTCACTTTCATGTCCCTACTGTCGCAGTTTTAGCTCCAGATACATCAGCTCTTCCCTAAAGCCCCACAGCCAAATCATAAACTCTCCTGCCACAGAAATGGGAGAATTCACATTTGTGGACCCTGTAGCTCCCACATGTTTCCCCCTCCCTTCTGAAGCCCGTTTGTCCTGTCGACATGAGCAGGCATTTTATATACTCCGATTGCAGTTGTTAGTGCGGAGTGGTTAAACTGTATTTAGAGATAACCGGTAAGATAACAGTTGACAGGGGAGCTTTTTAAAGATCACATTTCTTTCATGTTTAATGCTTTCCTAGCTCTTAGGGAGCAGCCAGGGGTCCATTATGCCTTGGAGAGCAAGCCTGGAAGCAACTACTTCTCCCTCAGCAAGCATTGTCTTTTTAAATAAGGAGTCCTGTGTTCCTGGGGAGCAGGAGCTGCTTTTGAAAGGGTTCATGGTCCCTTAAGTCCCTGCTCTATCACTGGGCTCCTGGGTTGGGGAGGGGGAGGTGAATACAGTTCGCTCTTGAACAACATGGAGGCTAGGGGTGCCAACCCTCTGTACAGTTGAAAAGCCATGAGTAACTTTTGACACTCCCCCAAACATAACTACGAACAGCCTGTTGTTGACCAGAAACCTCACAAATAACATAAACAGTCAATTAACACACATTTTGTATGTGCTATGCATTACATATTGTATTCTTATCTAAATAAAATGTTAAGAAAATCAGAAGACAAAATACATTTACAGTACTTTATTGATACAGTAAGTTTACATCATCTGCTTACAAGATGAATTGTCGGTACCTACATCAATATTGTCTTATATGATGCAAAACACGTAAATCTTATGGCTCACTAACACTAGATTAAAAATGAAAAGATAATGTGAAAAATAAATTCATATTTATAGGTGTAATGATTCATGCATTGATAACAAAGCAGCAATATGATTGCTCTATGGTAACCTGGTGAAATCAATACAGTTGCTTCCTAGTAGCCTAGCCTATACAGTAATGAATGAATCGTAATAAAAATTTTATGGCATACAATATTAATCATATTCACAGGCTAGTATTGGAAACATGTATTTAGAAAAACCCACTTGTTAATAGGCTAATGTGCAGTTTCTCCACAGTAATGCTGTACGGTAATGTAATTCTTTGAAAGCAAAGTTATAAAGCAGCAAGAAAACTAACATTAATTTTATATTAAATACCACTCTGTATCAGGGTGCTTGGGTGGCTCAGTCAGTTAAGTGTCCAACTTTGGCTCAGGTTATGATCTCATGGTTCATGGGTTGGAGCCCCCCATCAGGCTCCATGCTGACCGTTCAGAGCCTGGAGCCTGCTTCGGATTCTGTGTCTCCCTCTCTCTCTGCTCCTTCCCTGCTCCTTGCTCCCTCACTCTCTTTTTTCTCTCAAAATGGATAAACATTAAAAAAAATGACTCGGTATCTATTTAAGGATAGGCTGTCCACTTCTATGTAAGTCTTGCACAAGACGTTCTACACCGTCAACACTTAGGTGATGATGGCGGCACAAGCATCACACACGGTTTTTGTGTACAGCTCTTGGATTTTCACAAGAAGACCCACATACGCCTAGAGGACAGATACATTTATTAATTGTACAGCATGAAGGTTATTTACTATTCACTAAGTGGAAATGGATCATCATAAAAGTCTTTATCTTTGTTGTCTTCGTGTCATGTGGGCAGAGGAGGGGGAGGGGTTGGTCTTGTCTCAGGTGGCAGAGACTGAAAAAGGGGAAGGGGAGGCAGGTGCACTCAGTGAAAATTTATGGAGATACATCCTGATTTCTGTCTGCCTTTTTTGGCTTTTCATCTGTCTAAATGTTTTTACCCAGTACCAATCCTTCTTTCGCTGTTTGCTGTAGTTTCAGTGCTCAGATCCTAGAAGGGCCCACGTCCTTAAAGAAGTCAAAATCAGTCTTGGATAATTGGATCCCTTCTACCAGATTGTCTGTCAGTTTGTTTTCTTGCATTGCTTCTTTGTCTTCTTCCTCATCATCTGGCACTATTCAGAGGCACTCATTTCCAAGGTGTCTTCAATTAATTTTTAAGATGTGGTATGTATTAGTTCTTGAATTTCTCCAAGATCCATATCTTGAAATTCTCTACTGTCCACTTTTCTTTGCCATATCCACAATCTCTTTTATGATCTCCTTGACTGGCTCTGCCCTAAATCCTATGAAGTCAAGTAGAACATCTTACACAGTTTTCTTCAGTGCAAATTTATGGTTTCAGACTTGATGGAATTCGTGGCTTTTTCTATGTCAACGATGGCATTTTCAATGGTGTAATCCTTCTAGACTTACATGATGTTCTCTCAGTGTTCTCTTCCATAACATTGACAGACCTTTACATAGAGTACTGTGTTTAATGACCCTTAAAGGTCCTTGTGACCACCTGATCTAGAGGCTGAATTAGAGATGTGTTTGGGAGCAAGCAGACTACTTTAGTGTTGAATTCGTGGGGTCATGGGTGACCAAGGGTATTGTCCAATATCAAAAGAAATTTAAAAGGCAGTCCTGTATTGGTGAGGTATTTTCTGACTTCAGGGACAAAGCATTGATGGAGGCAGCCCAGAAAAAGTTCTTGTTGTCCAGGCTTTCTTTTTATTTATTTATTTATTTATTTATTTATTTATTTATTTTTTATTTTCAACGTTTATTTATTTTTGGGACAGAGAGAGACAGAGCATGAACGGGGGAGGGGCAGAGAGGGAGGGAGACACAGAATCGGAAACAGGCTCCAGGCTCTGAGCCATCAGCGCAGAGCCCGACGCGGGGCTCGAACTCCCGGACCGCGAGATCGTGACCTGGCTGAAGTCGGACGCCCAACCGACTGCGCCACCCAGGCGCCCCTCTTTTTGTACAACGAAAAGACTGTCAGCTGGTGTTTATTGTTTCCCTTCAAAGTTGAGTTAGCAGCTTTATAGATAAGGGCAGTCCTGATCATAAACCTGACTGCCTTTGCATAAAACAATAGAGTTAGCCTATCCCTTCCTGGCTTAAATGCTGGTAATTACTTCTCTTCCTTACTTAAAATTGTTTCTTGTGCCATTTCCCTCCACCCACAGAATAGGGCACATTTGTCTGCATTAAAAACCTGTTCGGGCAGATATCCTTTCTGCTGATGGTTTTCTTAATGGCATCTGGGAACTTGTCTTCTAACTCTTGGCCAACAGGAGCTGCTTCTAAAACAAAACAAAACAACAAAATCAGGAGCTGCTTCTGATATCTTGATTTTTTTTTTTTTAAGTTTATTTATTTATTGTGACAGACCAAGAGAGCGTGAGTGGGGGAAGGGCAGAGAGAGGGAGAGAATCCCCAGCAGGCTCTGTACTGTTAGCTCAGAGTTGAACTTGGGCCTCGGGGCTCGATCTCACAAACCATGAGGTCATGACCCAAGCTGAAACCAAGAGTCAGACACTTAACCAACTGAGTCACTCTGGTTCCCCTGATATCTTGAACTTTTTAAGCCAAACCTCTGTCTAAAATTATCAAACCATCTTTTGCTGGTATTAAATGCTCCAGCGTTATTTAGGTCCCTCACCTTGCTTTTGCTTAAAGTTGTCATCTAATGAATTTTTTTATCCTCTAATTGTATTAGTCTATAGCTATGTCTTCTAGCAATCCTGCACCCACATAAAAGCTGCTTTTTCAATAGGAGATGAAAAGGTATTTCACAAAAAGTGCAAGATGTTCATGCCTGCTGGTATAGCTGCAGTGATAGCTTCACAAATTTCCTTTTCTTCTTCCTTCCTTCCCGCCCCCCTCCCCCATTCACTTATCTTGAAATGACAGGCAACCTCAGCTGCAGACGTCAATCAATGGTACATATCAAGAGATTCCACTTTTTCTTGTAATGTCATGACTTTCCTCTGCTTCTTAGGAGCACTTCCAGAATCACTAATAGCACTTTGTATGGGTCTCATGGCATTATTCAGGGTTTGCGGTATTTTGCACTAAACATGATGAAAAATATGCGAGAACCATGAGAGATCACTTTTTAAGTCTGTATGCAATTTACTAGAGAGACAAACGGCTCACGTGGAGATGATTAGTGTCACGTGGAGTTTGAAGGGGACGCTCAACAGCACTTGAGCTCACTGCTGTAGCCCCGGGAGGTGGCTACGAGATTATTGCAGTAGGACGGTATGTCCTACGGTTAATCTTAGGCAGTTGTAATTTAACACTGCGTCTTTACATTTGTTCACATTTCTCTTGGTTGCAAATGGTGCCGTGTATGGTCTACGTATGAGTACGTTTTCATAAATTTTAGCTTTTTATAATTTGTGTATAACTTCTGGTAGTAAATAAGACGGACTAGTAACTACACATATTTTATGCATTCATAACATACCAACTTTTTCTTAAATTTTTTGATAGGTCTAGGCTACACAATTCATCTGCAAGTTTTTTCAAATTGTCGCGAATCTCCGAAAACTTTTCTAACGTATTTATTCAAAAATAACACTGCAAGTAAGGGGACTCACATAGTTCAAACCTGTGTCGTTCAAGGGTCTGCTTATATATTGCTAGAATATGGGGAAGGAGCTGCTGTTTACTAGTTGGGGACTTAAGGCAGACCTTGTACTCTGTGAGGCTCCTAGTTCAGAAGGAGATGTTGGGAAATGTAAGATTATTTCCAACTCTTCATGTTCCTTTGACTCTCATCTGGCCACAATGGAAAAAGAATGAAGACTTCATCTGTGCTTTCTGCCAGAGATTGATCCCATTTCAAGGCCCCTGTGTGAAGGTGAACAGAAAGGGAAGCTGATGTTATCAACTTCGCAATACAGGGAGCTCTGATGTACTCTTGAGGTTCTGATAGTAGCTTTATTCACTCCTCATCTTTTGGCTGGAGGCCTGAATAGAAACAGGGTTGTTGGGATCAACCAAGCCCTTGCTGTTGTTCTGAGAAATCATGAGAGGTCCTGAACCAGGCTAGAAAAATCAAGCATTCAGGCAGCACCTGCCCCACAGTGAGTGTTAGGTAAATATTTGCTGATGGGGCGGGGAAGAATAATCCTCCCGCTTCTCATCTCTGTGGGCAGACACCAAACCACATGGCCTAAAGTCCACCAGGGGGCCATTTGTTGCTTATTGACATCCTAGTCAGAGAGTGCCACAGTCCCCTGCATTTTGTTTATGTATTCTTTCTTTAATTTATTCCTTCATTCTGAATTCATGGAGTATTTATTGTTTCAGTGCAGATGATTCAGTAATACACAAGATGGCTATAGTGCTTACCCTCATGGAATTTATATTCTACCTATGTGGCTTTACCTATCTGGACTTTACAAATTATGGCAAGCTCACACCAAGGTGTTTCTTCCTGTGCTGTGAAAGATTACCATTATATTTTATCACTGGGGGTAGATAACAAGTGGCATTTCTTCTTCCATAAAATAGGCATGATGATGTCTGTTTTACACAACCCACCAGATTAATGTGGGATAAAAGTACCATTTGATAAACCTAATCAAAAGTGTCATGTAAACATAGGCATCATTCTCCTATATGCATTTAATTATTACTCATTTCAAATGAACATGCCTTGACACTCTCCATTCCATATACCACATCCATCCATGATTTAATTTTTTTTATTTTTTCAACGTTTACTTATTTTTGAGACAGAGACAGAGCATGAACGGGGAGGGTCATAGAGAGAGGGAGACACAGAATCGGCTCCAGGTGCTGAGCTGTCAGCACAGAGCCGGACGCGGGGCTGGAACTCAGGGACTGTGAGATCATGACCAGAGCCAAAGTCGGAAGCTCAACTGACTGAGCCACCCAGGTGCCCCGATTTTAAAACACCCTTATAGGCAATGCCAGTGTCTCATTCTCCTGCTGTATCCTCCACAGTAAATAACACTCCTGGGCACATAATCAATTGAGAATGCAGAAAGGAAGAAGAGAAAAGACCATCCCACCCAGGTTCTATCACATGTAGCGCTCACTCTCTTGATGGAACTTAGCGCTATTCACTCTTCAGTCTCCCATGTTCGTGCTGCTTCTGGTCTTTTTCAGTGGGTTCCACAACGCTGTGTTATGTGTTTTCTTCTAGACTTTTCTCACTTTATTCCCTGCTCTTGATTTCCAGTTCCAGCCATAGTCCCTATTGCTGCAGGGGCTAGTTCATTGTGTGAACATGATGACTTTTAGTCAACAAAACACCTTTCCCCACTTGAATACAGAGAGCATTCCTGAAGCTAAATGAATCAGATTCAACTTACAAAAACTCCTGAGATCATGAGCTTTGTGATTATGCCTAATTAGTCAGTCAATGCATATTTTAACAAAAAAATGCTCTGATACTATTCTACTTTGTGTCTTTTTCCCATCCTCCAACTTAACAAAACACTATAGCCATTTTATAGTGTCACTAAGTCACATTTTATGCAATATTGGAAAAACAACAACAAGGGCATCTGGGTGGCTCAGTGGGTTGAATGTCTGACTCTTGCTTTCGGCTCAGGTCATGATCTCCTGTTCATGGGATCAAGCCCCACGTCCAGCTCTGTAAGAACAGCAGAGCTGGCTTGGGATTCTCTCTCTCCCTCTTTCTCTCCCCCTCTCACATGCTGTCTCTCTCAAAATAAATACACTTAAAAACAAAAACAAAACACAACAAAAACAATAATATACCCAAACTAATACTGTACTTGTGGGTTTGTGGATTCTATAATTGACTATTTTAAATTAAGCTGTAATGACAAATTTTAGTGTTATATCATTGATTCTTGCCTAATATTTTTCTTAGGATAAAAATGATTAATTTGACTCACTGGATAAAAAGGTGTGCATATTTTATAGAACTTTATTTTAGGTGCTCCTTGCTGAATTATTTTTCAAGTATTCTGTTTTGAGTATTTATTTTTCTAACTTAATAGCTATTTGATGTTTAATTAGGTCTCCTATGAACTATGATAAAAAGTTCCTTTGTTTTTCTTTATTTTTTATTTTTTTAAATTTATTTTGAGAGCAAGAGAGAGAAAGTGAGGGAGAGGCAGAGAGAGGGGGGTGAGAGAGAGAATCTTAAGCAGGCTCCATGTTGCCAGTGCAGAGCCTGACTTGGCACTCACACTCATGAGCTGTGAGAGCATGCCCTGAGCCAAATCCCAAGTCCAACACTTAACCAACTGAGCCACCCAAGTGCCCCTCTTTTTGTTATTTTTTAAGTTCCTGAAGAAGTGTTCTACCAGACATGGTCCAAATCAAGTGAAGAAACTTGGAGCAAAACATAGAAACAGCTTCCAAGTTTGTCACATTGATAAGAGTTTTAATCAAGTGTGAATCTATCCAGATAAGAGCCCTTATCTTGTCACTGATGTTTGTCCAAACAAGCATATTTTGTTTGAACCTCATTAGACTCATCAGTTGGAATGGAATTCTTTCTCCCGTTGTTGAAAATCAGGACAACATAATTGTATATAGTATGTATGACTTTTAAAAATCAAATTAGGTTTGCTTATTCTATTCTAAATATCTCCCAAGGACAGGAGGAAGTTGGTAGTGGTGGTGGTTGCAGTGAATAACTTGAAGTCCTAGTCTTAGCCTTTAAATTAGGTTTTTATAATGTCCACTTTCCAGAAACATGACAGAGTACCTGTAATATATTATATGATATAATTAATATAATAAAATATAAATTATATACAGTCACTGTGTATATAGTGTTCCTCTTTCTGAATCCTCCTTTGCCCCATGTAGTTCAACAGTCTTGGATAGAAAGGAAAATTGGATATAATTAGTTTTAAAGAACCTATTCCATGATGACTTCTGGTAACTACACAATTTTTCAGTTGTCCTCCCTCGCCTCTCCTGTTTCCTTCCTCTCTCCCTCCTGTGCTTTCCTGATTTTTCCCCTGACTCCTTTCTATCCTCCCACCTTTCCTCCTTCCCTTCCTTCTTAAGAGTTTGCATATCTCAGCTTAGGAATTCATAATGGACCTTCACACAACTTTGGAACAATCTGGGTCCATGCTTTTGTAATGAGAGGACCTGAGAAAACATCTTGTTATTGTTTGTAAGTTCGTTTATTTTGAGAGGGAGAGCATGTGTGTGAGTGAGGGAGGGGCAGAGAGAGAGAGAGAGAGAGAGAGAGAGAGAGAGAGAGAGGATCACAAGCAGGCTCCTTGCTGTCAGCGCAGAGCCCAAGAGGACTCTATCTCATGAACCTGACCATGAGATCATGACCTGAGCTGAAACAAAGAGGCAGATGCTTAACTGACTGAGCCACCCAGGCACCCCAACAACATTTGTTTCTACTCACATACCACTGTTACTAGATTTTCCTGGGGTTAAA
The DNA here is from genome assembly GCF_007474595.2 of Lynx canadensis. Taxonomy (NCBI): domain Eukaryota; kingdom Metazoa; phylum Chordata; class Mammalia; order Carnivora; family Felidae; genus Lynx; species Lynx canadensis. The sequence goes on from NC_044313.2 coordinate 21,131,418, forward strand.
TATAGCATCAAAGTCCTATGATATTCCTTAGAGCTGGAAGGGATGATAAAATACTTAATTTTAGGCTTTTTATTGATGATGAACTCTGAGGGATAAGTTGTGTCTTAGGGAAAATTTTTCAGGTAAGTCAGTGGCAGACGCTAAAGTAAATTTTTAGTTCATTTGGTTTTAGTTGAAAGCGTTCTTTTTATTCTCAAGTTGCTGTTACTTGAGTGAAATAATAATTCATTATCCCCTATTTCTTTCAGAGGCTTACTTTTTTCCCCTTCCTCATTTTATTCCCACATTCTCTCCCCCATGCACCTCCACCTCTGCAATCATCTCTAGAAGCTCAGAAGAGTTGAAAAGTAGAAAAGTGTTGGTTTCTGGGTTACATCATTGTCACTCACTGCTCTTGTTAGTGACTTCTGCTCTTCGAGGCTAATGCACAAAGTGTAGAGCCTCTTCAGCCTTGGCACACAATGTGCCAAACCGAGATCCACTTTTGTTTTCCTGACTATATAGAAAGCAATGGTTTTAGGGCACCTGGGTGGCTCAGTCAGTTAAGTGTCTGACTTTGGCTCAGGTCATGATCTCCTGGTTTGTGGATTTGAGCCCCGCATCGGGCTCACTGCATCAGCAAAGAGCCCACTTGGGATCCCTTCTTTCTGCACCTCCCCTGCTCCTGCGCTCACTTGCTCTCTCTCAAATATAAATAAATATTAAAAAACTTAAAAAAAAAAAGAGAAAGCAATGGTTTTATTGACATTCCTCCCCATTAAAAAGAACAATAGTATTTTTTTCTCTTAGAAAATCTGCAGTTTATGACCAGTTATTTTTCATTGTGAATCATAGTGGGAAATTTTATCCTCTCCTGTTCGCATTTGAAAAGAGAAGACACTGAGACTTGGAGTGGTTAAATCACCCAACTAAGCTCTCACTTTAAGTGGGCAGAAACCCAAACCTAAGGCTACCAGGAAATTTTAAATTTTAATTACTAAACTATATTACTTTTCTATGGTTTGAAGTTGTTTAGATGGTGATTGGTCATTAACATATTGACTGTTAAATTATCGCATTTACAGATACTGATCGAGCCAGAATAGATAACATAAGTTCTACTTGTCAGACTCTGCTCTAGACATGGTGAAAGCCAAGAAGATAAACTCTTGTCAAATTTTATGTTCCAAGAGGGTGTATTTTCTCTGGTACAGAAGATGAAATTAAAAAAAAAAACACAAAACAACTCTATAGTGAGGCAAATGATAAATAATATAAGAAAAGAATATATAAGATGCTATGAAACTCTAAGGTACTGAGGGATTTCTTTTGAATAGTATGAACTTTTATAGTTAGTATGAATTTGAACAATAAAAAATCTACAAGACAATGGTGAAACTAAGTCTAAAAAAGTCTGTAAGAGCCTTGGGGAGATATATTCTGTCTAAAACATTACCATTAAATAAACGTGGAACACTTTATTTACTATAAAAGCTAATTATTAGATGTGTTAAGATGTTCGTACAGATAAAATGAGAGGGTGTACTGGGAGATGAGGAGGAGTTATAAAACTTGTAAAGAATTCACTTCAGGTCAGTGATTTAGTAACAGATAAACTTGAATTAGCAATGGCAGTATCAAAGCCCTGGTGACATTTTGAGGAAACTTTAAAACTCGTTCCTATAGCTGTTTTTGTTTTTTTTGTTTTTACCTTTTTAATGTTCATTTTTGAGAGAGAGAGAGAGAGAGAAAGAGAGAGAGAGAGAGAACTAGCACAAGTGGGGCAGGGCAGAGAGAGAGGGAGACACAGAATGTGAAGCAGGCTCCAGGCTCTGAGCTGTCAGCACAGAGCCCGATGCAGGACTCAAACCCACAACTTGTGAGATCATGAACTGAGCTGAAGTTGGACGCTTAACTGACTGAGCCACCCAGGCGCCCCTCCTATAGCTGTTTTTAATCAGACCTGGAAATTAATATCTAGAAACTACAAACAGATGAATGGGGACCCTGCAGATGTAACTAACATATGTTCTGATCCTGGGTTATTCCCCAGTACCTTCATAGAGGAAGGGGCTCTCTTTTATCAGGAGATATTTCTGATTTCCAGAAAATAACTGGCTGTTATTTAGAATCTGTAGCTTTTCAGGGTCAAGAGCAAGAAGAGATTTTTACTTGATATTTTTGTCCTGTGAACATAACACACTGAAGACAAAACCATTACTTTACAATGTGGTAAGCCCCCCCCCCCTTTTTTTTTTTTTAATTTTAGAGAAGGAGAGAGAGCTCCTGTGAGTGGGGGAGAGGGGCAAAGGGAGAGAGAGAGAGAAACTTTTAAAAATATTTTTGAAAGAGAGAATGAGAACAAAGGATGGGGGAGCAACAAAGAGGGGGCAGAGAGAGAGAGAGAATCCCAAGCAGGCTCCATGCTGTCAGTGTGGATGCAGGGCTCAATCTCATGAACCGTGTGACCTGAGCCAAAATCAAGAGTTGGACACTTAACCAACAGAGTCATCCTGGGGGCGGGGGGAGGGAAGGGAGGGAGAATCTTAAGCAGACACCACACTCAGTGTGGAGCGCAAATATGGTGAAATTTTTGACAGTTATATTTGACTGGAATTTAGATTTAATTTTACAGTAATTATTTTACTAAGGCATGCCCCAAATATGGGTTTGTAAATGCTAGTCAAGCCTGCTTTATGGTGGAGACATTAACATGAGGCAGCCTAATTGTATTGATGCTGCTCCCCCTCCAGTCCCACCCCTGCCTCCTTAATGCCCCTGACTTCCCCTTACCAACTTGTCAGTGAAAAGTCTGAAAAGGGGAAGTTATGTGAGTGGGTGTGATTTTACTAGCCAGTGTGCTCTCTGGAGGTTCTATCGGTGAGATAGCTAACGGTATGGACAGTGAGGTTAGACTGCATGGGTAGAGTACCAGTTCTGCCTCTTACTAGGGCCAATGCCCTACTGTTCTCTGAAGCAGTTAAGAGTGCATGTGACCTTGGGACCCACTCATCTTCCCCAAGCTCATGGCTGTGGGGTCCTGGTAGGCTGTCATTGGGTTAAGGCAGCACTTTGTGAGAATTGAATTCAAGAGAAATCTAAGTCAGGGTAGATAGTCAAATGCTTTGTTTGGTCATCTGTGAACCAATGGATCTGACTGGTGGAATCTCTGGGGAAGACAGTATTGATCAGGAAGTTTCATCCATTGAGCACTGAGAACTGGTTTCTGTAATCCTCACCATTATTTTCCTTTCTAACAAGTTTGTACTAGGTTTCTCCCAGGCTCTAGAGGCTCCAGCCATGTGAGTATTCTCAAATGGGCCCACAGAGCCAAACACCAGGTTGAGGAAGACAATCATGTAAGATGAAGGAGAGAGCATTTCTGAGTAATTTCTAGATGAATCAGAATTGATCTCTACTTGAGGGACCTCAGGGAAGTAGAGGTTTCTAGAGGAGCTAGGTGTGTGTGTGTGTGTGTGTGTGTGTGTGTGTGTGTGTGTGTGTTTATAGCATCCAAACCCTAAAGTTCTTGCCTTCTAACCTAATTCCTGTAATGAATGTAGTAAAATGGTGCTAGGTCTTCTTGACAGCTAAAGAAAAAGAATTGGATCTGTGTTTGCAGGAAAAAAAAAATTGAGTCATGAAAAACTCTTGTCTCAGAATATGCTGGAGTGTGCATCAAATTGTTTAAACAATACTGTGATTGGGTCCCCTCCCCTCCAGAGACATTGGATTAGGTGAGGCTTTCTGCATGGATTGTGTTGGAACCTTGAAAGTTTTTTTAAAGATATGTCTGATCTGCATAGATTTCGATCTTGCTCTTCTCTAATCCAGCAAACGATGGCAGTGAGAAATCTTTCTTGAAAAATGGAGTTTGTATATCCAGGTGAGAACTTACTTTGTGTTTATCAGCCTGCAGGTCATGAAGCTTGGGATTGATATTATTGAAAACTAGGAGAACATAAGAGTCCATCCATATCTTCCAGACTTTGGTTTACCTAGGGACTGACAATTCTAGAATAGTGAACAGTGAAGGTTAGGGAGTGTGGGTAAAAGGTATAAGGAGAGAGAGATTGCAATTCCACAACTTCTCTATTTCTATGACTTTTCTCTTTGTTTTAAACTATTTGCAGGTTAGATATTTGAGGCAAGAGTAAAGTCGCATAAAACGATTCAGTCATATAAAAACTATTCTCCACTTTTTGTAATCTCTCCAAGTCTCAGAAAACAGTATTTTCCATTAAACAGTATTTAACTAGTTCTACATTATAATTCTAGATGCCAGTAGCCTTATATTCTGCTTTGCCTTTGCATGTTTATACTCATGTTTCTGTTAGATATGTATTAAATGCAAGTTATATGATAGCTTTCTCATTTCTGACTCATACTTTGTTCAGAGAGAAATATCTCAAACAATCGTGATGGACATTATGGTGAGCAGTAAGTAGGTATAATCAATAATATTAGACAATCTCTCCTAAGAAAATACCAAATACTCAACTAAAGACTTTAGAGTCTGAGCTAATCAGTAGAAGAGAGATGTACTCCAGAATGCATTCCAAGAGTGTTATGCAAAAACAATTTATTCTGTAGATAAATTATAAATAAGTAAAATACATGGGAGAAATATTATATTAAGAAGTTTTGTTATAACTACAGGATTACCAAAAGCTTTAATATGGTAATGTGAATTAAAAATATTCTAATTTATTTCTGGGCCATCTTGCAGGTTGACTGTTCTCCAAAACACAACGGAAATAGTTTGGATGTTTTTTGTTTTGTTTTGTTTTGTTGTTACATTCAAATTCATAAGTTAAGTGGGGACCTATTATTCATCAATAGTGATTCCATCAGAGAGTGTCTTGAAATGCATCAAGAATAGTTTACTACCCAACAGTTACTCTTAGCTCTTTCTCCAACTTACTTGCTAACCAACCATGGCTTTTTAAGGGGATACGGTTATAACTGTGTTATATTCTGCCAAATACCAACTTTCCAAATTTCCCTTAGGTTTAGGAGTGTCCAAGTGACCCAATTCTAGACAAAGAGAAATGAAGAGACTACTGTTAGGAGGGTTCCAGGGAGTACTGTAATTTCTAACAGGAGCCAAATTTGAAGGGAGAGCTCTTAGATGTCCTCTCTTTCTCCTCCTTTTTGCCTTGAATATCTTTGGTATGATGTGTGAAGCACCATCTTGGGAAGAAAGGAACAAACCAACAAGAAGGTAGAAGATAATGGGCTAGGATTACATCATTGAGGCACTGCAGTCATTTTGGAACCACTTTCTTCGAAATAACTTGTTACATGAATGATGAATGTCTTTAAGTTTAAACAGCCATGTTTCAACTTTTCTTTGACTCGAAGCTGAAAACACTCTGACTGATACATAACTTTTGTCACTTATCTCTAACTTATTTCTTTAATTTCTCCTAAGATTTAAAGTTTTTCAAGGAAGCAAGAGTCTTTCTTTGAATATTTTCGTAAGTGCCCAAGTTTGTTTCCACTTGGTTTCTCTTTTTATAGACTGGTCAACCAGTGAGGTATTTTATAGGAGTTACTCCCTCCCACCCAATATGCCTCAAGGTGCTTGAGGTAAGTCTTAGTTCGACCTTCTAACAAGGAACATGCAAAAGAAAAAAAAAAGATGGCATACACTATGTGTATAGCTAATAACTGTAGCCCATATTCCCTTAATCATTGTAATTATACTGGGTTAAGTTGTAGGCATCCCTTTTGCATTTCAAATAGAATTTTACTAGCAAAGACTAAGCTTGCCCAGAGCTTTTGAGGGACATATCCATTGAGTTGATTGAAGTTTGTCTATTCTCTTTGCTGTTATGCTGTCTTGCATAACAGCTGGGCAGCCTGTTGGCAAGAGGGTTGACAGTAACTGGGTTGTGGTTTGCCTACATCCTCAAGGAATCACTACATAATGATGTATAATTAGGATTCAAGGAATGCAAACAGATATGCTGAAAAGCAATCACAAGCTACTTCGGGTCTTTTAATTTATGGCTATTTGTGCATAGTGGCTAATACATTCCTTGTAGCCTCTTAACTAAAATTAACTAATACTCTTACTACCTCAAGCTGGCATAGGTTAGATTTTTCCCACTCAGTATACCTGGAAGGAACTTGGAGTAACCATATCTGTTCTATGGGAGTTTGAGAAGTTGGGGGAAAAAAAAAATAGAAGCCTAGCCACAGGTGAATTTCATGTGCCAATCTACCTAGTACCCAATGGTATACCTAGTGTTTTGGGCATCAGAATGCACATTTTTTTAGCAGTCCCCTCCCTCTTCTAGGTGATAATTACTTATTAATTATTACATGAAATGAGCAATGAAAATAATGGCCAAAATAGAAGGCAGAAAGTGTTTTCTTTTATTGAATGCTACATGTATCATAACAGGAAAAAAAAATACAGAAAGGCAAAAGGGAAAATAAGTGAATTAATGCTTTTCTACCACATTAATGTATTTTTTAAAGTTTTTATTTAAATTCCAGTTAACTTACAGTGTAACATTAGCTTCAGGTGTACAATATAGTGATTCAACACTTTCATCCAACACCTGTTTTGTTGTTATTGTTGTCGTTTAGTTTTTTTTTTTTTTACTTTTTAAACTCCCATCTATAAATGGATATGTGTTTAACATGGAGTAATAACATTACAGTTTATTTTTTCAAGCTTTGGCTTCTGCACATTTGTCAGTGACTATTTTTGTTTGCATATTCTTGTTCTATAGTCTGTAATCCCATTAGGTATTTGGCTACCTTTTCTCATATTTAATCTGAGAAGCCTTTAATTTCAAAAAGTTTCTTGTACATGAAGTAACAAATATAGAATTAGGAAAATTATTAAGCCTAAGGATAAGTTTGTCATAGATTAGTAAAATTTCAAACTACATACAAATAAAAGAATTGCATGTTTTTGGCTCTTTGAGATTTATTCTAGTAGCTTTAAAATATGTCTGCAGTTAAAAAGTCTCCACTAAAATGTCCTTACCAGAAAACTCCTAAGTTTATTTTTGATAATTTATGTAATTTCTCTTTTTGCAAATATTTATAGAAAATGACTAATAAACATTGGGGGTAAGTAGTCAATGCATACCAATGTTGCTCATTTGAGGTGTTTTTTTGTTTGTTTGTTTGTTTTTGTCTAGGGTGAATGATTACTAATTAGGACCTTTTAAATCATCGCCAGGATCTTGGTTCACAAATGCAGGAGCTTTGCAGGTAAAATCTGAAACAGGTCCCTGTACATGGAGGGCAGGGAGAGACCAAAGAAAAAGGCAGGCTGCTCCAGTTGCTAAGTGGCAGTTTTAACAAAGCTTTTACATACAAGGCTTGTCCTGCAGCTGAAAAATAGGTATATTTCCATGCCTTTTGGCCAAAAATTTAAAAAGATAATTTAGAGGCCTGAACTGGGTTCAGGTCCATATAACACATTGCTGTCTGAAGCTTGCATCCTTGAAAATGGCTCCCACTGTGGGGAGGAGCCTCTGATGGCAAAATCTGGCATTTGCTTATTTTCATTTCCACATCTGGAAATCCTGCTGTGGTAGGGTCCCCTCCCTAAGGAATGTGGTGAGGGGAAAAAAAAAAAAGAAAAAAACAAGATAAGGGAAGGCAATCTGGCTTTGTGCAGATACTTGACAGTCCTCATGACTCTATATCTGTAAGTGACATCCCTCATGACCCTGTAACATGAGACCACCCAGTCAGACTGTATGTCTATATATTACCATGTATGGGAGACAGAGAAGTAGAAAATGTATAAAAGTCTACACCTCACTGTGCTGAAGGCTCAGTTTTTCAGGTATGAACCCAACTGAGCCCATGACAGCACAAATAAAGCTGCTTTCTGGATAGGAGGCCTCAGTGTCCCGTCCCTCTATGTGAGAACCCTGCTACACTGCACTCTTGTTCCTCAAAGTTGATTTTCCAATAGTAAGTCACAGTCTGTTGTTCTTCTTTTATTTTTATCTTATTTATTATTGCAGATAGCTACATGTGGAAATACATTTGGTGGTAGTGGGGGGAGTGTATGGATTGTAAAAATGAGCAAAACTGTGGGTCAGATAAAAACTGTAGAATACAAAAACAATCAGTTTAGTAATTGGTGTTACTTCCAATCATGACCTTATTTAAATGATTAAATACTGGATGAACTTCAAAACTTTGGGTTTATTTCTAAGAAGATTATACATTTGTACGTGTCTGTGTGTGTGTGTGTGTGTGTGTGTGTGTTTGATTTTCTTCTTAATAGAGATTTGATTTCATTGTAGGATATGCACATGTGCCATTTATTAGTTCCCACCAACACACAGATCCATCATTCTAATTTAAAAGCTAAAGTAGTTCTGCAGGCTAAATGCAATTTCTTTTTAGTGACTTGATTTGCATAACAATACCTGTAAACATTGACAGGTTACAAATTAGGAAAAGAAAGAAAAGGAACTGGAAGAGTCCTTGTTTCCCACAGGGGGAAGGAAATTATATTGAACTTTTTATCAATAAATTTGTTTGTAGATCTGGAAAAATGGAATTTCTTGGGGTCAAATGGTCTAGCACAAGGTTCATGAGATCAGTAAGTCTGTATTTATGCTGCTAAATAAGTTTTGTTAAGATAGAGAGAGAGAAAGAGAGAAAACAACATGATTTACTAAAAAACCTAACGGATAAGGAAAAGTAGTTTTGGGTACAGGTTCTGGTTCCATCATTGACCAGCTCTGTGATAACACATCACTTTACATCTTTGAAAACCAGTTTCCTCAATATTGTATGAGACATCTAGCCTGGGCAGAATTCTTTTCCAGATCAGCATTCTATAAAGTGTTCATCTTTCTTGTTCAAAAAGTCCCAAGCAAGGCAATTGCAACCTTCCTCATTAAGGCATCCCTCAACCTGTGGAGTCAATTAGCATCTTGGATATACCCAAGTAACTTAGGATATGAGATAAAAGGGCCTGGCATCATAAGGGAGAATTTAAATGGGCCCAATCTATGCGTCTTCATCCATTGCTCTATTATCTTGTCCCTGGTATACAGAAAACAAGTGGTATATTAAGTGTACAGGGTCTGGAGTCCTATGATCTGAACTGGATTTCAGGATTCCTTACTTAAGTATTTATTGTCACACCTTGGTTATCTTATTTGGCCTCTTGGACTTAGGTTTTTTCACTGGTGAAAGAGGACCTACCTCATCAGGAAGTTGAGGATATCAACTGAGGCACACCATAGAAATAACAATCTTCTTCATGCTTTTCCATGGATACTTTGTAAGACCCATCTCTATAGCGATAACTGCGCTCATGACACAAAGCTTCCTTTTGATGCTCTGTGTTGGCTTCCACTGGAACAGCCTTGTGAGTTGCTCTTTCAGTTCAGACAGGTTGTTAAACAGTAATCCGTTTCTTTGTTCCACAAATATTTATTCACCCCTTAGTATGTCTCTATGAGTTTAACAAAGAACTGAACTGAAGAATGTTTATGTCTGTTTCCCTCTTGCCTAATCAAGAGTTTATTCCCTTGACTTCATGTTAATGGGAGGCACAAATAGTCGGTGCCCTGGAGAGCTTCTCTAAGTGTGAAGAGTTGGAAATGAGAGAAGGGCTATGTGGACACCACACAGGCTATCCATCTCCTATAGGGCTTCTGGGATGTTCACTGAAAAACAGGTGTAAGCTGATGATGTAAACATGGCTGAATTCTGGAGGAAAGCAGGCTTTTAATTTGTGCAAAAGGAATTTAAGGATGAAAGGAGCCCTGCCTTTCAGGGTTAAACATCAATGATTTTATTTCATTTCTTCTCAACTTTTAGATCCTGTGTCCCTCCTATCCTTGGATTCCCATCTTTGAAGGCTATCAATTTTGTTCCATTTACTGTCCTCCTTCTTTTAATTACTATGTAAAGAATGCTCCAAAACATGCATTTAAATTTTTATGTAGTACTTACTTTATTATACTAATAAATCTTCTCTTTGTTTGCCAAAGGCCCATAGTGGATATGAAGTTTATATGTAAATTAAGTAAACATTCTGTCATTTTAATTATATAGAGCTCTATATAGGAGCAAACAAGTGCTGGATGAAAGAGAAGATAGGCTGGAGGGTTTTTGTTCTTCAGTTATTTCCACAGGTCATCCTAGGGCTGTTGACTCATGGGTTCCAGTCTGGTGGGGCTTCCACCCCCTCAGAAGGAAAAGAGGGGATCAGTCCTTTTCTACATGGGATTTATTTATTTATTTTTTTACTTAAAAAACTTTTTGAGAGGGAGAACGCAACTGGAAGAGAGGCAGAGGGAGAGAGAGAATCTTAAGCAGGCTCCACACTCAGCGCAGAGGACAATGCGGGGCTTGATCCCATGACCCTGGGATCATGACCTGAGTGGAGACCAAGAGTCAGACACTCAACCAACTGAGCCACCCAGGTGGCCCCTCGTGGGATTTAAATACTCCTTCCTCTCCAACTGTGATAAAATTAAAAACACATATCATTGAAGCACATTAAAGTTTTCCGTAAAGAATTGTACCCTTTTCATTGGTATGGTGGTTCTCAAATCTAGCTTTATATTAAAATCAAGAGAGGGGCTTAAAACATTTCTGGTGTCTGGGCCTCATTCCAAAAAAGAATGAATAATTAAAAACTGTTAGAGTCTTAACATCAATATTTTTTAATGTTTATTATTTATTTTTTGAGAAAGACAGAGCATGAGCATGGGAGGGACAGAGAGAGAGGGAGACACAGGATCCAAAGCAGGCTCCAGGCTCTGAGCTGTCAGCACAGAGCCCGATGCGGGGCTCAAACTCAGGAACTGTGAGATCATGACCTGAGCTGAAGTTGGACAGCCAAGTGACTGAGCCACCCAGGTGCCCCTTAACATCAATATGTTTTAAGAGCTGCCAGGTGATGTGGTTTTGCAGGTGAATACTAAACAAATTGCTTTCTGAGGAATATGCTTGATAACAGTAAGGAATAGTTTAGGAGTATTGGTGGACCTAGAAGAAATTTCTCAATCCTTCATTGTTGCGCAAAAACTCAGGCATATATATATATAGCTCAAAGATAGTTTCACTGGCATATACACAAACATGCTTGGAGACACACACAGCCTCAGGTATATCTGAAGTATATGACATGCAGTCATATTCTAGAATGTTCACTGGCACAAGCATATAACATAAAAACACACTTTAATGACATAGGTGCATAGACCCCCACACAAATGGAGATACAGCTATGCACAGATACAGGTATGTTAAGGTACAACACACACAAAGACTAATGTGAAACATAGACATGCATACTAACACTTACTTGTGTAGACACAGTTCTAAGCATGAAGACTTGCCCACAATAAAAACATTCAAAGATTTACATACAGAATCATCCATACAGAGACCAAGAGGGACCAAATAGGAAGCCATAAACAGACACAAAGATAGAGAAACATTAAAAAATTGACCTTAGGGCCACCTGGATGGCTCAGTCGGTTAAGTGTCCAACTTTAGCTCAGGTCATGATTTTGCCATTCAGATTTAGAGCCCTGCATCAGGCTCTGTGCTGACAGCTCAGAGCCTGGAGCTTATTTCAGATTCTGTGTCTCCCTCTCTCTCTGCCCCTCCCCCACATGCGCTGTGTCTCTCTCTCTCTCTCTATCTGAAAAATAAACATTAAAAAAATTAAAAACAATATTGACCTTAGAAGTTTTTTTCCTGTTTGCTTGGAATATCATTAGGGATTATCTACTGTTTCTCTATGGATATAATTGAGCCCAGCTCAGTGCAAGCCCCCAGATCACTCACTTATATGGGTATTATGCAAGGTAAGATGGCAACTGTAGCCTCAAAGGAGGAAACCATTCAACATATCAATGGGAAAGGAAATTCTTTTTTTTTTTAATGTTTATTTTTGAGAGAAAGAGAGAGTGTGAGTGGAGGAGGGGCAGAGAGAGAGGGAGACACAGAATACAAAGCAGGCTTCAGGCTCTGAGCTGTCAGCACAGACCCTGAAGTGGGGCTCCAACTCACAAATCGAGAGATTATGACCTGAGCCAAAGTCAGACGCTTAACCGACTGAGCTACTCAGGAGCTCCCAGAAAGGAAATTCTATTGAAAGTTTCCCCTTGAGTATGGAGTGCTGAGACATGTGAATAGCAGACCAAATGAGTTCTAAAAAAAATCATAATATTTGAGTGGCATTACACATTTTCCCCTTCTCTCACACCTTCAAACTTATTTTATTATACCTGCATTTATAGATAGCTTTACAGGTTGATCTCAATCTCATTTGATCCTCTGAGCAATCAACTGGATGGGTAGGTTTATTATCTTCATGTTATACTGTGAAATTGGAATTGACATTATGATTATTCTTTCTTTATAAATGAAAGAAAAAGAGGTTCAGAAAGATTGCCCTACTCAGGGATATTCCAGGACAAGCCCAATTCCTAGTTCAGGTCAATTTCAACTTGGCAATGAGATGTATAGATGTTGACCAGGTGAAAAGGGAGAAATATAGCTTAGATACTAAGGCCCAGCTCTGGAAATAAAACGGCAGTATGTATGTCTCAAACAGACTTAGCATCAAGCGCTTACCCCCCAGAAGACAACGGGGATTACATATTTGAGATATGCACAACTGTTCTTTTAACCAAACACACAGATGCTGTTATAATAGATTCAGAACCCACTGCATCCTTGGGGTGCATGGGTGATTCAGTTGGTTAAGCATCTGACCCTTGATTTGGGCTCACATCATGATCTCAGGGTTTGGGAGATCAATCCCTACCTTGGGCTCTGTGCTGACAGTGTGGAGCCTGCCTGGGATTCTCTCTCTCCCTCTCTCCCTGCCCCTCCCCCACCCAAATAAATAAACACTAAAAAAACAAAAAACCCACAGCATCGTGGCCTGTTAGGTGTTTAGATAATCAGGACTTGAGGGGAGGTTTCTGTCTATCTGTAGTTCACTTGTAAACATGTCTGTATGGAAACACAACAGATGGGAAGGCATTTGGTCACTTTGATATGTGCAATTATCTTTTAAACTTCTCCTCTATTTGGATTGTGGAGGCAGTTATGTGTTCAAAGGTGTGGTTATAAGATCTCCCACCAACCAGCATGCAACTGTGGATTTATTGATCAGTTATCATGTGTTTTTCTTTGAGATTGTATCTGTATTAGATACTAATGGAATCTCTATACATGAATGGTTTCAATTTTTATTTAGTAGACAAGTAGTGATAAGAAATTACAAAATGATTATATAAAGATAAATCAAAGATAGACCAAAGGGCAATGAGATGAATTCAGTATAGAAAAATTGTTTGGCTTTAAACAAATTGCTTTAAAATGAATCACTTTCCAACCTGTAAAGATAAATACTATTAAAATAAAAATGGATTCCTAACAATATTTATATTTGTATAATTTCAAAGGATTAGAAACTGGGGGCCCACATTTCCACATCCAAAGACTGTTAGGAACTATTCCAGTCTCTCTGCTTTCTGTTGTCTTAATTCAGTTTCATTCACAAGTTTGGGTGACCTTCCTGGTGCTATCTGTCTATAGGTTTATAATATCTGATTAAGCAATAACTAAATCCCAGCCCAATGGTTGCTGCCTTAGGAGTCCAGAGTGGAGAAGGTCAGTGAGGGCTGGAACAGTCAGAGAGGAAGTCTCAAAAAAGAAGTGAGAATGAAGTTGTCTTGTAAGATAACAGAATTTAGACAAGGAGAGGGATACATGCAGGGTACTTGAGAGAAGTGTTCCTGAGAAGTAGCAGAAGAAAAGTGAATACAAGTTAAATTACAGGTGGATTAAAGTTCTACAAATGAAAATCAACCCCTAAAACTTTAAGAAGACAATGTAGGAGACTACCTTTATGATAGTAGGACTTGAAAAGACACTTTTTAAAACCAGACAGAAAACTCACAAGCCATAAAAAATCTTGCTTGACCTTTTTTAAAATTAAAAAAAAAATTGATCCAAACAAAAATTACAGACTTGGAATAATTACTTAAAATGAATAAAACTAGTGAATAATTATGTAAAGAATTTACAAAGCGTTTCTGCAAATCAATGTGCAAAAAGCAAGTCAACAAATGGGATATAATTTAATGAAAATGCCATTCAAAAAAGAGGAAACACAAATAGTAAAGATATGAAAGCATGCTCACTTCTCAAACTATCAGAGTTATAGAAATTTAAATAACTGAAATATTCTGTAATAATTGTATTTGCAAAATGTTAAGCAGATGGCAACGATGTGGAAAAATAATTCTTATAGACTGCTGGTGGGAATGCAAATTGGTAAAATCCTTTTGATTGCAAGTTGGCAATATTTTGTAATGTTGAGTATTCATTATATACCTTTGAAGCAATTTTGTGTTTGGCCCGTTTATCCTAGGGAAACTCTTTCATATTTGTGCAAGGAACGATTTGGAAGAATATCCAATGTAGTACTGCATGCAAACCCAAAACAGTGCTCCTTGGCAAGAAGTAGCTAAGTAATTGGTGGTATACATACTCAAGGGGAAAACTATATCATGGCGAAAATGAATAGACTACATATTTCAACTTAACCAAATTTTACAAGAAAAATAAGTTCTGAACGTTATATGTCATGTGATACCATTTATGTCAAAAATGAAAACAAGCAAAATACAACAAACAAACAAACCGATAAAAGACCGAATGAACATTCTAGGGAGGAGGGCATATTTTGGACTAGAAATAGGCTGTGTGGCAGAAGGTAGGATTGTTGTCATCTGGCTCAGACTAGAGGTGCCTGGAGTAGGACAGCCTGTGAAATACCGGCTGTATTGCTGGACCTTTGAGAATCACTCTGCTTTCATTATCTGATCAAGCAGCCACTGTCCTCTTTTCAAAGCTGTTACCTGGGGGAAAATAGCTGTTATAGATTGATGTGTAAGACACCATTCATGTATGGTCACAAAACATTATCCGAAGGAAGATGAAAGTCTGCAGTGCGGTCAGCTCTGAAAGAAAAAGGAAAAGAGGAGTTACAAACCATTTTTCATTCTTCTTTCACCTGAGGGGAAGGTTCAGAAACTCACTCATGGAGCTCATTCACTCAATCAAATAAATGTTACCTATTGCTTCAATATTTTCAAGTGGGCTTCTAAACTGCTCTCTTTGCCCTTTGTACTGCCTGTAGTCTCTAGCTCCATACTAGATGAATCTCCTAACAGCATAGCTCTGAAAATTTATGTCCAGTCCTGTCTTCTGAGTTAAGGCCAGATTTTGCATCCCCCAACATCTGGCTCCAGCTGCTCTTGCGAAGCTTATCACCTGCTCACTTCACAGATGCTCTCTGAGAGCCTGTGTTGTTCAGCCTTCTTTGTGAGCACTGGGGACAGGAAGGACGAGGGCACTTTCCTCAGAGTGCTGTCGTTTCAGTGGGGGATACAGACTGATCCACAAGGAAGATGGTATGTGATATAAATGCTACACATTCAGGAAAACAAGGTAGGGTAGTCAGAGAAGGCCTCTAGGAGATGGTATCTGAGAGATGAGAAAGTATCAGCCATGCAAACATCAGTGACATAGCAGATTGACGTCTCTGTTTTTTTTTCTTGTACTCTGGCCTCACTGGCTTTGCCCAAAACACATTCTATTCTTCTTGGTTGCTGTGCTTTGGCTTAGGCTATTTCATCTTTGTAGGACATATCTCCTCTGATGTCCACCTGTGGGAACCCCTTACCTGTTTAGATTCCACCTCTTCCAAATGCCCTGTCTTCCAAATACCCTCTATCGGACCTCTCACAGTTTAAGTGTTCATGCTGGGAAGTTCTCTCAGGACCCTTCTGATTACATGTGACAGAAGCTTAGTTGGAAATAAGAGGAATAAGCCCACGATAGTGAAATTTATTAATTTAGGGAACCATAGAATGAGCAGGGTAGTCCCAAGGATGTCCATACATTGGGACTTGTCCAAAGGAGAAGTGCTTCTCTGGGTTGCATTTTCTGTTCTTAGTTCCTGGAAGCATCATCCCAAAAATGCTTTTTTGCCTTAGCAGCAGCAGAACCCTCCTGTGGCCGCAGCTGAATCCTGTTTACAGTTTTCTCAGTGCATATCTCCTCCATGCCTTCCATACCATCCTCTCACACTGACCCCCACATGTTCCTAGACACCAGCTGCCTGACAGCCTATTCAAAAATTCTAGGTCCTGGGTCCTCCTCATCACTCTTTCTGGTTGACTGACTTCAGCACTGCATGGCTAGCAGCCTCTCTTCCGAGGTCTGGGTCCCAGTCCCATGATGCACCTCTCTCAAGGAAGTCCATTTCAGCCCTCTTCTTTGTATTTATAGGGTGTCACATCACGGCGATTTAAAAACCTATTTCTATTAGCTTTCTGTGTTTCCACATTTTCTTCAAAAGGCTTTGTATTATTATTGAGGAAAGAAATGAAAATAAAACAGAGGTGCTCATAGATACCAAGGAACTTTCACAAGGTTCAAATTGTTACGAGTTTTTCAAACGAGATTAAGCCCAGGTCTCTTCCTTCCCAGCCCTATAACTATCCTCTCAATGTCATGCTTTCTTCCTGTAGGAAGAACTGGAATCACATCTGCCTTAGTTAATAGCTCTTACTTTATACATAGTCTTTGCCTTTAAATGTTCAAGCTTTCTGTCTTGTTCACCCAGAATAACTTCACTCATTCAGTGGTCCTTAGGGAAGGCATGGTGACTAATGTGTGCCTCAGGGGAAGTATGCATGTTCCTCTTCTCTTGGCCTTGAGAGAGCACAGGACCCCGCCCTTTAGGTGGGGGTTACCTCTTTGGACTTCCTGGGTGCACTTGGCTCATGTCATAAGTGGCTAATTGGCTTGTGTTTTTGTTTTTGTTGTGCCGGATTCTTCAGTAGCTACCAGTCTCCTCCTGAGATGTTGCTTCCCCATTTGCTTCATTTTCTTGCTGGTTTGGCCTTGTTCAACCATCAGCCTTACACATATATCTCTAAATAGACCTAGCCTTCCAGTGATGATTTTACTGAACTCTTTTTCAGATAGTTAAAAAAAGTTTTTTTAAATGTTTATTTATTTTGAGAGACAGAGAACGCACAAGCAGGGGAGGGGCAGAGAGAAAGAGAGGGAAACACAGAATCTGAAGCAGGCTCCAGGCTCTGAGCTGTCAGCACAGAGCCTGATGCAGGGCTTGAACTCTCGAGCCATGAGATCATGACCTGAACAAAAGTCAGACCCTCAACCGAATGAGCCACCCAGGTGCCCCTTTTTCAGATACTTTTAAACACAGTTTGCAAGGCCAAAGTTTAGATGAAAGGCTAATCAGCACTGAATCAAAAAGTAAAAGGTCAGCAAGTTGTTATCAAAAAAAAAAAAAAAAAAAAAAAAAAAAAAAGGAAAAAGAAAAAATCAGCTATTGAACCTCTGTTAACAACTTTATTATCAGATGCTAATAGATTTGACAAAGGTGCAGTTTTCCATTAGTTTAATTGAATAAATATGGAGATTAAATTTTCTCCTCTGTTTAGGTCACCTCAGGCTGTCATTTCAGACGTCTTTTTTTTTTTTTTAATTGAAATGCCCATGGGCTCAAAGGAACTTGTTTAAGAAGACAAGACAAATATAGAAGTCAATGACTACCAGCCATCAGAGCATCTTCAAATAGTCTCTCTCCTGGGGGCAAATTTTCTAGCTATGTCTTTGATTTGAAAAGTAGTGGCCTTATATAGAAGATGTCCTATGGCACCCAGTGATACAGTCCTTTCCAGTCACTAGAAACAGGTGTTCCAGGGACTCCTGGGTGGTTCAGTCAGTTAAGCTGTGCTGACAGCTCAGACCCTGGAGCCTGCTTCAGATTCTGTCTCCCTCTCTCTCTGCCACTCCCCCACTCACGTTCTGTCTCTCTGTATCAAAAATGAATAAACATTTTTTTAAATGAAAAAACAAAGAAACAGGTGTCCCAGAGACATCCCCTGTGTGAGCTGTGTGTGCCCTTCTCTTGTGGCTGGGCCATGAGTGCTCTGAGCATTCTGAGAGGCGGGGTCGGGCCTCAGCCTGGCTGTCTGCAATGACTGGCTGTGACTGCTGCAGGTGCCTAGGTGACAGAGCTTGCCCTGGTGTGACTGACTGAGAGGGCTAGCTGTAGCTACTGCAGGTATACAGGTAGGTGGGGCTAGCTCCCCCAATTCCCGGGGCAGGAGTTTTTCTGGAGGGGCACCAGTCTTGGCTGTGGCTGCTTGACAGGTTTGGTGCCACAGTAGCTCCTCTGGGGCGTGCTGGTCCTGCCTGACGTTGCCTGTCAGTTGTGGTGAGGCAGGAGCCATTCGGAGGAGTGCCTGCCATGGCGAATCCACAAAGGAACCCCTGGGTGGAGCAAGTGGTGCTAGCAACATGGGTGGGGGGTGTTGGAACTGGCTGGCACCAATGTCTTACTAGCTAGGTTGAAAGCGGGCAAGCAAAAGGCACTGGCTTAGATCTCCATTTCCAGAGAAAGCTCCTACAGATCCCTGTCCCTCCAGCACGCTTCCTAAAATTAGTTAATAAATCTTCATGTATACCACAGGTGTTGTTCAAACTGCTGCTTTGGGTCTTAGGCTGAGTGGGAAAGCACTCTGGCCCTTTAAGAGCAGAGACTACATTTCCTTTAGCCTTCTGGCTCCCCCAGAGGTAAGCTCCACTGATTTTCAAAACTCAAGCCAAGCCCTGCCAATTTGCAAAGCCAGGCATTGTGGGGACCCATATTCCTGGTGCAGGTCCCCAGGACCATAGTTGCCTAATTTGGGGCTTGATCCCCTCCCTTCTCCCTTCTCATGCCTCTGACATCTCTCTTGCTGTGGGCTGCTGTTGCACTGTGGGAGGTGAGGAGGGTTGTTCCCTACCATGTCTCTTCCCTCCTGCCCTGTGGAAGATCTGGTCCATCAGTCTCAGGACATTTTCAGAGTGAGTTGCATTACGTGTTGATGTTGCCCCTGTGTCTGTGGGAGGTGAGCTCAGGATCTTCCTTCTCTCTCTCCCCAGAAATTCACTCTTAAAGTGCAGGCCAATAGGCCAGGCCCTCTATGTCAAGCCTTGCTGTCTATTATGTACATTCATTCACTTTATTTCTTTGTGAGAGATAGAGTAGGGGAGAGGGGCAGAGGGAGAGAGAGAGAGAGAATCCCAAGCAGGCTCCACCCTCAGAAGAGCCCAATGTGGGACTCTGTCCCATGACCCTGGGATTATGACCTGAGCCCAAATCAAGAATTGGATGCTCAACTGTCTGAGCCACCCAGGTGCCCCTATTATGTACTTGTAAATAAAATTTTGTTGCCTTAAGAAATGTTTTGTCTGGGGAATTTTAAGATAGTAATCTCTTTGTGTATTAAAACACAGTTTTTATTTTTCAAAAACTCTAGGGGCAAAACTTTTTTTTTTTTGAGTTAGTACAAAAAGGGAGGTTGTCTTATAAATCAGATTCTCCGCAGGACTAAGTGAGTTGAAAGGTCAGCCTTCATTATAGGGTAAGGTCCAACATGTCTGGACTAAGCTGCATTGATTCCCTATACAAGTGCTAGTTTGAGTGACTGACATTGGTTTGTGATGAGTAAAGCAATCAAAACACACAAAAAATACAGCCCAAGCTTGTAGTATACCATATTATCTCTGCAAGTACCTCTAGGAAATGGAAATCAGACTTACCTGATTTCCTGCTGGGTTTCAGTCTTTAAAGACAATATGCTAGGCCAAAGTCTGGTATTTATTTTTCTGATCAATTTGGGTTAAATGTCCAAAAAATAAGAAATAAACTGTTGTTCTGGATTTATAATTTCTACCTCTACTGAGCATTTACTGTGTTCTAGGCACACTTGAGGACATCCAAGTCCTGTAGGTAGAATGGAAAGGTGGGCATAGCATTGTCCTTTTTAAAATGCGAGGTTCTAGAGTTAGAATACTTGGGTTGGAATCCTGGTTCTGCCACTTGACATAATAACCTTATTTGATCCCTCACCCCAAATAAACCAATGAGTAGGTAATATTATCCCTATCTTCCAAATGAGGAAACTGAGACTTAGAAAGCTTGTGTAATTGGTCAAATTTGCACAGTCTGCAAGGTTTAGTGGTGGAATTGAACCTGTGTCTGAGTGTAAAGCCTAGCCTCTCAGTCATGGTACTATATACCCACAGTGATTGATGATCAGTCCTTTGTCTCTATCATCTATGCACATTACTGCTTGATAAAATGATAATTCCTCCAGGGTCCCTGGGTGGGTCAGTCCGTTAAGGGTCAGACTCTTGATTTTGGCACAGCTCGTGACTTCACGGTTTGAGAGATGGAGCCCATGTCAGGCTCTGTGTTGGCAGTGTGCAGCCTGCTTGAGATCCTCTCTCTCCTCTTTCTGCCCCTCCCCTGCTCATGCTCTCTCTCTCTCTCTCAAAATAAATATTTTTTTAATTAAAAAAATTATATAATTCTGCCTAAAACTCCAGTAAGCAAAATTGAGAATTACAAAGATTCCTTCAAGGGAGCTTAAAAAACTATTGAGTATTGAGTTTAAATAATTTCAATTTCCAAAAGACTTAAATCATACCAACAGTTCTTTCAATTATTATAAACTTGTTTATTTGGATTCTTCTACACATCAGCTAACATTCTAGTGCAATTTTCTAATGATTTCAACTTAAATAAAACTACTATTGTTGTCTTGGCTGCTGTTATCTCCAGAATTCCCCTGCATGTCCACTTTCACAGTTCTACGCTATCCTTCAAACACTCTAATTTTTTGCTGTACCAAGTTGGATGTGCACTGATACAGATCTTCCTTATATAATTACTTTTGTTTCTTAAACAAGCCAGTTTTCTTAATATGTTTATTAAGTTAACATTAATATTATCTCAAGGAGAACCTGGCTATGCTTCCAACTTTTATACCAACATCAGATTTTAATTCATTTTCAAATTGAGTGCTGCACTCTGCTCTTTGAAATTAGATACTAGTTACTACTTTTTTTTTCTTGCTCATTTATTTGAAATTGTCCTTTTCTCATGTCAGAGCCTATGAAGGCATGTGTATTTCATTAATGATTCTGTAACAAAGCAGTAGCATTGCAAATTATGATAGTTCAATATATGGCAAAGATGCAACATACTGGGGGTGTTATTAACTTGACAATAATTTAAGATGTCTGTTGCTGCCTTCAGATAAAAATGCGCTGTTTTAACAGATTTATGAAATGAGATAAATAAATCCTTTTAAAGGTTCTTTCCAACCTAGAGATTCAATACAATCACAATTTTAGGAACAAGAAAATGGATATATCTTTTTAGAATGTTGGATGAAATCTTTTATAATTTAGAACTATTTAAGGGGAAATAAGTTCACTGAAAAGTTTGTTTCATCTTTTATCATTTAACAATGGAGGGATTTTGGTCCCATTTTATAGATGAGGTGGTGAGGTTTAGAGTGGTTAAGTGAGCATCCAATGTGGATTAAAGGGAGAACTGCAAGCCCATATGTGCAAAAACTTACCCTAAAAAAAGAGGGGATGAAAGTTGGAAAAATGGAAAGAGTGGTCTGAGCAGAGGATTGTGAGATAACAAGGATGATTAAGTATTTGGGGCTCCAATCATTACATATTTCAAAGATCAATCTTGCGACTGCACAGTATATATATCAGAAAGTGCAAGAGTTGGAGCCTGTTTAGAAGGCTTTGGGAGTTGCCAAAGCAACATGATGGTGGTAAGAATTTGGAAGCTGGTAAAGTGGGAAGACGATGGTTTTGAGAGAGAATGTGTAAATAAAATGATACAACTAATTTATGGCTGTATGGGGATGATGGGGAATGCTGATGAAGAATGTATTGGCATGATTCCCGGGTAATAGACTTGCACTGTTGGGGTGGGGAGAGACGTCAACATTCGCTGAGATGGGTAACACTAGGAGGGACCCTAATGTTTAGAAAGAGATTGCCAGTTTGTTTTAGGTCACGTATTATGATTGCCTTTGAGCTATCTGGAATAAGTAGTTAGATATACAGACTTGGAATTCAGAGAAGTTATTTGGAGAGAGATTTAAGTGAGAGAGGAAAAGTCAAGTATTATTTATTGCAGTGATTCTCAACAAAACTTTGCTCAATTTCAATCAAAAGCCCTTCACTCAATGTGTTTTAGACCATGCGTATCAGAATCACTTGGATAATAGTGCACTAAGAAACATGCAACACTGAGGTTTAAATCCTATCTCTCTCATCTCCTAGTATAACTTTTAGAATTTAATTTAATCTTCCTGTGTCTAGGTTTTCTCATCTGTAAAATATTGGAGATAATAGTTAAGTTTTGATGTTTCTGTACAGGGAAAATTAGTAATTCATGCAGTACTCCCAGAAAAGTGCTTACTACATCTAAAATGCCTAATAAAGTTTAGCTAAAATTATTAGCTGGGGGTTGGTTAAATGGAGCTAGGATATGCATGCTCACTAAGTTTGGGAATCATTGAGTTCCATGGTAGGTATCCATTTATCAACTAGTTTGTGACCTTGCTTGGAGATGAATACTGGATTTGAATTAAGTGGTTCTGGTTAGAGTGCATCTCTAACTAGAGGTGTGATCTGAGGGAATTTGTTTTTTTTAATACGAATTTCTGGTTCCCACCAGACCTCTTAAAGTGTGACCTATGAATCAAGAGCCACAGGAATATGTATTTGAAAATAAACTTCCTACATACTTAGTGATAGGCTGACCCAGAGCCTAATTTATAAACAAATGACTTTATTTCCATGAACTCTTGAGGTTCCTTTTGCATTGTAGTATCTAGATGGCCGAGAGACTGTGTGTTTCCCCCCTGGTAGAGTAAGTAAGTTTTGCTGACAATAAGCTTGCCAAGCCCCTTTGCTTCTAAATATGGCCATAGGATTAGATCTTGCGATTGGAGTGTGAGTGGAAGAAATAGAACTTCTGGGTTAGAGCTGGGAAGTAATAGCTATTCATATCCAATATTATATTTCCTGCCCTGCTGACCAGGTGCAGAGGATAATGAGGACCTGAGAGATACTGGAGGCAAAAGATGGAAGGAAACTGAGTCTTTGAACAACCACGTTCAGAAGAATGCTTACCAATGTAAAATATCACATTAGGCTGTATAAGGTTAAAAAGATAAGTTTCTATTTCATTAAATCATAGAAATAATGAGGCATCTTTGTTAAAAAATTTTCTGTTACCGTCAACTTTCAACATGAGGCTTTTCCCCACCTCTAAGTCTGCAATGGTTAAATTTTGTGTCATCTTGGCTAGACGGTTGTGCCAGTTGTTTGGTCAAACTGTCTAGATATTGCTATGAAGATATGTTATAGATGTGATTAACATCTACAATCCGTTGGCTTTAAGTAAGATTACCTTTGGTAACGTAGACCAGCTTTGTCCAATCAGTTGAAGGCCTTAAGAGCAAAACATTTTCTGGAAAAGGAATTATGCCTCAGGACTGTAACATAGAAATCCTGCCAGAATTTCCAGTCTGCTGGCCTGACCTGTAAATTTCAGAATTGTTAGCTCTCACAATATATGTATATGTATATAAATGTATATCTGTGGATGGATAGATCGGATGGATAGATGGATAGCCTATTGGTTCTGTATTATCCAGGGTTCTCCAGAGACCGTCTGTAGCTTCAGAAGATTCAGGATGAAATGTGCCTCTGTCATAAACATGAACCTGTAATTCATATACCGTATGTTGAGGATTGTGCTAGGCCCCAAGGATAAAAAAGAATAAAACCCTCGATGTTTTGGTGCTTAGAGCATAGCTCAATTATGAATAAATGTTAAAATTTTAGTTGTTGCTGGTTTTACATTTCATATGGCTCAAATATTAGTCATTTTTAAATGTGCATTTTGTAGAGCCACTTGATTATTCCATAGTGCTTCTTAATATTGGTGCCTTTAGATTTGGTATCACTCCTTTTCCTTTTTAGTTTAGAAGGGTCTTAGTAGTTACTTTTTCTTAATTTTCATTTATTTATTTATTTATTTTTTAATTTTTTTTTTTTTTTTTGAGACAGAGCACGAGTGGGGAAGGGGCAGAGATGGGGGTGGGGCACAGAGGATCCAAAGTGGGCTCCATCCTGACAGCCCTGATGTGGGGCTCAAACTCATGAACCATGAGACCATGACCTCAGCTGAAGCTGGATACTCAATCACCTGAGCCACTCAGGCATCCCTATTTTTATTTTATTTTTTTAATTTGAGTATAGTTGACATACAATATTACATTAGTTTCAGGTATTCAATTTAGTGATTTGACAAGTTTATACATTATGATATGTTTACCACAAGTGTAGCTACCATCTGTCCCATTATATTGCTATTACAAGGTCATTGACAGTATTCTTTAGGCTCTGCTTTTTATTCCCATGAATAACTCATTCCATAACTGGAGGCCTGTATCTCCCTCTCCACTTCACCCATTTTTCCTAACCCTCCAACCCCTCCCCTCTAGCAATCATCAATTTGTTCCCTGTATTTATAGTAGTGATTCTGCTTTTTGTTTACTACTTTTTAAAGATTGCACATAGGAGTGGAATCATGGTATTTGTCTTTCTCAGTCTGACTTATTTCACTTAGCATTATACTGTCTGGGTCCTTCCATGTTGTCTCAGATGGTATGATCTGATCCTTTTCTATGACTGTATAGTATTCTGTATACATATATCACACTTCCTTATGCATTTGTCTATTGATGGTTACTTGTGCTGCTTACATCTATTGGCTATTGTGAATAATGCTACAATAAACAGTGGTGCATACATCTTTTTAAGCTAATGTTTTCTATTTCTGTTGGCAAATATCCAACAGTGGAGTTATTGGGACATATATCTGTACTTTTAATTTTTTGAGGAACCTCCACGCTGTTTTCTACAGTGACTGCCCCAATTTACATTCCTAACAGTGCATGAGGGTTCCTTTTCCTCCATTTTCACGAACAGTTGTTTTTTCTTGTCTTTTCTAAATGTTTATATTTGAGACAGAGAGAGAGAGAGTGCAAGAGCACACAGAGAAGGGGCAGAGGGAGAGGGAGACACAGAATCTGAAGCAGGCTCCAGGCTCTGAGCTGTCAGCACAGAGCCTGATGTGAGCCTCAAACCCATAAACTGTGAGATCATGACCAGAGTTGAAGTTGGATGCTCAACTGACTGAGCCACCCAGGTGCCCCTCTTGTCTTTTTTTTAAATTTTATTTATTTTGAGAGAGATAGTGACAGTGTGAGTCGGGGAGAGGCAGAGAGAGCTAGTGAGCAAGAGAATCCCAAGCAGGTTCCATGCTGCCAGCTGCAGAGCCCAACACAGGGCTGGAACTCACAAATCGTGAGATCATAACCTGCACGGAAAAAAAGAGTCCATTGCTTAACTAACTGGGCCACTCAGGAACCCTGTTTCTTGTCTTTTTTATTTTAGACATTCTACCAGGTGCGAGGTCATATCTCTTTGTGGTTTTAATTTTCATTTCCCTGATAATTAGTGATGTGGAGTATATTTTTTCTGAGTTTTTATTAAGTTTTTATTTTAATTACTGTATAGTTAGCATATAGTGAGTGTTGATCATGTTTTCATGTGACTGTTGGCCATATATATGTTTTCTTTGGAAAAATGTCTATTCACATTTTCTGCCATTTTTTTGAATTGTATTTGGTTTCTTTTGGGGATTGAGTTGTAGAAGTTCTTTATGTATTTTAGATCCTAATGCCTTATTGAATATATCATTTGGAAATATCTTCTCCCATTCAGTGGGTTGTCTTTTTGTTTTCTTGATGGTTTCCTTTGCTGTACAAAAGCTTTTTATTTTGATGTAGTGTTAATTGTTTTTTTTGCTTTTGTTTCCCTTGCCTGAGGAGACCTATCTAGAAAAAATGTTGCTATGGCTGATGTCAGAGAAATTGTGACCTTTGTGTATATTCTGTCGTCATTTGTCATAGATTAATTGGCCATATAATTGTGGATTTATTTGGGGACTCTCTGTTCTATTGATCTATGTGTTTATTTTTGTACCAGTACCATGCTGTTGTGATTACTACAACTTTGTAGTATATCTTGAAATCTAGAATTGTGGTACTTCCAGGTTTGTTCTTCTTTGTCAAGATTGCTTTGGCTATTCAAGGTCTTCTGTGGTTTGATGCAAATTTTAAAGTTATTTGTTCTAGTTTTGTGAAAAAGAATATTGGTATTTTTTTTTAAATTTTTTTTTCAACCTTTTTTATTTATTTTTGGGACAGAGAGAGACAGAGCATGAACGGGGGAGGGACAGAGAAAGAGGGAGACACAGAATCAGAAACAGGCTCCAGGCTCCGAGCCATCAGCCCAGAGCCTGATGCGGGGCTCGAACTCACGGCCCGCGAGATCGTGACCTGGCTGAAGTCGGACGCTTAACCGACTGCGCCACCCAGGCGCCCCAAGAATATTGGTATTTTGATAGGGATTACATTGAATCTGTAGATTGCTCTGGGGAATATGTAAACATTGACAATATTAATTCTTCCAATCCATGAGCATGGAATATCTTTCTATTTGTGTCATCTTCAATTCCTTTCATTAGTGTTATATTGTTTTCCAAGCCCAGGTCTTTCAGCTCTTTGGTTAAGCTTTGTCCAGGTATTTTATAATCTTTTGTTCAATTGTAAATTTGTGTGTGTGTGTGTGTGTGTGTGTGTGTGTGTGTGTTTAAATATATTCTTCTGGGACTTTGTTGTTAGTATAGTTAGTTTTTCTTTGAGACGGAAATGGATCTCTGTTTTGTAGCTCCATATACAGCCAATTACTGGGCTTTATAAAATGCAGTAATGCACTCTAAATCATTTAAAATTAAAAAAAAAAACCCAGACAGATAATATAAACATAAATATTCATACATTATTTTAAATGCATTAAATTTACATAGCAATGAAAGTTGAAATTTATGAAATGCTAGTTTCTCTTCATGCTAATGGCTTAATTTCAATCATGTTTTATGGATGAGGTCCCTGGACAAAAGGGCCTACATTTTTTCATCTGGCTGAGAACATGTGATTCCTATCTTCATACAGACCACACAGGATTAAATTACAAGCTAGCTTCAAGAAGACCTGAAGAGATGGGTTGCAGAGAGCCTGGGGCATAGGGATTAGAATTACTGAAGTTAATTCACTTGATTTGAGAAACTTCTAATCAATTTTTCTTCTTTTAAAAGAAAGGTTATAAATGGAAGTTTTAATTCTTGAGGTTGCATGCCTTGTGCCTCCTTGTGATCCTCTCCATCTCAGCTGTTCTTTGAAAAAGATGATAACCTCTTGGCCCAGAAGTTTATCACCCAAGCTTGTGGGTGCACACATGAATATGCACATATACCCCTTTTGTCAAGGGTTTTTCACTCCTGTATCATGTGCAACCTCACTCGGTTCACTTTTGAATTACTTGCATTTGGGATTGGATAACAGGCACTATAATCTTCTTTTGTAATCATGTTATTTAGCACAGCCAGTTTATTGGACTACTTTGATCCTTCAGAGAATAATTAATATCAATAATGTGCCCCCCCAAAACTGAAATTAAACCTCCAACCTCCAATTCACAATAATTTTCCATTCTACTTTTTGCTTTTCCTAAAGCCTTTCCTACCCCATTTGTGTGAGTTTGACCAGTAACTTGACCTTTATGAACATTAGTTTATTCAACTACCAAAAATGCCAATGTAAATCCTGTAGTCATTAAATGAGATGACAGTCTTTCTGTATCTCTGTCATATCTGCTGCTTTACCTGTCACTATTACTTAATTCTGGGGAGGGCTATCTATAGACATTTGTCGTCTTATAAAGTGACATTTACAGTGGGACCAGTTCAAACTCACACAATAGACTAGGAGAAAATTTAGGGAGGTTGGATTATGGAAGAGGGAATTCATGAAATAAAAAAGGTGTCAATAAATAAGTCCTATGCAAGACAGCGACCAGAGGATTGATTACTCTAGGAGTACTGAAAATATGGCTCACGGACCATAAATTGCACCTCAGGCGATTCCTAACCTTTCAGATTCCTTGTTCTCACTTATGGCACCCAGAATCAAAACCTGGGGTGAGGGGGGCTAGATTTGGAGTTCAACTTTTTTTTTGACAGGCTCTGAGAGTAATCCTGAAAGACACAGATTTGAGAACTACTGGCCTATGATAGATCTATCACTTTGGTTCTTTTGAAGCTAATACAAATACGCGATAATTCAGCTGCTACCTGTCATGAACTTTTACTTTAGGAATAGTGATTGGATAATCTTCATCCCCATCCCCCTCACTTCTCCCACATCCACAAGTGCACTTGGATAGGATGAACAGGGTTAGCTCTGGCTTCCGCCCCCCCCCCCCCCCGCCCCACCGAAAGACTTGGGATAGTGGAAAACACAACTTTGTTATAAAAGCAAGTATTCCTTAAACTACTTTGAATCTTTTTGGCAAATAGGCTATGGCTTATAGACAAAGCAGATAAACCTCAAAATTGAGTATATTTTAGAAGCCTCAGGCTTTTGATTCTCTGATCCATGGGCATCCTGCTTGAGTCTTTTTGATCAATGCTACATTATTGATTTTTTTAATTGGATAGGAATCATGCAACAAATATGTCTATAAATTGAAACCCAACTCCTCAGAGTCAGGAATAAGATATTTTGCAAAACCAAAAAGACTTGCTTATTTTTTGTTTTTTTTACTGTGTACTGAAGATGAGAGGAAAAGTCTCAATTTTCCCACTGACTTTATATGTGATTTTGTAGTTAGGTGTTTACACACACAGTTATCACATACACAAGCACACTCTTCCTATGCACAATCTTATGTACTATTGTGGGAAAGAAAAACTTGTGGCAGGACTATCGTGCTTGGTTTTGTAAAATAATAGGTGAAACTCTGGTGGTATCCCTCACTAAACTCTTAGGCTTTTCTTTCATTTTTTCTTTTATTTCTCTCTGTGTTTCTTTCCTTGATGAAGATAGAAGAGATTTTTTTTTTTTCACATTTGGACAGAGACTTATTTAAATCAATAGAAGTGCTATGTCTGAAAAATAGAATGGATGCATAGTTTGGTTGACTCTTTGCTTCTCTCTCTTTTTTTTTTTTTTACATCTCTCTGATTCTAAAATCTATTGTTTTTTTTTGAGAATTTACTGTGTGTCAGACCCAGAGTAAATACATACATGTCCTTTGATCTCACAACAGCCCCGTGAGGTATGTATACGTGAATATGGAGAGGCTGAATGAATTGCTCAATTCTCCCAGCTACAACAGCAAAAGCAAATTCTTTCATTCATTCATCTTCCAGACATTTATAGAACACTTATTATATACATTCCATTATTTTAGGTACTGGGGATATAGTAGTGAACAAAACAGAAACAGATTCTATCTTCTTGGAGTCTGCACCCTAGTGGGGAATAACAATGTTTTTTTCGATAAAACAAGATATATATGGTAAAGAGTTGTAGAGAGAGTAACAAGATAAAGAGATAAAGAGTGGTAGAGTGAACCTATTATTCTAGATGTAGTGGTCAAGGAAAGTCTGTGCATCTGACTTGTTTCACATGAGGTAAGGGAGTAAACCATGGGGACATTTGGAGAGTGAAATTTATCAACATGGCATATAGTATCCTCTAGGAACTGGCCCTGGCCCTCTCTGAAGTCCCACACCCTTCCTCTCTCCCTTGAAGCTCCAACCCATCTTGACTATCTCTTGTTCTTCAATGAGTTCTGTGCTTCCCAATTCAGAGTTTTTATTCCTGTTCTTCCCACTTTGTTCTGCTTGAATATCACCCACCCAAATTCTTTGGGTTATATCTTGTTGTGATATTTTCCTATTGCTGGACATGTCTTCAAATATTTACCATAATCAGAATAGAAAAGATGCAAGTAGGACTCCTCATTGGCATGGCAGACTGGAAGAGCGGTGGGGGCATGATGTGAGTTGCTCAGGACATATTACTGATATTTGTAGACATGTTCTACTCCGTACTTGCTTATACATTTATACTGATCTTACTTTAGTGGAAGAAATGTAGTACTTGTTTATGACAGTCTCTAAATCTACAATCAAAGCATTGCCCCATTATGTCAGACTATGGTTCACTCATTTTTGTGTTTGTGTGTTCATGTGTTTGTATGTTTGGTCAGGGCTGATTTATGAGAAAATGTGTACCTTTAAAAATATCAGGGTTCTGCCCAGTTATTTGCAATTTCTCAGATCTGTATAGATAGATCAACTGCTTTCACATTTATTATTTAAAACTTTATTGAATCAGGTAATGATTTTGACTATCAACTCTCAGTTGATATTTCTTTGGCTGAAGTGGTATTTTCACTGCTCCTCTTTGCACTAAATCTCTCTTGGTCTTGTGATTAGAATCTTGGGAACATCTTTTTCAATCTCGTAAGCAGGAAAGAGCACTAGAATGTAACTCAGGAGACAGGCTCTCTGTTTCCCTATTCCCAACTTGCTAGATAACTTTGGGAGAAATCCATATGTTTTTGAACCCTAAGTTTTTAATCTGAATAGTAGGATAATAAATCTGACCTATGTAACTCAAAGAGGTATTATGATGCTATATTAGACTAATAATTGTGAATTATGACTTCATTATTTTGTAGACTTCAGTGCTATTCCTTACTAACTTTAATTCTTCTAAAATTATTATTATTATTATTATTGGTATCATTGTTAATATCATCACTAAAGTAATATGTCCATAATAAAAACAAACCAAATAGTACCAAAAGCTCTATGATGAAAAATTCCCACTCCACTGAATCCTAGCTATAATCTCATTCCCTGGATATAACAATTTTAGTAATTTCTTTCATTTTTCTATGTTTACATCACAATGTTTCAATAATATTTCTATATCCTTGTCTTGATTTTTTTTACCTTATTCATTTAATTTATAGTCTATACTTATATCCCTTTTTAAAAATACCACTTTTCTCTCTAAGTCAAACCAAAAAAACTGAGTCTGAAGAAAACAGACATTTTCTTTCTAAGATCCAGGTATCCTGTCCAGGAACAGCATCGCTATGAGGTCAAAGGGCAGTCTGCCGCTCTTTGTGGGTTCCCTGAAAGCATGTTTTCATTGGGCTGTTTATCCTATTGTGGGGAAAAAAAAGAAACAAGAAATGTGCAGGACATTTTGACAAAATACATCCCCAAATTATAAGAAACATGCTATCCTACATAGTCACAATTTAATGGTTTTTGAGCACTAGTGAGTTTGCATCTTTTTTGACTTAATTTTTTTATGTACCTTTACTTACCAATATTAACATGCATAATTAGACTTGAACTTTTGCAACTGTCAAAATAAATGAGATCAAACACAAATTTCATTATCTTTTTCATTGCCTCTGGGTTTGTTTAACAAACCAATTATTCATAAAATGAGGCATTTCACTTTTTGCTTTAGGGTTGTGGATACAGACAGCATAAATCAGTGCCTTATTCTCACCTGGAATTGCATAGGAAGAGGGTCCCCCCAGAGGATTAGAAGTATTTGAGGGGAAAAAGACATTTCCCATAAGAAGAAATGAAAGCATGGCTTAAATTACACAGGAAAAGATTCAGGGGAAATTAATGATCAGTGTGGAGAAAGTGTGATATCCCTGTTTGCTGAAGATTATAAAGCATAAAGAAATAAATATTTCATCTGGGTGAAGTGAAAAAAAATACTTGAGGCACAGAATTTAATTCACAAGAGAAATGGTTAGCAAAAACAGCTCCCTCGGATTAAAAGAGTAAGATAAACTAATAGTTAAGGGATAAATTAGCTGGTATAAAATTTGCCCCTTCAGCTACCTGTCAAAAAAGCCTGCTTTTGTAATAAGGATTTAATTTCTCTAGGATTTTCTAAAGAATGTTGATGACAATGTTATGCAGAAGAGGAAGCATATAGTATGAAAAACAGTGCTCTTACTTGAAGAGTTTTTATTGGTTTCAGTGTGCTTTGATACTTGCTCCCCAGTTTGAATTTCATGACACATCCATCAAATAGGCAGATACTGGTGTCCATATGCTGTAGATGAGTAAAAACAGCTTACAGACTGAATGAGTTGTCCATAGTGACAAATGAATCAGCAGCTAAGCCTAGAATCCATTTTTTTAAAATTTCTAATCTCTATGCTATTTTGACAAGAAATAAAGTTCTAACTGGAACTAGAAAAACATAGATTCATATTTTCTTTTTTTCCCCTTCACCAATCCTTTATCCTTCTTAAAATTTACTTTAAGTTTCATTTCTCCAAGAAGTTCTTTATCAATTCTCTTACTTGATCATTATATCTTCTGTGACTGATGAGAAGGTTCTGGGTCACCTTGTTATCCTATATTGGTTATCTAGTTTGGTCTTCTCCTTCTTCTTCCTTCTTTCTTCCCTATAGGTTGTAAGCACTACTAAAACAGGAATGGGGAAGGCAATGTAACTTAGGTATTTAGACCTTGGGTATATAATTGAATCAGACCAAAATCAAATATCATTCTGGCACTTTACATAGATGACTTTCAATAACTTATATAAATACTAAGCGTCATGTTCTCATCTATAAAATGATACCTACCTATAACTGACATTAGATTTTTAAAATCCCCCATCCAGTACTCATTTCCAGGGGGGCTGCCAATCATGAGGCTCCACTTTATGACCTTTAAGGTTGAGTACAGGACCTGGACTGGCCTATAAGGGAGCTTCGTTCTTTTGCCGATGGTAATTAGTTAATGGATAGATATATGACCCAATCAATGTTAATAGAGACACTATCTTGGAACTTCCCTGCTTGAAAATGCAATGGGGACTCTCCTTGATAGATATAAGTATCCACCGTCTCTGCCATATGGAGGAATCTGTTCTTAGTGTGACAGAATAGTCAAAACATAAAGAGAAGTGGGTAAAGAAGAGTAGGCACTGTGTGTGTGTGTGTGTGTGTGTGTGTGTGTGTGTGTGTGTATAGTGCCTGATCCATTTTCACCCACACCTTTCAGAGCCTTGAAATGTTAAAATCTCTTAATTACCTATTTTGATTTTATTTCACTTAATTTAGTTAGAATTGTGCTTTTGTTTGAACTCGACTAGAGTTGTAGGAATGTGGTGGAAATTGAATGAAGTAGCATGTAAAGCACTCTCTGTAATGCCTGACACATAGTAAGCATGCAGTTGATGTTAGCTAAAAAGATAACTGTAAAATCATTGATAATGTGGATAACTTTTTCGTTTTGTTTTGTTGCTGAAAAACTTCCAGGACAGCATCCTATATGTAGGAGGTTCTCACTCAGTGATGTTTGAATGACTTGCTTCCTTTCCTTTGTAGGCAATTAGACAAATGATGAGTTAGAATAGAACTTTATTTCACATGTATAATGACCTTTTATATTTTGTCAAACATAACTATCTCTGATTTCTTCTGTTTCGATTCATTCTTAAAATGGACAATTTATTTTTTAAATGTTTGTTTTGAGAGAGGGGGAGTGGAATGGGCAGAGAGAGAGGAAGAGAGAGAATCCCCAGCAGGCTCTACATTGTCAGTGCAGAGCCCAACACAGGGCTTGATCCCATGAACCGGAAGATCATGACCTGAGCCAAAATCCAGAGTCAGACACTCAAATGACTGAGCCACTCAGGTACCCCACAATGGGCAATTTAATATATCAAAGTCACAGGACACTAGATTAATACAAAAAGCCAACTACTTCACTATATAAAAATAATGAACATTTTGGAACTTGAAATAAATAACCTTTAAAACAGTACTAAAAATAAAGCAGTACTTTAATATAACTCTAACAAAATATGTACAGAATCATTATGCAGAAACTGTAAAACTTTGATAAAGACGGTTGATCCAGAGGCACCTGGGTGGCTCAGTTGGTTGAGCCTCTGACTTCAGTTCAGGTCATGATCTCTTGGTCTGTGGGTTCGATCCCCACATCAGGCTCTGTGGTGACAGCTCAGAGATGGAGCCTTCTTCGGATTCTGTGTGTCCCTCTCTCTCTCAGCCCCTCCCCCGCCTCCTCCTCTATCTGTCTCTTTCCTTCAAAAAATAAATACACATTAAAAAAAAGAGATGTAAATAAATAGGGAGGTATTCCGTGTTCATGGATTTAAAGACTCAATATTTTTAGGATATTAATTGTTCCAAATTTGACCTATGGAATTCATATAATGGCAATAAAAATGCCAGCATTCTGGTTTGTCGATAGAAGCAAACTGATTCTAATGCTTATAGGATAGACGAAAGGCTTAAAATAGCCAACAAAATACTGGAAAATAAAAAGTTTGATGATACACGCTACCCAATTTCATGATTTTTATCATAAAGTAATAAGAATTAAAAAAACATATTAGTTACAGAATAGACATACAATCAATGGAACAGAATAGAGAACCCCAAAATAGAGCCACAAATCTGGTCCACTGATCTTTGACAATAAGGCAAAGACAATTTCATGGGGAAAAGATTCAAGTTTCATTACAGAAATGCCTGATCCTAGGATTATGGCAGGAAATATGCAAAATAAGGCTGGAGCATCTTACAGTGCCAGAAAGTAATGGAGCACTTAAAAACAAAAACAAAAGCATAATGATGAGAATATGTCAAAGGGACACAGAGCCAAATGAAAGAGCTTCCAGAGGCCAAAGTTGGGACAATTTGAACAACAAAACAAATGAAGGTGTGTTGGATTATAACCCAAAATATGAAGTAAATATCTGATTCCATAATGATATAAATGATTCAATGAGTGAAATGAATGGGTTAATAAGTAGTTGAAGGATAATAGGCAAATTTCCTATGCTGATTAGTTCCCAATTATTTGCGTGGATGTTCTACCCTGAAGGAGATGAAGCATACCTCTCAATTACTGAAGTGTAAGCTGTGAGTAGTGACTTCTTTGTAAGAGTGCAATACAGAAAAGTAAGGGGATAAACTTACAATGAAGAAATCTAATACAACCTTGGCTAAGGGATAAGAGTCAACATCAAAAGTGATAATTTATGTAGATAGTATATGTACCCTTAGTATGAGGTAATGAATATGGCACCTTACTACTGTTGTCTTCCCCTCAGTAAACCCCAGTCTAATCATGAGACATAGATTAGACAATGTCAATAGAGGGACATTCAATAGAATACCTTATCAGTACTGTTCAAAACTATCAAGGTCAAAAAAACAAGGCAATTCTAAAAAATCTGCCACAGCCAAAAGGATCCTGAGGCAACCTAACAACTAAATGTAATGGTAAATAATGGTAACAACTAAATGTATATAGTGTCTTGGTTAGGATTCTGGAGCAGTGAAAGGACATTAGATAAAAACCATGGAAATCTTAATAAAATGTGGACATTAGTTAAGCATAATGTATTAATACCGGCTTACTGTGACACAGAGATCATACTAATATAATATGTTAATGATAGGTGGAACTGTGGGATATATGGAAATTTTCTGTAATGTCATTACAGGTTTCTTTTTTTGTAAATCTAAAACTATTTTAAAAAGTAAAATTTATTTTAAAAAAATTCTAAAACTTAAAAAGCAGCCATAAGATTTCAATAGTCACTTCACCAAACGAAATATACAGATGACAATCATATGAAAAGATGCTGAACATCATTACTCACTAGGGAATTCAAATTAAAACCACTGACATACCATTACATACTCATTAGAATAAATAAAAGTAACCAGCAAAGTCAAGTGTTGATAGAGATGCAGAACAACTGAACATACTATCCAAAGCAACTCAAATTGAATGCAATCGCAATCAAAATTGCACTGGCTTTCTTCTCAGAGCTAGAACAAACAATCTAATCCACTTGTATGGAACCATAAAAGACCCTGAATAGCCAAAGTAATGTTGAAAAAGAAAACCAAAGTGGGAGGCATCACAATCCCAGACTTCACCCTCTACTAGGAAGCTATAATCATCAAGACAGTATGGTATTGGCACAAAAACAGACACATAGACCAATGGAATAGAATAGAGAACCCAGAAATGGACCCACAAATATATGGCCAACTAATCTTTGACAAAGCAGGAAAGAGTATCCAATGGAAAAAAGTGTCTCTTTAGCATATGTTGCTGGGAGAACTGGACAGCAACATGCAGAAGAATGAATCTGGACCACTTTCTTACACCATACACAAAATTAACTCAAAATGGATGAAAGACCTAAATGTGAGACAGGAAACCATCAAAACCCTAGAGGAGAAGGCAGGGGACACCCTCTTTAACCTCAGCCACAGCAGTTTCTTGCTTAATGAGTCTCCTTCCAAAGACAAGGGAATTAAAAGCAAACAAAAATGAACTACTGGGACCTCATCAAGATAAAAAGCTTCTACACTACAAAGGAAACAATTAAAACTAAAAGGCAACCAACAGTATGAGTATGACATCAGATAAAGGGTTAGTATCCATAATCTATAAAGAACTTACCAAATTCAACACCCAAAAAACACAATCCAGTGAAGAAATGGGCAGAAGACATGAATAGACACTTTTCCAAAGAAGACATCCAGATGGCCAACAGACACGTGAAAAGATGCTCAACATCACTCATCGTCAAGGAAATACAAACCAAAACCACACTGAGATTCCACCTTACATCAGTCAAAGTGGTTAAAATC
The DNA here is from genome assembly GCF_007474595.2 of Lynx canadensis. Classification (NCBI taxonomy): domain Eukaryota; kingdom Metazoa; phylum Chordata; class Mammalia; order Carnivora; family Felidae; genus Lynx; species Lynx canadensis. The sequence continues at coordinate 21,168,024 of NC_044313.2, forward strand.
AACAACTCAGAAAACAACAGATGCTGGGGAGGATGTGGAGAAAAGGTACCCACTTGACCTGCTGCTGGGAATGCAAACTGGTGCAGCCACTCTGGAAAACAGTGAGGAGATTCCTCAAAGTAAAAAATAGAATTATCCTACAAACCAGCAATGGCATTACTAGGAATTTATCTAAAGGATACAGGAGTGCTGATTCATACGGGCACATGTACCCCAATATTTATAGCAGCCCTATCAGCAATAACCAAATTTTGGAAAGAGCCCAAATGTCTATCAACTGATGAATGGATAAAGAAGATGTGGTTTACATATACAATGGTATACTACTTGGCAATGAGAAATAATGAAATCTTGCCATTTGCAACAATGTGGATGGACTTGAGGGTTTTATGCTAAGTGAAATAAGTCCGTCAAAGAGAGACAGATAGCATATATCATGAGTCATATGTGGAATTTGAGAAACTTAACAGAAGGCCATGGGGGGAGGGAAGGGGAAAAATAGTTTCAAACAGAGAAGAAGGCAAACCATAAGAAACTCTTTTTTTTTTTCAATATATGAAATTTATTGTCAAATTGGTTTCCATACAACACCCAGTGCTCATCCCAAAAGGTGCCCTCCTCAATACCCATCACCCACCCTCCCCTCCCTCCCACCCCCCATCAACCCTCAGTTTGTTCTCAGTTTTTAAGAGTCTCTTATGCTTTGGCTCTCTCCCACTCTAACCTCTTTTTTTTTTTTTCCTTCCCCTCCCCCATGGGTTTCTGTTAAGTTTCTCAGAATCCACATAAGAGTGAAACCATATGGTATCTGTCTTTCTCTGTATGGCTTATTTCACTTAGCATCACACTGTCTAGTTCCATCCATGTTGCTACAAAAGGCCATATTTCATTCTTTCTCATTGCCACGTAGTATTCCATTGTGTATATAAACCACAATTTCTTTATCCATTCATCAGTTGATGGACATTTAGGCTCTTTCCATAATTTGGCTATTGTTGAGAGTGCTGCTATAAACATTGGGGTACAAGTGCCCCTATGCATCAGTACTCCTGTATCCCTTGGGTAAATTCCCAGCAGTGCTATTGCTGGGTCATAGGGTAGGTCTATTTTTAATTTTCTGAGGAACCTCCACACTGCTTTCCAGAGCGGCTGCACCAATTTGCATTCCCACCAACAGTGCAAGAGGGTTCCCATTTCTCCACATCCTCTCCAGCATCTGTAGTCTCCTGATTTGTTCATTTTGGCCACTCTGACTGGTGTGAGGTGATATCTGAGTGTGGTTTTGATTTGTATTTCCCTGATAAGGAGCAACGTTGAACATCTTTTCATGTGCCTGTTGGCCATCCGGATGTCTTCTTTAGAGAAGTGTCTATTCATGTTTTCTGCCCATTTCTTCACAGGGTTTTTTGTTTTTCGGGTGTGGAGTTTGGTGAGCTCTTTATAGATTTTGGATACTAGCCCTTTGTCCGATATGTCATTTGCAAATATCTTTTCCCATTCCGTTGGTTGCCTTTTAGTTTTGTTGGTTGTTTCCTTTGCTGTGCAGAAGCTTTTTATCTTCACAAGGTCCCAGTAATTCATTTTTGCTTTTATTTCCCTTGCCTTTGGGGATGTGTCGAGTAAGAGATTGCTACGGCTGAGGTCAGAGAGGTCTTTTCCTGCTTTCTCCTCTAGGGTTTTGATGGTTTCCCGTCTCACATTCAGGTCCTTGACCCCTTTTGAGTTTATTTTTGTGAATGCTGTGAGAAAGTGGTCTAGTTTCAACCTTCTGCATGTTGCTGTCCAGTTCTCCCAGCACCATTTGTTAAAGAGACTGTCTTTTTTTCCATTGGATGTTCTTTCCTGCTTTGTCAAAGATGAGTTGGCCATACGTTTGTGGGTCTAGTTCTGGGGTTTCTATTCTATTCCATTGGTCTGTGTGTCTGTTTTTGTGCCAATACCATGCTGTCTTGATGATGACAGCTTTGTAGTAGAGACTAAAGTCTGGGATTGTGATGCCTCCTGCTTTGGTCTTCTTCTTCAGAATTACTTTGGCTATTCAGGGCCTTTTGTGGTTCCATATGAATTTTAGGATGGCTTGTTCTAGCTTCGAGAAGAATGCTGGTGCAATTTTGATTGGGATTGCATTGAATGTGTAGATAGCTTTGGGTAGTATTGACATTTTGACAATATTTATTCTTCCAATCCATGAGCAGGGAATGTCTTTCCATTTCTTTATATCTTCTACAATTACCTTCATAAGCTTTCTATAGTTTTCAGCATACAGATCTTTTACATCTTTGGTTAGATTTATTCCTAGGTATTTTATGCTTCTGGGTGCAATTGTGAATGGGATCAGTTTCTTTTTTTTTCAACGTTTTTTTTTTTTTTTTTTTTTTTTTTTTTTTTTTGGGACAGAGAGAGACAGAGCATGAACGGGGGAGGGGCAGAGAGAGAGGGAGACACAGAATCGGAAACAGGCTCCAGGCTCTGAGCCATCAGCCCAGAGCCTGATGCGGGGCTCGAACTCACGGACCGCGAGATCGTGACCTGGCTGAAGTCGGACGCTTAACCGACTGCGCCACCCAGGCGCCCCTGGGATCAGTTTCTTTATTTGTCTTTCTGTTGCTTCATTGTTAGTGTATAAGAATGCAACTGATTTCTGTACATTGATTTTGTATTCTGCAACTTTGCTGAATTCATGTATCAGTTCTAGCAGACTTTTGGTGGAGTCTATCAGATTTTCCATGTATAGTATCATGTCATCTGCAAAGAGCGAAAGCTTGACTTCATCTTTGCCAATTTTGATGCCTTTGATTTCCTTTTGTTGTCTGATTGCTGATGCTAGAACTTCCAGCACTATATTAAACAACAGCGGTGAGAGTGGGCATCCCTGTCGTGTTCCCGATCTCAGGGAGAAAGCTCTCAGTTTTTCCCCATTGAGGATGATGTTAGCTGTGGGCTTTTCATAAATGGCTTTGATGATGTTTAAGTATGTTCCTTCTATCCCGACTTTCTCAAGGGTTTTTATTAAGAAAGGGTGCTGGATTTTGTCAAAGGCCTTTTCTGCATCGATTGACAGGATCATATGGTTCTTCGCTTTTTTTTTTTTATTAATGTGATGTATCACGTTGATTGATTTGCGAATGTTGAACCAGCCCTGCATCCCAGGAATGAATCCCACTTGATCATGGTGAATAATTCTTTTTATATGCCGTTGAATTCGATTTGCTAGTATCTTATTGAGAATTTTTGCATCCATATTCATCAGGGATATTGGCCTGTAGTTCTCTTTTTTTACTGGGTCTCTGTCTGGTTTAGGAATCAAAATAATACTGGCTTCATAGAATGAGTCTGGAAGTTTTCCTTCCCTTTCTATTTCTTGGAATAGCTTGAGAAGGATAGGTATTATCTCTGCTTTAAACGTCTGGTAGAACTCCTCTGGGAAGCCATCTGGTCCTGGACTCTTATTTGTTGGGAGATTTTTGATAACCGATTCAATTTCTTCACTGGTTATGGGTCTGTTCAAGCTTTCTATTTCCTCCTGATTGAGTTTTGGAAGCATGTGGGTGTTCAGGAATTTGTCCATTTCTTCCAGGTTGTCCAATTTGTTGCCATATAATTTTTCATAGTATTCCCTGATAATTGTTTGTATCTCTGAGGGATTGGTTGTAATAATTCCATTTTCATTCATGATTTTATCTATTTGGGTCATCTCCCTTTTCTTTTTGAGAAGCCTGGCTAGCGGTTTGTCAATTTTGTTTATTTTTTCAAAAAACCAACTCTTGGTTTCATTGATCTGCTCTACAGTTTTTTTAGATTCTATATTGTTTATTTCTGCTCTGATCTTTATTATTTCTCTTCTTCTGCTGGGTTTAGGCTGCCTTTGCTGTTCTGCTTCTATTTCCTTTAGGTGTGCTGTTCGATTTTGTATTTGGGATTTTTCTTGTTTCTTGAGATAGGCCTGGATTGCAATGTCTTTTCCTCTCAGGACTGCCTTCGCTGCGTCCCAAAGCATTTGGATTGTTGTATTTTCATTTTCGTTTGTTTCCATATATTTTTTAATTTCTTCTCGAATTGCCTGGTTGACCCACTCATTCTTTAGTAAGGTGTTCTTTAACCTCCATGCTTTTGGAGGTTTTCCGGACATTTTCCTGTGGTTGATTTCAAGCTTCATAGCATTGTGGTCTGAAAGTATGCATGGTATAATTTCAATTCTTGTGAACTTATGAAGGGCTGTTTTGTGACCCAGTATATGATCTATCTTGGAGAATGTTCCATGTGCACTCGAGAAGAAAGTATATTCTGTTGCTTTCGGATGCAGAGTTCTAAATATATCTGTCAAGTCCATCTGATCCAATGTCTCATTCAGGGCCCTTGTTTCTTTATTGACCGTGTGTCTAGATGATCTATCCATTTCTGTGAGTGGGGTGTTAAAGTCCCCTGCAATTACCACATTCTTATCAATAAGGTTGCTTATGTTTATGAGTAATTGTTTTATATATTTGGGGGCTCCGGTATTCGGTGCATAGACATTTATAATTGTTAGCTCTTCCTGATGGATAGACCCTGTAATTATTATATAATGCCCTTCTTCATCTCTTGTTACAGCCTTTAATTTAAAGTCTAGTTTGTCTGATATAAGTATGGCTACTCCAGCTTTCTTTTGGCTTCCAGTAGCATGATAAATAGTTCTCCATCCCCTCACTCTCAATCTAAAGGTGTCCTCAGGTCTAAAATGAGTCTCTTGTAGACAGAAAATAGTTGGGTCTTGTTTTTTTATCCATTCTGATACCCTATGTCTTTTGGTTGGTGCATTTAATCCATTTACATTCGGTGTTATTATAGAAAGATACAGGTTACGGTCATTGTGATGTCTGTATGTTTTATGCTTGTAGTGATGTCTCTGGTACTTTGTCTCACAGGATCCCCCTTAGGATTTCTTGTAGGGCTGGTTTAGTGGTGACGAATTCCTTTAGTTTTTGTTTTTTTGGGAAGACCTTTATCTCTCCTTCTATTCTAAATGACAGACTTGCTGGATAAAGGATTCTTGGCTGCATATTTTTCTGTTTAGCACACTGAAGATATCGTGCCAATTCTTTCTGGCCTGCCAAGTTTCAAAAGAGAGATCAGTCACGAGTCTTATAGGTCTCCCTTTATATGTGAGGGCACGTTTATCCCTTGCTGCTTTCAGAATTTTCTCTTTATCCTTGTATTTTGCCAGTTTCACTATGATATGTTGTGCAGAAGATCGATTCGAGTTACGTCTGAAAGGAGTTCTCTGTGCCTCTTGGATTTCAATGCCTTTTTCCTTCCCCAGTTCAGGGAAGTTCTCAGCTATTATTTCTTCAAGTACCCCTTCAGCACCTTTCCCTCTCTCTTTCTCTTCTGGGATACCAATTATGCATATATTATTTGTTTTTACTGTATCACTTAGTTCTCTAATTTTCCCCTCATACTCCTGGATTTTTTTATCTCTCTTTTTCTCAGCTTCCTCTTTTTCCATAACTTTGTCTTCTAGTTCACCTATTCTCTCCTCTGCCTCTTCAATCCAAGCCGTCATGGTTTCCATTTTGTTTTGCATTTCGTTTAAAGTGTTTTTCAGCTCCTTGTGACTGTTCCTCAGTCCCTTGATCTCTGTAGCAAGAGATTCTCTGCTGTCCTCTATACTGTTTTCAAGCCCAGCGATTAATTTTATGACTATTATTCTAAATTCACTTTCTGTTATATTATTTAAATCCTTTTTGGTCAGTTCATTAGCTGTTGTTATTTCCTGGAGATTCTTCTGAGGGGAATTCTTCCGTTTGGTCATTTTGGATAGTCCCTGGAGTGGTGAGGACCTGCAGGGCACTTCCCCTGTGCTGTGGTGTATAACTGGAGTTGGTGGGCGGGGCCGCAGTCAGACTTGATGTCTGCCCCCAGCCCACTGCTGGGGCCACAGTCAGACTGGTGTGTGCCTTCTCTTCCTCTCTCCTAGGGGCGGGATTCACTGTGGGGTGGCATGGCCATCTGGGCTACTTGCACACTGCCAGGCTTGTGGTGCTGGGGATCTGGTGTATTAGCTGGGGTGGGTAGGCAAGGTGCACGGGGGCAGGAGGGGCAGGCTTAGCTAGCTTCTCCTTAGGTAATCCACTTCAGGAGGGGCCCTGTGGCAGCGGGAGGGAGTCAGATCTGCTGCTGGAGGTTTGGCTCCACAGAAGCACAGAGTTGGGTGTTTTTGCGGAGCGAGCAAGTTCCCTGGCAGGAACTGGTTCCCTTTGGGATTTTGGCTGGGGGATGGGCGAGGGAGATGGTGCTGGCGAGTGCCTTTGTTCCCCGCCAAGCTGAGCTCTGTCGTCCGGGGGCTCAGCAACTCTCCCTCCCTTTGTCCTCCAGCCTTCCCGCTTTCCGAGCAGAGCTGTTAACTTATGACCTCCCAGAGGCTAAGTCACGCTTGCTGTGGGAACACAGTCCATCCGGCCCCTCCGCTTTTGCCAGCCAGACTCGGGGGCTCTGCTTGGCCAGCAGGCTGCCCCTCCGCCCCGGCTCCCTCCCGCCAGTCCGTGGAGCGCGCACCGCCTCGCCGCCCTTCCTACCCTCTTCCGTGGGCCTCTCGTCTGCGATTGGCTCCGGAGACTCAGTTCTGCTAATCCTCTGGCGGTTTTCTGGGTTAGTTAGGCAGGTGTAGGTGGAATCTAAGTGATCAGCAGGACGCGCAGTGAGCCCAACGTCCTCCTAAGCCACCATCTTCCGGGAATCCGAGAAACTCTTAAATACAGAGAACAAACTCAGGGTTGATGGGGAGAGTGGCAGTAAAGAGGGGAAAATGGGTGATGGGTATTGAGGAGGGCACTTGTTGGGATGAGCACTGGGTGTTCTATGTAAGCAATGAATCATGCGAATCTACCTCCAAAGCCAACAGCACACCGTATACACTGTATGTTAGCTAACTTGACAGTAAATTATATTAAGAAAGAAAGAAAGAAAGAAAGAAAGAAAGAAAGAAAGAAAGAAAGAAAGAAAGCTAGCAAGCTTGTGGTTTTTTAAATGTAAACACACCTGTAACCTAAGAGTCACATTCTTAGATAGTTACATAAGATAAATGAAAAATGATTCACACAAAGGCTCATTGAATTTTCATAGCAATTTATTATTAATATCAAAGAATTGGAAACAGTTCAAATGCTCATAAACTGATAAGAAATTAGTGGCACACTGACAATAAAATCCTACTCAACAAGGAAAAGCTACTGTTACAAGATGGATGAATTTGAAAAGAATTTTGGTGAGCATGAAAAGCCAAGCACTAAAGATTAAATACTGTATGATTTTATTGATAAATTCTAAAAAAGAACACAAGTTTAATATTAGAAAACACATGAATGGTGCCAGGGATTGGGATTGAAGTGAGGAGATTCCATACAAAAGGACATAGGGGCTCCTCGGTGGCTCAGTTGGTTAAGCATCTGACTTCTGCTCAGGTCATGATCTTGGTTTGTGTTGGGCTCTGTGCTGACAGCTCAGAGTCTGGGGCCTGCTTCAGATTCTGTGTCTCCCTGTCTCTCTGCCCCTCCCCCCTCATGCTCTGTTTTACACTCTCAAAAATAAACAAACATTAAAGAAAATTAAAAAATACATAAATGCAAAAGGACATACGGAAATCTTTGGAATTGATAAAGATAGTCAATATTATGATCATGATGGGGATTATATAAATAGATGTTTGTCAAGCCTCATCAATTGTATACTTAAGATTTGTGTGTTATTATATGTGCCTTATACCTAAATAAACCTGACCTTAAACAAAAATAAAAGTAAAGACACACATAAAAGACTGTATGTGATTGTTTAAAGCAGCTTTATTTGTAATAACAAAACCTGTAAACAACATGAATGTCCTTCAAAAGGTGCATGCTTAAATAAATTATAGGATATCTATACAATAGAATACTATCGAGCAATAAAAATGATTATTGAGACATGTAAAAACCTACATAGATCTCAAAAACATGCCTAATGAAAAGAAGTCTGTCTCAAAAGGTTTCATATTGTATGATGACATATCTATCATATTTAGGAATGACAAATCTATAGAGATGAAGAAGAGATTAGTACTTGCCAGAAAACAAGACAGGAGTAGGGGGACAGGTAGAACTAACATGTAGCAAATAGCACAAGTGTCTTTGTGATGTTGAAGTTCTGTGTCATGATTGTGGTGATGGTTACATGGATCTATTCTTGGGATAAAATTGCACAGAACCATGCATGCACACCAATGCATACCAATAAATGCATCTCAAAAAAATTGGGTTAGATCTATAGCTTAGTTAACAATATTGTGTCAATATCAATTTCCTGTTTTTGATATTATATTACAGTTATATAAGATTTCACCCTTGAGAAAATCTGGGAAGGAGTGTGTACTATTTTTGCAGATGCCTGGTCTATAATTACCCGAAAGTAGAATGTTAGAAGGAAACTTACTATAGCATTAATTTGTGTTTATTAAGTTTTTTATAATATAACATGTTATAACCCTAATATAATTAAATTTTGATACCATTTTCAGACAATGCACAAGTGTTTTATGTTATAATTGATTATAAAACCGTTCAATGGTTTATCTTCAAGTTGTATTTTAAAACATTTACTCAGAGTAATAGTTATGAATTTGATTTTCATGGAGATCTAATATGTAATCACATTTATATAACATCAAAATAAATTTGGAAAATTATTGGAATTTTGCTATTTGCAATTAATACTTTGAAAAGACAGCTGAACTATATTTTGATGTATGTTTTCTTAAAATTAGTAGACTTTTATTTTATTAAGTTTATTTTGTGGTGGAGAGAGAGAGAGAGAGAGAGAGAGAATGAATGAGTGAATGAATATGAATATCCTAAGCAGGCTCTGAACCCAATATGCAGCTTAAACCCATGAACCATGAGATCATGACCTGAGCTGAAAACAAGAGTCAGATGTTTAACTGACTGAACCATCTAGTGTCCCTAGACTTTATTTTTTAGAGTAGTTTTAGGTTTACAGAAAAATTAAGCAGAAAGTTGAGTTCTTAATGTACACTGTCCCCTCCCAGTTTTCTCTATTATTAACATCTTGCATTAGTTTCATACATTTGTAAAAAACAATGAACCAATATTGATATATTACTGCAAAATGATGTTCATAGTTTATATTAAAGTTTGTATCATGTTGTACAGTTGTATGGGTTTTAAAAATGCCATTACAGTATTTTAAAGAGTAGTTCACTGATCTAAATACACTCTGTGCTCAACCTATTCATCTGTCACTCCCTTCCCCTACACTCTGGCAACTTTTTTTTTTTTTAATGTGTTGATTAATTTTTTGAGAGAGAAATACAGAGAGAGAGAGAGAAAATGAGAGAGAGCATGAGCAGAGGAGGGGCAGAGAGAGAGAATTCCACGCAGGTTCCACAGTCAGGGCAGAGCCCAATGTGGGGCTTGAATTCATGGACTGTGAGATCATGACCTGAGCTGAAGTCAAGAGTTGGACTCAACTGCCACCTAGGCACCCTGGCAAACTCTTCTCTTGTCACTTCTCTAGAGTTTTGCCTTTTCTGAAATCATGTAGTTGAAATCATACAGCATGAACTCTTAGACTGGCTTCCTTCACCTAGCTATATGCATTTAAATTTCGTCTATTCTTTTTATGGCTTGCTAGTTAACTTTTTATATTACTGTATAATATTTTTGGTAGAGATATACCATAGTTTATCCATTTACCTATTGAAGGGCATCTTGGTTGCTTCCAAGTTTTTTTATTTTTTTATTTTTTTAGGGGCGCCTGGGTGGCTCAGTTGGGTAAGCGTCCGACTTTGGCTCAGGTCATGATCTCACAGCTGTGGGTTCGAGGCCTGAGTTGGGCTCTGTGCTGACAGCTTGGAGCCTGGAGCCTGCTTTGGATTCTGTGTCTCCCCTCTCTCTGGCCCTCCCCTGCTCATGCTCTGTCTCTCTCTCTCCCTCAAAAATAAATAGAGATTAAAAAAAAATGAAAAAAAAATTTTAATGTTTATTTATCTGAGAGAGACAGAGACAGAGCATGAGCAGGGGAGGGACAGAGAGAGAGGGAGACACAGAATCCGAAGCAGGCTCCAGGCTCTGAGTGGTCAGCACAGAGCCTGATGCGAGGCTCGAACTCACGAACCACGAGCTCATGAGCTGAGCCAAGTCGGACATTTAACCAACTGAACCAATCAGGCACACTGGTTGCTTCCAAATTTTGATAATTATGAGTAAAGCTGCTATTAACATTAATGTGAAGGTTTTTGTGTGCACATAAATTTTCAATTCATTTGGTTATGAAAATACTATGGAGGGTGATTGCTGGATTGCAGGATAAAACTTGTTAGCTTTGTCTTCCAAACTGCCTATATACCATTTTCAATACCACTCACAATTAATGAGAAGCCTCATTGTTCTATATCCTGGCCAAATTTGGTGTTATTCATGTTTGCATTTTAGCCCACTCTAATATATGTGTTACAGCATCTTATTGTTGTTTTAATATCACATATGATTCTGAGAAAGTTTTAGTATGCATATTTGCCATCTTTATATCTTCTTTGATGTATCCAGTCAGATCTTCTGCCCATTTTTAAATTGGATTATTTGCTTTCTTATTGTTGTATTATAAAAGGTCGTTGTATATTTTGGTATATGTCCTTTAATAGTGTCCTTTGCAGGTACAAGTTTTAAGTTTTAATGAAGTCCATCTTAACTTTTTATTTTCCCATAGATTGTGCTTTGGTGTTTTTTCTTTTTCTTTTTCTTTTTTAGTGTTTATTTATTTTTGAGAGAGACAGAGACAGAGACAGAGTGTGAGTGGGGGAGGGTCAGAGAGAGAGAGAGACACAGAATCCAAAGCGGGCTCCAGGCTCAGAGCCATCAGCACAGAACCCGGTGTGGGGCTTGAACTTACAAAGGGTGAGAACAGACCTGAGCTGAAGTCAGCCGCTTAACCAACTGAGCCACCTAGGTGCCCCTAGTGTTTTTCTTTTCAATTTGATCATTCCATAGGAAAAATTTTTAGGAATGATACTACTAGACAAAAGTTGTGAATCCTAAATACAACCAGTTAAATTGATAAGGAATCTTCCCACAGATTTTAGACTTTAATGGGGGTCATATGAAGAGAGCAAGACCTGCATTATTTTCTTCATTTAAAAGAAAATGAACCCGAGGAAATTTAAGTGATTTACACAAGGATGCAGGCATTCAGTGGCAGAGCCAGGTCCAGAACAAATATCTTCATGTCCTGATACTGACACACTAATTCAGGAAAAATAAGGAGATCTTTTTTTGTTTTATCATTTTATTTCACTTGCATGTGATTATTACTTTCTAATTTTTATAGTATTTCTAAATTACACAGTTTTTGAGGGAAGATATCAAAGGAGGAGAAAGTAGAAATTTATTCACCATTTTTGAGAATGACAACGTATATTGATAAAACAATTAGAAATGAAAATAATATGGCTAGTATGTGAAGTACTTCTGCTTACAATAGGCGTGATGGTAGTGTGAATTAATTTCTTACATAATTTTTATTATTTTTTTATTAAAAAAATTTTTTTAACGTTTATTTAGTTTTGAGACAGAGAGAGACACAGCATGAACGGAGGAGGGTCAGAGAGAGGAAGACACAGAATCTGAAACAGGTTCCAGGCCCTGAGCTGTCAGCACAGAGCCCGACGTGGGGCTGGAACTCACAGATCATGAAATCATGACCTGAGCTGAAGTCGGCGGCTTCACCGACTGAGCCACCCAGGCGCCCCTTATATAATTTTTAAATAAGCTGCTACAATAATTCTCAATTTTCAAATAAATGAGTTTTAAAAATGTCAAAATGCTAGTAAGATTAATACCATACAGTAATTACCAGATTCGACATTTAAAACGGTGCTCTCATCTCTAACCACCATATATCTCTGTCTTCCTATTGATATAAAGTAGGGCAAATAGCTATGGGATGGTCTGAGATTATCAGTAACAGATTCTGAGTGGTGGGTTTCAATTTTTATTCATTTTCACAAAATACGCGGATAGAATTTTGAGACTAATATTTTGTTGAGTTTCTCCAACAAATCTGTGGTTCTATGTCACGGGTCATTGTTTAAAAATCCATATTGTTGAATGAAATCTTTCCATTTACAGCGACATGGATGGAGCTAGAGTGTGTTGTGCAAAGTGAAACAAGTCAGATGGAGACAAATACATATGATTTCACATGTGTGTGGAATTTAATAAACAAAACAGATGAACATAGGGGAATGGGTTAAAAAAAGGAAGAAAACCATAAGACTCGTAATTATAGAGAACAAACCAAGGGTTGATGAAGGGGAGGTGGATGGGGGATGGGCTGAAAGGGTGATGGGTATTAAGGAGGGCACTTGTGATGAGCACTGGGTGTTACATGTAAGTGGTGAATCATACAGCACGAGCACTGGGTGTTATATGTAAATGATGAATTCTGTTCCTGGAACCAATATTACACTACACATTAACTAACTAGAATACAAGTAAAAACTTGAAACAAACAAAAAACCATGTTTTTATTGAAGAGCATGGTGTTCTGTAGGCGTAAATGGGATGGCCCCACCTTCTTTTTCAAATATGTATGAAAATGGATGATGAGCCTCTTTCAGCTGTGAACCAGTATGTGACCCACTGTGTCTGATGATAATTTTTATTATGTTAGTAACTTATTATTTTAATAGAAATTTCTAGGCAGATCTCACTTTCTTTCTTTATCAAAAATGGTCTTGTTAATATTATTGTGCTAACATGCCATCCATTAGAGCTCCAGTTATTCAGGGGAGAGGTTTTAAAAAAATAGTACTTTCTCTTTGCTCTGTTACAGATGACTTCATAATTGGTTTATTGTTTTTGCAGATGTTGTAAAGAAAACTTAAGGGTGCAAGCCAACAAGACGTCAAAAAGGTAACAAAAGTGCGCTTTTTCATTGAGTATCCATTATGTAAAAAAATATATATTCTATATCAACTGCAGGTATGGTAGACTATGAGTCAAGCATATTGTGTGTGTGTGTAAACTGTAAGCCAATTACTTGGGATAAAACTGGATCATTTTGCTTTTTAGGGGGGGGTAGTCTTTGGCAATAAATTTAGTAATAGGCACAGGTAAGTTTTTTGTTACTTCATTTTCAGAAAATTAATGTAATTACATTTTCTTGTATTTTTATACTATCTCATGGTTTTAAAGTTGTTTGGCTATTTTCCTGGGAAGAAAATCAGGCAGGTACTATTATCTTTAGAACCATGTTGAGGAAGCTGAAGTTTGGAAAGGTAAAGTGATTTATTATAAGGTCATTCACCTCTCCAATGGACAATAGATTTGGCCTTCTGACTCCTCATCTGATCTTCTACATATTATTCTGATACCACAGAATATCCTGGACACATGATCGCTGATACAGTTGCAGGTAGAAAATGTTCCACTTCTTTAGAACACCCAAGTCCATAGTTATTCAAAAGATTTTTCTAGTGTGTATTTATTTTTACTTTTTTAGTTCTTTTTTAAAATTTGGCACCAACATATTTTGTTTTCATGAAAGGAAGCAAGGAAAGTTTTCACCAGAACACTTTTAATTTTAGAATTTGAGAAGGACCCTAGAGGCCATGAAATTCAACAACCCATCCCAGCTAAAAATGTTTCATCCACATTTCTGGAAAATGTAGTTCTGTAAAATGAATTTTCTGTCTTTGACACAATTTTTTTAAAGATGAGGTGATATATTTTCATTTTTAAAATTTTTGAGTTTAAGACATCTTATTAAAGGGAGTATTTATTTCCCTCCACTTCTAATGGTTCTCAAGTTTGCCAAGTGCATGCGCTGTTTGGATGGATCTGTTTGTTGTGTGGCAGAATAGTTTATTTAACAGGTCTAATATTTCACTTTGACTCCATAATCTTCCCACGAACCTTTAGCTATCGATACTACCATCTTATCTCTACTAGATATTTTTTTTCGTAAAAATACATTCACCCTCTAATCAATTACCATGTAAAAAGTGTCCAGATTTCTCATCAAGCTGGTCATTTTAAGTTTTCACTAAACTTGAAATTCTTCAAGATCATCAATCCATAACTATTCTAAAAAATTTTGCTAATAGCCAAGGATACTTATGGTGGGGAGGGATAGAACTTATTTAGGGGAACCATTTAGGGAATGAGAGATAAGGGATTCCTATTTCAGCATGTTCTTAGTTCTGCTGTTTTGTACAATAGAAGAAATGGTAAAATTGTGATGGAGATGTAAAGTAAATGTAAGGAGAATGGAAACTCTGCTCTTTCTCAAATTATTAAATAGAAGGCTTTAATCAGTAATGGAATTTATTGTACTGAGAAGGCACACATTTCATGGTTAGTTAATAACATAACAAATTGAAATATTGTATTTAGGAAAAAATTATATAGCTAATTAAACTCTTATAGGGAAACAGACACAATAATACTACACCATAATTGCCTTCTTAGGGCCACAAGAGCCCAGCAGGAGTCCAACCAAGTATAACTGAGGAAAAAACTCAGGTTGAACTGTTTGTGCCCACTTCTGCCTAAGTGACCTCCTGACCCTGATCATAATATACAGATAAAAATTATAAGAAATGTAGCAAACCATACTTAGGAGTACTTCAGCATGAAGACCAACTCGCTTCACTTTGGGTTAAAGTCCAGAGTAGAAAGTTGGCCTGTTTAGTCAATACAGAAAGGTAAGATCACAAGGGGAAATTTTTGGATTATGAAGAAGAGTTATACCGAGCACATGGGCTAGTGACCTTTCTAGGGTGTTAAAGATCTATTGAAACCCATTCTGACATTAGTACATAAAACAGTATTTCAGCCTGATGCCATTGCTGCATGAAAGGAAATTCATGAGGGAGCATCTATTTTAATGTGAAGATCTGGGGCTAGAAAAGGTGACCGGGGCACCCGAGTGGCTCAGTTGTTTAAGTGTTGGACTCTGGATTTCGGCTCAGGTCATGATCTCATGGTTCATGAGTTCAAGCCCTGTGTTGAGCTCTGTGTTGACAGTGCAGAGCCTGCTTGGGATTCTCCCTCTCTCTCGTTCTCTCTCTCTAAAAATAAATAAATAAATTCATTCTTTGAATTTAGATACTGATGGAAAGCATCTGACTGCTGTAATTTAGTTCAAAATAGATTTGGGACACTAATAATTATCCACACTCTTGAGAAGAGGATTTGGAATATATTCTCATCAGTTTTTCTGATTATAAGCAGGATCAATGATTTATTGTAAAAAATATGAAAAATACAGAAGACAAATGTAGAAAATGTTATATATATATATGTAACTGAACAAAATTCCCAGCATTTTTTTTTTATTTTCTGTAGACCTTTCCATTGTTTCTCTATGCATACATGTGTGTATTTTATCTGGAGCTCTATTTTATAAAATTGGTTTTCTATGGTGTCTACTCTTTGATAAACTGATTTCCCACTTAACACTTCATTCAGTTTGGGTGTTATTTTAATATTATTCCACGTCTCAACTTTTAAGGGCTGTATTTCACCATTTCCATGTACTGTAACTTATTTTTCCAATACCCTCTTAGTCAAGTTTTTTTTTCTCTATTATAAGTATTTAATGTTTATTAATATTGTGTTTATAATATATCTTCCAGACAAATTCCACTTTGTAGACATATTAGTGTAAATGGCATAACTTCTTTAGGCTTTTTAATACATATTGCCTGTTCCTATACCTCATAGCTAAGACTAGGTGCTAATATTTAAAAATAAAATAAATTGGAAATTTTATAAGATAAAATGGTATTTGATGCTTTAATAATCTGTGCCTTTACTAGAGCAACTAAATATCGCTGATATAAAAATTCCTCTGATGCTTGATACTGGCAGATAAAGTCTTGGAGCAGGGACTGGAGAGTTGGATTCAAATGAAAGCTCTGACACTGGCTTGCTATACATTTTGCCCATTTCTTTACCCCTCGCCCTTAGTTTTCTCATTTGGAGAATGGAGGAAAGAGTAATCCCCACCACTTGTATTTCATAAAGATGCTATGAAAATAAATGAGGTCATCATCCAAATCCCTTTTGAGATTTTATTTGCCTGGAAAAGGTCTATAGGAGGTTTAATACCCTTATTGGATTATGTATGGAAAAAATAGAAGATTCATGTTTTGATGTATTTAAAATCTATGAGTCTGTCTTTAGAAGTAGTTTGTGGTTTAGAGGTAGGTGCTAAAAGTTTTGCTTATAAACTACAAAATATAAATTATAATTTTCTCCATGATGTAAATGACCATACTCAAGAGAGTTTAATTTATGGTAGGTCAAAAATGCAGTAAATAGTCAGGTTTTGGCTCAAAATTATGGATGTTTGATTTGATGGTATGTAATATTTGCTTTGAATGTCTTGGAAGAAAGCCCTAATTTTTAAGGCAATGTGCCATCACCTCTGAAATGCCACATTTATTGTTAATTTCAGATTAACTTCCAGCATCTGTCTGAATTCTCATATTAATTTTATAGGTATCCAGGAATGCAACTGAAATTGATATTAGCCTAAACAAAATATAAATTGTTGAGTAAATCAGTGGATAAAAAACAAAATTATAATTCCTTCAGAATACATAATAAAACCAAATATGACTGACCTTCAACTTTTATCACTGCACTAGAATGTTTACATTTGTTTAGTTGAACTTCAAAGTTTTGAAGCGTCGCAGGACATCTCTCTCATTCTAACCTGCATGTTGAGACAGATAAAGGCAATAAAGGAAACCAAAACTACCTCTAGTCTTTAGGTTACTAATATGTAGTCCAGTGTACAAGATTTTGCCCCTTGGCGGGGCGCCTGCGTGGCTCAGTCGGTTGAGTGTCTGATTTCGGCTCAGGTCATGATCTCTCAGTTTGTGAGTTCAGGCCGCATTGGGCTCTGTGCTGACACCTTGGAGCCTGGAGCCTGCTTTGGATTCTGTGTCTCCTTCTCTCTCTGTCCCTCCCCCACTTGTGCTCTCTTTGTGTCTATCAAAAATAAATAAATGTAAAAAAAAAAAAAGATTTTTGCCCTTTGGAGAAAAGCTGATTAATTTTTTAAAGTACTTTTTTTTTAAAGTTTATTTATTTATTTTGAGAGAGAGAGAGAGAGAGCGAGCGCGCACAAGCAGGGGAAGGGCAGAGAGAGAGGGAAAAGAGAGAATCCCAAGCAGGCCCCATGCTGGCAGGGCAGAGCCCTACATGGGGCTCAATCTCATGACTGTGAGATCATGACCTGAGCCAAAATCAAGAGCCAGACACTTAACCAACTGAACCACCTAGATGCCCCAAAAGCTGATTAGTATTTTATTCCAAGGGAATAGTAAAACAAGTTCATGATGGTGTATGCATGAGAATATTTCATTCATTAGAGTTCATAATACCAGAAAATTGGAAATAGCATAATTTGTTCTAAGTATGAGATTTACTAAAGAAAATGGACTTTTGAAGAACTAATTTTAAGGATGTCACCAAGACGGTAACATAGTAAGATACTGAGTTTCTATACACTAACAATGAACTATCTAAAAAATTTTAAGAAAATAATCCCTCTTGTAATACTTTAAAAATACTTAGTAACATGGGGCGCCTGGGTGGCGCAGTCGGTTAAGCGTCCGACTTCAGCCAGGTCACGATCTCGCGGTCCGTGAGTTCGAGCCCCGCGTCGGGCTCTGGGCTGATGGCTCAGAGCCTGGAGCCTGTTTCCGATTCTGTGTCTCCCTCTCTCTCTGCCCCTCCCCCGTTCATGCTCTGTCTCTCTCTGTCCCAAAAATAAATAAATGTTGAAAAAAAAAATTAAAAAAAAAAAATTAAAAAAAAATACTTAGTAACAGATTTAATCAAAGAAGTGAAAGATTTATACACTGAAAACTAGAAAATTAATGAAAGAAGTTGAAGACTTATCTTGAAAAATGTGGCTCAGTCAGTTGAGTGTCCAACTTTGACTCAGGTCATGATCTCACTGTTTGTGAGTTGGATGCCCCTGTCAGGGTCTGTGCTGACAGATGGGAGCCTGGAGCCTGCTTCAGATTCTGTGTCTCCCTCTCTCTCTCTGACTCTCCCTCACTCATGCTCTGCCTCTGTCTCTCTCTCTGTCTCTCTCAAAAAATAAACAGTAAAAAAATTAAAAAAGAAAGAAAAATGTTGTTATGGCCAATGTTAAAGAAATTTTGCCTATGTTCTCAGAGTTTTTATGGTTACAGGTATCATGTTTAGGTATTTAATACACTTTGAGTTTATTTTTGTGAATGGTGTAAGAAAGTGGTCTAGTTTCATTCTTTTTATGTGGCTGTCTAGTTTTCCTAGCACCATTTATTGAAGAAATTGTCTTGTCTCCTTTGTCATAGATTAATTGACCATATTAGCATTACTTTATTTCTGGGATCTCTTTTCTATTGATCTATGTGTCTGTTTTTGTGCCAGTACCATACTGTTTTGATTACTACAGCTTTGTAGTGTATCTTGAAATTTGGGATTGTGATACCTCCAGCTTTGTTCTTCTTAAGATTGCTTTGGAAATTCATGGTCTTTAAAATCTTCTTGGTTAAGTTTATTGCTAGGCATTTTATTCTTTTTGGTGCAATTGTAAATGGAATTGTTTTCCTTATTTCTTTTTCTGCTACATTGTTATTAGTATGTGGGAACACAACCAATTTCTGGGTATTAATTTTGTATCCTGCAACTTTACTCAATTCATTTATTACAATAGATTTTTGTGGAATCTTTAGGGTTTTCTATGTATATAGTATCATGTCATGTGCAAATAGTGACAAGTTAACTCCTTCCTTACTAAAATGGACGATTTTCTTTTTCTTGTCCTGAGGCTAGAACTTACAGTACTATGTTGTTGAATAAAAGTGGCAATATTAGACATGCTTGTCAAGTTCCTGATAGTATAGAAAAAGCTGTTGTTCACCATTGAATATGTTAGCTGTGCGTTTTTCATATATGGCCTTTATTATGTTGAAGTATGTTTCCTCTAAACACACTTTGTTGAGAGTTTTTATTGCAAATGGATGTTGAATTTTGTAAAATGGTTTTTCTGTACCTATTAATTATATGAGTTTTATCCTTTGTTTTGTTGATGTAGTGTATCACATTGATTGATTTATAAATAAGGAACCATCTTTGATCCCTGGAATAAGTCCTGCTTGATCATGATTAATTATCCTTTTAATGCATTGTTGAATGTGATTTGCTAATAGGTTTTTAAAATGTTTATTTATTTTGAGAGAGAGAGCATGAGTGAGCAGGAGAGGGGAAGAGAGAGAGGGAGAGAGAGAGAATCCCAAGCAGGCTCTGAGCTATCAGAGCAGAGCCTAACCTGGGACTTGATCTCATGAACCATGAGATCATGACCTGAGCCAAAAATTAAGAGTTGGATGCTTAACTGACTCAGCCATCCAGGAGCCCTTGCTAATATTTTATAAAAGATTTTAGCATCTATACTCATCAGGGATATTGCCCTGTAGTTTTGTGTGTGTGTGTGTGTGTGTGTGTGTGTGTGTGTGTGTGTGTGCGCGCATGGTATCTTTATCTGGGTAATGCTGGCCTCATGGAATGCATTTGGAAGCTTTTCATCCTCTTTTTTTTCTATCTTGGAATAGTTTGAGGATATTATTCAGCCATGAAAAAGGATAAGATTTTATCATTTGCAACAACATGCATGCACCTACCAGGTTTTATTATGCTAATAGAAATAAGTGAGACAGATAAAAAACAAATACTATATAATTTCACTTATATGTGATATCCAAAAATAAATAAATAAAACAAATGAATAAGCAGACAGAAAGCAAAGTCAAACCTATACATACAGAGAATAAACTGATGGTTGCCAGGGATTGGTGGATGGAGGGATATTGTCAACTATACTCAAGTAATAATTAAAAAAAATGAAGTCATAAATAAATGAAAAGGTGTTCCGTGTGTGAATTGGAAGAATTATTTTTGTTCAAATGTCCATACTACCCAAAGCTACCTATAGACTCAATGCAAACCCTATTAAAATCCCAATGACATTTTTCACAGATGTAGTAAAACTATTCCTAAAATTTAAATTTGTCTGTAAATGACTCTGAATAGCCAAAGAAATCTTGAGAAAGTATAACAAAGCTGGAGGCATTATACTTCCTGATTTCAAACTAAATTACAAAGCTATAATAATCAAAACAGTATGATATTGGCACAAAAATCCACACATAGATCAATACAACAGAACAGAGAGACCAGAAATAAACTCATGCATATATTTGCCCATTAATTCACTTAAAGGAGCCAAGAATATACAATGGGAAAGGATGCTTTCTTCAATAAATGGTGTTGGATTTTATTTTATAAATACACTACAGTACCATAAATGTATTTTCTCTTTAAGTTTTTTTCAGACCTTTTAAAAAAATTTATTTACTTAGAAAGAGAAAAAGCACCAGTGGTAATGGGGTAGAGAGAGAGGAAGAGAGAGTCTCTAGTAGGCTCCGTGCTGTCTGTGTAGAGCTGAATGTGGGCCTCGATCTCATGAACTGGGAGATAATGACCTGAGCTGAAATCCAGACTCTGAAGCATAACCAACTGAGCTACCCCTGTGCCCCTATATTTTCTCTTAAGATTTTCTGAAAAGCTTTTTTTTTCTTATTTAAGAATACAATGTGTGTATGTATGAAAAGCACACAAAATATGTATTAATCAACTGTTATTGGTAACACTTCCAGTTAAGAGAAAGTTCTTAGTAGTTACGTTTTAGGAGACTCAAAAGCTATATGCAGATGTTTGACCACACAGGGATTGGTACCTCTACTCCCCCCACCTTGCTCAAGGGTCAGCTGCACTTGGTTCTATATGCCTGCTGCTTAGGGATGGTTTATTTATACTGTTTACAAATAAAAGGATCTTCCTTGATAATACCATCTCTTCTCTTACTTACATTAGAAGAAACAGTCTTAAAGCAATAGAATGTTTCTAGGAACTGAGTTTTTCTGTAAAAATATTGTGCTACCAGTGATTTCTTTATTTATATCTATGCAGCATAGTTAAACTGTATAAAAATGGAATGAAATTGCAGGGTATTAAGACATTCAAAATTATACAACTAAAGAATGATAATTCAAACTTTAAAAATAATCACCGCTTAAAGCTGACATTTTTGGAATTCATGGGACATGGTTTGCTTTTCTATCACTTGTTCCACAATTTCTGCCAGTTTAGTCAATCTGTTTTATGCATGACTTCTCAACATGCCAACTGAAGCTTTGTGGAGTATCTTTTAAAAATTTGCATTCTCATTATACTTCCAAAGCTCCTATGTGACATCAATCAACTTCTCATCTTTTTTTTTTTTTTTCCAGCAAGTAGGAAAATAAAATGAGCATCACATCTTAGAGATTTCCATGGCGAAGTTTGAATCTTTGACTCCATTCTCACTATTGTAGATGGAAATTTTGCCCCTTGGCTTAGGGAACTTAACTTCCTCTTTTTTGAATGGGACTGTTCAGAGTGCAAGGGTTTGAGGCTGACTGATTCTGAGGCAACTATCCCACATGAGCCTGATGGATTTTCACAATTGCAGCTTTTTCCATCATCAGTTGGGCACAGAGCAACTTGTTGTCCAGAGCCTCAACTGAGTTGTTCCCAGTCTGTTCCCTACTCCCTTGACAGTGAACCTCATTTAGTGTGTCAGGATGGTAATCGTAATGCTAGACCCTTCTGATGGTTTTTCTGCATCTCCAGTGCCTGAAGTGCTACATAATGAAGTGTGAATTGGAGTGTTGTCAGGCCACCTTGGTCCATTCAGGCAAATCCAAAGATGTAAACTTTATTGGGGTATCCACAGAATTATCCTTCAAAATCCTTCAGATTCTTCGGTGTGAGGTCTCTGTGTGTGATGCTTAATGCCTGTCTGTGCCATAGAGTCATAGCTGTTTGCTTTGATATTTGTCTGATTTGCTTCTCAATAATGTTCTGGTGCTGGCTGACACTGTGATAGCAATCCTTTCCATCTTGCCCATTACATTTGAATCAAGCCTCAGGGCTGGATTCATAAGGAAAATGTATACTGTTAACAAACACTTCAATAATATGAACTACATTAGGGCATGTGGCATGCTTGGTATATGGTTATATATCCTTTCTGGCTTTTAAGTGATCAAGAAGAATTTTCAATGTATGAGAATTCTTGGCTGGATTTTTTTTTTTTTCACACAGACCTAAATTAGATCACTAAATCCAGATCTTAGCTTGATCACAATATGTAATATTCCTCAAAATGTTAGTTTCCTTGATGACTTTTTCCATCTAACACCTTTATGATGTGCCCTTGGAATCTCATCCTCAAGAACAGAGATGATACATATTTTTAACTTTTGTCTTAAAATTCTTTTTGTATTCCTTTAAATAGTTATAACAAATCATTATTTGTACACACAGTAAAGTGCTTTAAAACAATACAGAAATTTAGATGTGATGGGCTTCTTCAACTTTATAAGGTGTTTGGTTGAATAATCCATCTGGTCTTTTTCAGGTCAGGATATCTTTTCCCTTATGTATTAGTTTCATAATCTTTAATTTGTAATTTTGCATAGGTAAGTAGAACCACAAAGTTGTCATTTCCTTCCTTTCTTTCCTCCCTCCTTTACATTGTTTATTTCTTATAGTTATTAAACATAGGGGTGTGTGACAATGTCTAAATTTGTAGCAAACATACTACATAGAGAATAATAGAGCTTGAAATTTGCTTCTTTTATAAATGAATTTTATATTGATGTCTTTAACTGATAAAATTATCAGATTTAACGGTATTTATGACATTAAAAAAAATTTAAGTTCATTTCTTTATTTTGAGAGAGAGAGAGAGAGAGAGAGTGGGACAGGGAAAGAGAGAGAGAGAGAGAATGAGAAAGAATGAGCAGGGGAGGGGCAGAGAAAGAGGGGGAGAGAGAGAATCTCACACATGCCCTGCTGTCAGGAAAGAGTGCAACATGAGGATCGAACCCATGAATCGTGAGATCATGACCTTAGCTGATATCAAGAGTCATATGCTTAACCAACTAAGCTGCCCAGGAGACCTGATATTTATCACATTTTAAATACAGGAATGGTATGAGAGTGATCATGCTCCTCAGGAAACAAGAATTGCTTAACAAGTGAAATAAGACATAAATATTAGTATTACTTTTCAGAATATTTTCTGTTTATTTTTGTTGAATAAAAGTGTCAAATTTAAAGAAACACTGCATCTGCCAATGAAAGGAATAATAAAATATTTGTTTTAATGGACTTATAAGAATCACTGTGTGTGTGTATGGCCCATCTATTACTGAATGGGTGCAAAAAACTTTGGTGGAAAATTGGTTTCCCTTTCTGGTTTTATACTTGGCTCACTTAAGGAATTACTTTAACATCTTCAATATACATTCACTTCCTACCCCCATACCAAGTGTTTAATGAGAATAGTAACAACTGACCATTACTGAGTATAATGTGCTCAGCAGTGTGCTTAATTGGCTCAAATGCATTAACAATTTTTTCTCTCCTCCCCCCAGCTTTATTGATATAATTGACATATAACATTCTATAAAGCTAATGCATACAATATAATGATTATCACAATAGGTTTTTTTTAACATACCCATCACCTCACATAATCAGAACTCTTTTTTTTTTCTTTTTTTTTGATGAGAACTTTTAACATCTATGGTCCTAACAACTTTCAAATGTATGACAGACTATTATGCACTCTGTTTACCATGTTATACGTTACACCCCCAGAACCTAATATCACTTTTTTTTTTTTTTTTTTTTTTTTTTTTTTTGTCTTTTTTTTTTTTTTTTTTTTTTTTTTTTTATATGAAGTTTATTGACAAATTGGTTTCCATACAACACCCAGTGCTCATCCCAAAAGGTGCCCTCCTCAATACCCATCACCCACCCGCCCCTCCCTCCCACCCTCCATCAACCCTCAGTTTGTTCTCAGTTTTTAACAGTCTCTTATGCTTTGGCTCTCTCCCACTCTAACGTCCTTTTTTTTTTTTTTTTTTTTTTTTTTTTCCTTCCCCTCCCCCATGGGTTCCTGTTAAGTTTCTCAGGATCCACATAAGAGTGAAACCATATGGTATCTGTCTTTCTCTGTATGGCTTATTTCACTTAGCATCACACTCTCCAGTTCCATCCACGTTGCTACAAAAGGCCATATTTCATTTTTTCTCATTGCCACGTAGTATTCCATTGTAATATCACTTTTTTTAATTGAGAAAAATGACAAATGGTAAAAGGCAAGTAAAATAATTTTATAATTCAATGAGTTCTGATAAATGTTTATACGTATAACCTCCACTCAGTCAAGATATAGAAAATGTCCCTCACCCTAGAAAGTTCTCGCAAACCCTTCTAGTCATTCCCCATACCACAAGCAAAGTGTTCTGATTACTCTCACTTTGTATTACTTTCTCATAATTCATATAAATGGAATGATGGTGTTCATAATATTTCATCAAGAATAATGTTTTCCAAGGTTCACCCTTATTATAGAATTTGTTGCTTACTTCTTCTTTTTTAGCTGTTACATATCTCATGAAATAAATATACTACAGTTTATTTAACAACTCGCTTGCTGATATATGTTTCGTTACAGGTTTTGGCCACTATAAATAAAGCTACCATAGAACTATTCCACATTTCTTTTTTGTGAACATACAGTTTCACTTTTCTTACGTAAATATTTAGGAATGGTAATAAAAGGATATAGGGTAGAAACATATTTTACCTCTAAGAAACAACCCAGCTTAAAAAGCCAAGTTGTTCCATAGCTTCAATAATATTTGGAATTGTTCTTTAAAAAAAAAAAAAAGCAAAAACAACAACAACAACGAAACAACTTTAGCCACTCTAATGTGTATGAACTTTTGAACTGAGGTAGTGAGTAGTATTCCCTGGATGAATACTGATCTTGGATTTATTATTTAAGTCATTTTCTTCATTTGTACAATGTGTTTAAAATGTCATGCCTTACAATGTTGTACGGATTCAATGAGATACATATGTACAACCAGTGTCTGATACCTAGTAAGAGGTTAATAAATCATAGACTGAAGAATGGCTCGTCAGACTCAGCTGTGGCTCTGTGACCTCTTCCTTTTATTTCCCATGGTTAAGGGTTTTTTCATGCTTAGTCTACCCAGAAAAGCACTGATTTCTTCCTGTGCCATTTGTAGCTTGAAAGTATAAGGAATACCCTTCGAGGGGCACCTGAGTGGTTCAGTCAGTTAAGCATTTTATTACCGATTTCGGCTCAGGTCATGATCTCACCGATTGTGGGTTTGAGCCCTGCATGAAGCTCTGCACTCACAATGCAGACCATGCCTGGGATTCTCTCTCTCCCTCTCTCCCTGCCCCTTCCTCCCCCTCTCTCTCAAAATAAATAAATAAATAAATAAATAAATAAATAAATAAATAAATAAATAAAATACCTTTTGAAAAAAGCATGATATTACACTGTGTACCAGGGCTGCTCCTCTGTTTTATTGCTTATTTGATATTTACTTTTTTTTTGAGAAGGCAGCTTATTAGTATACAGTGTTTAATACAGTATATTCATACAGTCCAGAATGCTAAATAAGTTTTTATTAACAATTATTTTTAGTTATAAAAGTTCTATTTTTATATTTTTTAATTAATTAATTAATTAATTATTGGGAGAGGGAGAGAGAAAGAGTGCAGGCACACAAGTAAGGGAGGAGCAGAGAGTGAGACAGAGTATCTGAAGCAGGCTCAGAGCTGACAGCAGAAAGCCTGATGTGGGGCTGGAACTCACGTACCACAAGATCATGACCTGAGTGGAAGTCAGATGCTTAGCCGACTGAGCCACCCAGGTGCCCTTTTTTAAAAAAAATTAATTTTATTTATTTAGTTATAAACACTTAAACTTCTTTTTTTAATTTTATTTTTTAAATTTGCATCCAAATCAGTTGGCATATAGTGTGACAGCGATTTCAGTAGATTCCTTAGTGACCCTCACCCATTTAACCCATCCCTCTTCCCACAACCCCTCCAGTAACCCTCTGTTCTCCATATTTAAGAGTCTCTTATATTTTTCCTCTTCCCTGTTTTTGTATTATTTTTGCTTCCCTTCCCTTATGTTTATCTGTTCTGTATCTTAAATTCCTCATATGAGTGAAGTCATATGATATTCGTGTTTCTCTAATTTCACTTAGCATAATACCCTTTAGTTCCATCCACGTAGTTGCAAATGGCAAGATTTCCTTCTTTTTGATTGCTGAGTAATACTCCATTGTATATATAATACTGCATCTTCTTTATCCATTCATCCATCAATGGATATTTGGGCTCTTTCCATCTTTTGGCTATTTTTGATAGTGCTGCTATAAACATTGGGGTGCATGTGTCCCTTCAAAACAGCATACCTGTATCCCTTGGATAAATACCTAGTAGTGCAATTGCTGGGTCGTAGGCTAGTTCTATTTTTAATTTTTTGAGGAACCTCCACACTGTTTTCCAGAATGGCTGCACCAGCTTGCATTTCCACCAGCAGTGCAAAAGAGATCCTCTTTCTCCACATCCTCGCCAACATCTGTTGTTGCCTGAGTTGTTGATGTTAGCCATTCTGACAGGTGTGAGGTGGTATCTCATTGTGGTTTTGATTTGTATTTCCCTGATGATGAGTGATGGGGAGCATTTTTTCATGTGTCAGTTGGCCATCTGGATGTCATCTTTGGAGAAGTGTCTATATATGTCTTTTGCCCATTTCTTCACTGGATTATTTGGTTTTTGGGTGTCGAGTTTGATCAGTTCTTTATAGATTTTGGATACTAACCCTTTATCTGATATGCCATTTGCAAATATCTTCTCCCATTCTGTCAGTTGCCTTTTAGTTTTGCTGATTGTTTCCTTCGCTGTGCAGAAGAAGCTTTTTATTTTAATGAGGTCCCAATAGTTCATTTTTGCTTTTGTTTCCCTTGCCTCCAGAGACGCGTTGAGTAAGAAGTTGCTGTGGCCAAGATCAAAGAGGTTTTTGCCTGCTTTCTCCTCGAGGATTTTGATGGCTTCCTGTATTGCATTGAGGTCTTTCATCCATTTTGAGTTTATTTTTGTGTATGGTGTAAGAGAGGGGTCCAGGTTCATTCTTCTGCATGTCACTGACCAGTTTTCCCAGCACCACTTGCTGAAGAGACTGTGTTTATTCCATTGGATATTCTTTCCTCCTTTGTTAAAGATTAGTTGGCCATACGTTTGTGGGTCTATTTCTGGGTTCTCTATACTGTTCCATTGATCTGAGTGTCTGTTTTTGTAGCATGATACTTACTTTTGAAAATTCAGTTGAGTTGAGAGAGCTTACTTGGACAACATTATCAATGTTTCTGTTATGAATTTTTTTTCCACCAAGCAACTTTTATTCAAGTGTTTCTGAAAGTAAGTTAGTGTAGTGTTTCTATGTCTCCACTGCACTTAATCTATCCTGTTATTTTGCATCCTGAAATATGCTATAGGCTGCATATTTCATTACCTTTGTATTTCATTATCTGTGATCACTGCTTTGGCCATTGTAACACCATAGTTTTTTAAAACTTTGTTTCAGATTTGGTGGCTTTGTGTGTTACAAATTTAGAAATCAAGCTCTCCTTCCTTGAGTCTAAATGAAGATTCCAGTGAATCTTTCGTTAGGGCAAGGCTTCCTCTCCGACATTGCTGTAGGTAGAAATAGACAGGTGATAGGGAGAGAAGCCATTAGGAGAGAGGAAAATGCAATGATGGACAAAGCCAGAGGGGTAACTGTTGTTAAAGGGGCCACAGAGATGACAATGGAAGATTGGAGAATAGGACAGAAAGAGCTTTCTGATGGTCTAAAGTGAGTACAAGCAAAAGGGCAGAGAATAATTGTTTAGTGACAGTATGTAGAAGAAGAGAGTGGACAACTTTGTAATTATATACTGGATTCTC
The DNA here is from genome assembly GCF_007474595.2 of Lynx canadensis. Classification (NCBI taxonomy): domain Eukaryota; kingdom Metazoa; phylum Chordata; class Mammalia; order Carnivora; family Felidae; genus Lynx; species Lynx canadensis. Next base: position 21,196,010 of record NC_044313.2, read on the forward strand.
CTTGTCATGGCGCAGTACTATTTGGAGCAGGATTCAAGTCAGAGTGGGTCCATCTAGCATCAAAGGAAATGAAAGAGAGAGTGGTAATAGTATATGGACCACAGTGCCGTATTGTGATTACAAGTCTGTTCCCAGAGCCACGGGTTCTGCTATTTTCGTACTGTGTGACTTGAAGGCAAATTACCTCTGAGAGTCTTGGTTTCCTATTGAATATTGAGGGTAATATTAATTTCTACCAGTAGAGTTTTTCTGCTTAATGGAGATAATGCATGTAAGTCAGTTAGTATGTGGCTTGGAATGTAATAATTGTTAGATACATCTTACCACTGAAATTAATATATATTTGAGGATCCATTCTACTCCCTAGATTCTAAAAAGCTCTTTTAATGCATTATACTATTTAATTCTCTATTTTATTCTTTGGTTAGAAACTAAGAAGCTTGTGCGACTCCAAAGTTTGGTTTGAATGTCTTCTCACCATATTCCAGTTTGCATCAAATAGAAAAACAAAGCTTAATTGCAAATTTTATAACTAGAGTCCTGACTGTCTTATAGGTGGCAACATGTTATCAGTTTAGGTGAGAAATTTGAAGAAAAGAAAAAGAACAAGGATGAGAGGGTACTGTGAGGTAGGTGTGTGTGTGTGTGTGTGTATGCCTATACATGTATGTGTGTGTATATATATACACATATATTTAAAAATATATATTTAAGTAGAACAGTCTCTAGATGCCATAAAATGCCATTCTAATTGCAGGAAGAGGAAGCTCTCCAAACTGGTTTATTGATGAAGGGTCCAATGTTCAGTTATTAATCAAGTGTCCTTTGTCTTAATACAAATGAGAAATCGAAGGCACCCAGGAGGTCATTTCAGCTTTGCATTTAGACTTATCTATGTCATTCAGAAAAAAAAGTTGGTTTTCTCTAACTGTGAATATCGACAGTAATGAAAACATTTATTACTTAAAATAAGTGTGGCTTCTGATCCATTTCAGATATATGAAGTCACAAGAGATTCGCAATGATAGCATGTCAGATAAACTTCAAAAATGTGGATTTTTAAAAACCCACCAGAGCAACAAGTATGTAAAAAAACTGAATGAAAGTAAAGCTGTAATAGGATAAACCTGATCTAGAGAAAAGAAACCTATAGCTATTTTTCATCCTGGGGACATAGCAGACAGCATGATCCCGAAATAAAGGGTGTTAAGGAGAATCCATCCAAATATCTAATGTTTATACACATTTTTAAATTTTAAACTTTAACAATAACCTTTTATCTTTAGAATAGTTTTAGAGTTACTGAAAATACACAGATAGTCCAGAGTTTCTTTAAACCCCTCAACCTGTTTCTTTAACCTACTGTACTTTCTATGTTACGTTGATCACAACAAAAGAAACAACTTTTTTCAAATTACAAGATTTTCCTAAAATTTCTATTCCATGGCCTGATCCAGAATAATACATTATGTCTAGTTTTCCTTTCTCCTTAGCCTCCTCTTGACTGTGACAGTTTCTCAGACTTTCTTGGTTTTGATGACCTTGAGATTTTCAGGAGTATTTACCAAATGTGTTGTAAAATGCCTCTTAATTTGGGTATGTTTGATGTTTTTCCCTTGATTTAACCAAGGTTACACGTTCCTGGGAGAAAGACCATAGAGGTGAAGTATTATTCTTAACACATCATATCAAGAATATATTTTATCAACATTACTTATCACTGATGATGCTGACCTTGGTCACTTGGCTGAGACAAGTGTGTGCCAGGTTTCTCCAATATAAAGTTACACTTCTTGATGCTTTACTTTTTTGGAAGCAGATCACCAAGTGCAGCCCTCATTAATCCTAGTGTGTATTGTGGAGTTAAGAATCAACTTCTGGGTAGGAAAGAATCTATATAAATTGGGAAATCTGCAAGTGAAATTTGCCTCTTCTCTCCCATTCATTTACTTACTTATTTATATCAATATGGATTCATGGATATTTAGTTTACACTTACATAATTTAGTACTATGTGATATACTTTGGTGCTCATATTGTTGCAGCTGTGGGGTTTTTTTTACCCATCCATTGGATGTACTTTCAGATAGGCAACTATAATCCTTTGACGTGCTCTCATCATTTTGTTTCTGATCAGTTCTTTACTTTCTGGCATTATAATGTTTTTAACATTTTATTTTGAAATATTTTTAGATGTTTGGGAAAAATTGCAAAGATAGTATAGAATTGTCTCGTGCCTTTCATTGAGGTTTCTGTTTTGTTAGCATTTACATAGCCATGGTACATTGATCAAAACTAAGACATTGACATTGGTATTCAGATTTCCCTAGTTTTTCCATGGATGCTTTTCTTCTTTTCCAGGATTCAAACTAGTATATCCCATTGTATTTAGTGTGCATGTCCCCTTATCTTCTCCATTTCGTGAAAATTTACCTGTTACTTCTTGTCTTTTATAGTTTCAATACTGTTGAAGATTAGTGGTCAGTATTTTGTAGCTTGGATTTAGCTTGTCTAATCTTTATTGACTCGTGATTAGACTTAGGTTATAGATATGGGGAAAGAAGACCACAGAAGTGAAGTTGCCTTCTCATTATGTCATATCAGAGAATATATAATATCAGCATGACTTAATACCGGTGATGTGTTAACTTTTGTCACATGGCTAAGATTTTCTTAATGTGCCCTATTGTTAGAAGTGAGTTACAGATTCTGTGGACACTCATCAAGAGGGGAACTAAGCTCCATATCCTGAAGGTAGAAATAACAAATAACAACCACCACAAAATTTAAGTTTGGAGAGAGATTGCTGCTCTTCTGTTTTCCTGCCATCTCAACATTGAGACCCACTGAAGCCTCTCACCCATAGCTTCTGGTGACTGATCTTCAATACCTTCAGAAACTTTGGCATGTGTTAAACATAGTGGTAAGTTTCCTCTGAACAATAAATTGGAAGTACATTCAGTTGGGTGGTGTCCCTGGTATTTGTCAGATCAGTGGAATATTTTACCTGGTATTTAATCTTCTCTCTCTCTTTTAACAAGGTCTATTCTTCTTATTCTTACAAGTGGTTCTATGTTTCTGTTTTGTTATATATTTATTTATGTATTTGTTATATATGTATATATAATATATAATATAATATATATATTTAGTATAGTTGACACACAATGTTAAACTGAATTTCAGGCGTACAACATAAAGATTCACTTTCTATACATAACACTATGTTCACCAGAAGTGTAGCTACCATCTGTCACCATACAGGGCTATTATGATATCACTGACTATAGTGCCAAAGCTAAGCTGTGTCTTACTCATTCCATAACTGGAAGCCTGTATCTCCCACTACCAATGAGGTCTTTTCTTGATCTCCATCCTAAAGAAGTTTGTTCATGAGAGAAATAATAACATAGAAAGAATTCACAATGCTTTGGAATCTTTCTCTGTTTAATTGAATCAAATTTACTCTAAAGTTGTACTATAATTGTCATTATAATATCCCTCTTCCTCTATTGTCCCCTTCCCTTTTCCATCTCCTTTTATAATTTTGTCTGCATTGACATTTGCTGACTCTGCTCTCCATGTAGCCTATGAGTGGGTGTGGATAAACAGCTTTACCTTTCGCAGCAATCACTTTAAGAATGTGTCTTGTCACAAATGGCTTTCTAATAGTCCATTTAAGTGTGGATCTTGGAACTTACCACTATAGTTTCTGCCCACTAATATAAATATCATGATAGAAAAATATAATGATTATAAAAGACTCTGATGGTGAACAGTCTTTGAGGAAAAAAAGAAAACCATTTTGGGTTGATATTAAACTTTGGCATCAGCATAAAAATGCTTTCCTGCATAAAGGTGACACTTTATTTCATTTAAAGCTCCACATTAGGGTGTTGAATATTTAAAACACAGGTCCCATACTAGAACAAAATTTCACTGATAGCAAATTAGAGTTAATAGGTTAATGATGTGTTTAATGTTTACTGGTCAGTTGTAAAATGATTTTTTTTCATTTGCTTTGCCATTGTGTATTGGCGGTTTAGAAGCCAATCCAATAAAAGCCTTTTGTTTGACATCATCTGTTTTTTTTTTTTTTTTTTTTTTTTTTTTTTGGTGAAATATAAGCCCTGAATGGATAGAACCCTACATCTCTACAGGCACTAGAAGGTTTTGATAGCTCTTCCTTTGTGAAAATTATTTTTATAAGCTTCTTTTTCTTTGTCCCTTCAGAGACTGTAAAACCTTTCCTGTGTGAGTTTGCAGGCAAGACTTAGGGGCGATATCCAATTGTACCATCACCTGTGAATGCTTGTTATGCTTGGCTAAGCTTCCAATTATGTGTCTCCATCCAATATTGTGATGGGGTCCCTAATATGACATGATGTTAGTCACCTCGCCTGCCTCAAGGAATGACTTCTGATCTTTGAATGTGTAACAAAAAGTACCTTTTGGTAACATTTAGGCATGGTAGTCCCCAAATTTTGAAGACAGTAGACTTGAAAAGCTCTGTCTCTAAACCTCAATTACATGCTCTGAATCGTTAAGAACTTTCATGTGTGAAAGTGAGTACTTTTTAATATTCCAAGCTTTAGTGAAATTGAGGCCATGAATTGGATTCTGATTCATAAAATGAAAGTTCAAAAACTCTTTCAGTAAATGCAATAAAGTGGTATAATGAAATAGCTTAACAGCTTTCTGTTTTTCCTTTTTTCCTTTGCATGGCTTCCCTTAGCTCGAGACTGGCTGCTGTGTTTCACAGGCAGCACACTTTTGAGAAGCAGTGTGTACTAGGGGTTAATAGTGGAAACTCTTGCGATAGGTGGCATCAGTTCAAATTTTGTTTCTGCAGCTACTTAGCTGAGTAACGTGGGATCAGCCTTAAGCTCTCTGCACATAAGGGTCTTTATCTGCAAAGTAGGGATAATGAGGGTTGTTGTGAGTATTAAATGAGTTAATATCAGTAAGTCTTAGAACAGGAGCTGGCACAAAGTGCTGTTTACATATGAACATTATTAGAGAAACATTTGCCAGTAGTAGTTTCCTGCCACAATAATATGTAGTGGACATCTGATGTTTTGTCTGCCTGGCATCCCTTCCTTTGTCTATTGGGTATTATTGGCTCAGTTTGGAGGCCAATCTAATAAAAGCCTCTTAGCTGACATCATGAGTTTTTAAAATTTGCATCTGAAGATCGGCTCTCCTCTACTCTGTGTCTTGTTTAGGCTGTCATTTGAGGTGTGCTGCCCATCCCCAGCCCTGAGAATTGTCACTTTAAATGGAATCACACTTTTAGTCCCATTTTAAAAATCAATACATTCAGGTTCCTGCATTTTAGGAATAGAACCCTTAACTACTATCACTTTCCTGATTTAAGCTTTAGATTTAAAATACTGTGATGTGGTCTCTACGTTCAAATGCAGATCATTTTTAAATGTGACAAATAAACTTTCAGTTGGCAACAGTTCTGGTACTAAAAATTGTGGTGACTTCTTATGTTGATGTAACCTGCTCAGTATTGAGTGCTTCTTCTATGAAGAACTTTCTAAGAAGGGTGTGATTGGGGCACCTGGGTGACTCAGTTGGTTGGGTATCTGACTTCAGCTCAGGTCATGATCTCATGGTTCATGAGTTTGAGCCCCGCATTGGGCTCTGTACTGACAGTTCAGAGCCTAGAGTGTGCTTCGGATTCTGTGTCTCCCTCTCTCTCTGACCCTCCCCTGCTCACACTGTCTCTCTCTCTCTCTCAAAAATAAATAAACATTTAAAAAATGAAAAAAAAGAAGGGTGTGATTATCATTTACCCTTTATATCTACAACCTGTGACAGCAGATTTTTAAAAGGGCTTGATGCAAATTATGATATTATAACTTTTCTCAACATTTAAAGAAGGATAACAAATGTATATGCTTATGTACTAATTCTGTTCAGAAAAATAGGTCCAAAAAATATACGGTATTCATTAGATTTTACCTGAATGGAGAAATTCCTTATACAGTTGACCCTTGAGCAACATGGAGATTAAGGACACCGACCCCCACAGGGTCAAACATCCATCAATAACTTTTGGCTTCCCTAAAACTTATCTGCTAACAGCCTACTGTTGACCAGAAGCCTTACCAATAACATAAATAGTTGATTAATGCATATTGTTATGTTATATGGATTATATACTATTATTTTGATAATACCCTTAAGAAAAGAAAATTAAAAGAAAGAAAATACATTTACAGTGTTGTAGTGTATTTACTGAAAGAAAAATCCAGGTATAAATGGACCTATACTGTTCAACCCTGTATTTTTCAAGGGTCAACTATAATATCAAGTATATAGTAAGAAAATAAACCATTAATATGTATAAAGTTTAAATGGTTCTGTATTTCTAAATTGCCAGAAAAAAATAAACTTTATACATTTGAAAAACAAAAAATCAAAAAACATCTGAGGTTTCCAGACTCTATCCTGGGAAATTGAACCTTGGGCAGGTTGATACAGAAATAGAGTTGATGCATTTCAAGATTAGTGTCCCAAAGTGTCTATATCTTGTTGTCCCGGTTGCCTGTATCCCCACGGTTGTCTTGTCTCTGTCCTATTCTTTCCTTAGAACCCCACCCTTCTCTCTATACATATGTCTCATAAACAGCAATTTAGGGACATCTGCTGTTACTTGAGCATGCTTCCCAAAAGTCTCAAATTCTACCTTCCAAAGAAGATCCTTGTAGAAGAGGGATTCAAGACCAAGCAGGGAACATGAACATGAGAAACCACTACAAGTTTTAGTACCAAAACTGTTGCTAACTTGCATGAAGTTTGTTGATCATGTTTTATACTGGCACAGAATTTTTGATGTAATGATTAAATTAATTTCATGATTAAATTTAATAACTATCTGAGTGTGCCTTCCAACCATATATTGTGTCTCTTCAGATGAATATTGTGTTGTATTTCAAAAGACAGTACCCTAAGGATACATGAGAGCTCTTTATACATAGGGACAATAGAAATCTGCTTGGACTATTTGTAGGATATGAACCTAAACTCTAACATATTTCCAATTATTCCAGTTTCATTTTCCCTCCTCCTTGAATTAAATTATTTCATTTCTCAATCTTCTACACTTAATTTTTTTCTTGAGTTCAATGAGCACTAGAGTATAGATAATGTTTTTTCTAATAACTGTATGCAGAAGGGAATGAAGGCAGTGATGAGTGAAGATCTTCACTATATTATCTATGACAATCTCACTGAAGAGGGGATCAATATTTGATACTGGGAAATATGTATATGAATATGTGTATGTGTGTGATTTATTTAACATTTAGCATATTATATGCTCCACTAGTCTTTATCAAATGCTTCATGTGTGGTAATCACTGTTTGGTTCAATGATAAAAATGTTAATGACACAATTCTTGCCATCAGGAACTTTCAATCTCTTGGGAGAGATATGTATCTGATATGCTGCCCAATACAATAGACTTTAGATCAAAAAATTTTTGATATGGGATTCTCAGTGGTAGTCAGCCTTAACCAGTTTTGACGCTATATATCAACTTTCCCTCCCTTTCCTTAAAAATCTCCTTATTTTTAATAAAAGTACTGAAGTATTCATTTTGATCCATCACATAAGTCATCCAAGTATTTCTAATAACTCTCTCCTCTGAACTGTAATATTGATTCATATAGGATTTGCTTTATCTAAATTGTTTATACTCAGAATATTAAAGTAAAGCTATTTAAAATAGGAATTCGTGCCCATGGAATATGTTATCTAAGATACTAAAGGTATAGTGCAGAAGGTCTCTGCTATTTCTATACTTACACTCAGATCTTTCTTCTCATTTCTCTGCTTTGCTTCTCTGTGTCTGCCACGGTGTTGTGGTTAGGGGTCACCATGCATAGTTGGTAATATTCACTTGAATTGTGGGAAAATGGTAGGATGAAATTAGAAGGCATCTTTGGAACTGAGGGATTCTTTTCAGGAGATGGCAGAAGCAACTATCAAATGACATAAAAAATAATCACAAAAGATGCATTGGTCATGGGTGGCATTTATGGAGAAATACTGAAAGATGTTGTATGAGGCTTTGAGATTTTGCTGCATTATTTTCTGAGCTTTGGTTTTGCTGTGATATAATTACTAATGAATAACGCTGAAAAATTTGGTAAGACTTATAATAGTGAATCCCAGCACTAGCTGATGTCACATCTTGAAGACATAATTTAAAACATGGCAAGTATTCAGCCATTCTCCTCTGAAAGAGAAGTGATTTTCTCCACAGTTTTCACACCTGAAAATCAGAGGAGAGGTACAGGTGGCTATAATTCCAAGGCATCTTCAGCACCATCTAGATAGCCCAAATAGTTCACTTTGAAGTTTCCTTCATCTTCACTTTCTTTTCATCATTTCCTTGAAATAATGTTCATCTCGAGGAGCCAAGGCCTTGGGAATAGTTGTACAACTTCAGATATCCACCTACAAATAGTGAGTCAATTCTATTCTTTGCTCAGTGTACCAAAATGATTTCTTTCCATCCTTAAAGGAAGATGAACATGCTCAAGGACTAGTCATTATTGCCATTAGGAAATAGATATTCAAGCTAAAAATAATGGGGAAGGTGAACTTTGAGAGAATTTCAAATGAAAGTGGGCAAAGCCCTGAAGAAAAAGCTGAAGGGAGCAATACAGTAATGTTACTAGGTCTAGAGCAAGTGGCCTAGTGACAAATCAAGTGACAAATCATGGGTTGTTTTACCCTTGAACTCACTTCTAGGATCCTATGATGATGGAAAGAAATAGGCTTGGCAAATGAGCTCCAAATGCATCCACACCTTAAAAGTAATTTCATAACTGCTTCTAATCTGGCCATCAAAAAGTGTAACCTCCAGATTGGTTTCACCATCTACTTCCATTAGAGAACTTCCAATTATTATGAGGAGTATTTTCTGCATATTTGCCCCTACTGCATCATGTCGGGATGTTGTGCTTATCCAGACTAAGTTGTAGTCTGCACATTTCCTTAATTAAAAATATAATTCTGCCTTTTATTTACATGCTGAAAATAGAATCTTATCAAAAACAGCTGTTTATAATTAAGGTCTAATATGCAAATTTTTTAGGGAACAAGAAAATAATTTAATACAGCAATAAATTTCCTTTCATTAGGTAGTCAATAAAAGGCATCCACACTGGCAAGGAAGTAGTCAAACTTTCACTCTTCACAGGTGACATGGCATTCTACGTTGAAAACCCAAAAGATTTCATGATACATGAATTTAGAAAAGTTGCAGGATATAAAATCAATGTACAGAAATTGGTTATATTTCTATACACCAATAATGAAGCAGCAGAAAAGATATTAAGGAATTGATCCCATTTACAGCTGCACCAAAACCATAAGATACTTAGGAATAAACCTAACCAAGAGGTAAATGATCTGCATGCTGAAAACTATAGAAATCTTATGAAAGAAATTGAAGAAGACACAAAGAAATGGAGAAACATTTCATGCTCATAGAATGGAAGAACAAATATTGTTAAAATGTCAATACTAACCAAAGCAATCTATGCATTCAATGCATTCCCTATCAAAATAACATCAACATTCTTTACAGAACTAGAACAAACAATCCTAAAATTTGTATGCAACCAGAAAAGACCCTGAATAACCAAAGAAATGTTGAAAAAGAAAATCAAAGCTGGAGGCATCACAGTTCTGTATTACAGAACTGTAAACTGGAATAATTGGAAATATGTTAGAGTTTAGGTTCATATCCTACAAATAGTCCAAGCAGATTTCTATTGTCCCTATGTATAAAGAGCTCTCATGTATCCTTAGGGTACTGTCTTTTGAAATACAACACAATATTCATCTGAAGAGACACAATATTACAGTTCTGTATTACTTCAGGCTGTATTACAAAGCTGTAATCATCAAGACAGTATAGTATTGGCAGAAAACAGATACATAGACCTGTGGAATAGATTAGAGAACCCAGAAATGGACCCACAAATATATGGCCAATTAATCTTCGACAAAGCCGGAAAGCATATCCAATGGAAAAAAGACAGTCTGTAGCAAATGGTGCTGGGAGAACTGGAAAGCAGCATGCAGAAGAATGAAACTGGACCATTTTCTTACACCATACACAAAAATAAATTCAAAATGCATGAGAGACTTAAAAGTGAGACAGGAAACCATCAAAATCCTACAGGAAAATATAGGCAGGAACCTCTCTGACCTAGGCCACAGCAAATTCTTACTTAACATGTCTCTGGAAGCAAGGGAAACAAAAACAAAAGTGAACTATTAGGATCTCATCAAGATGAAAATCTTCTTAAAAGAAACAATCAACAAAACTGAAAGGCAAACAACAGAATGGTAGAACATATTTGCAAAGGACATATCAGATAAAGGGTTAGTATCCAAAATCTGTAAGGAAGTTACCAAATTCAACACCCAAAAAAACAAATAATTCAGTGAAGAAATGGGCACAACACATGAATAGACACTTTTCCAAAGAAGACATCCAGATGGCTAACAGACACATGAAAAGATGTTCAACATCACTCATCATCAGGGAAATAGAAATCAAAACCACAATGAGATACCACCTCACGCCGGTCAGAGTGGCTAAAGTTACAACTCAGGAAACAACAGATGTTGGTGAAGATAGAGAAAGGGAACACTTTTGCACTGCTGGTGGGAATGCACAGTGGTGCAGCCACTCTGGAAAACAGTATGGAGTTTCCTCAAAAAATTAAAAACAGAACTACCCTAAGACGCAGCAATTGCACTACTAGGTTATTTTTCCAAATGATGCAAAAATGCTGCTTCAAAGGGGCTCAGGTACTCCAAAGTTTATAGCAGCACTATCAACAATAGCCAAAGTATGGAAAGAGCCCAAATGTCCATCGACTGAGAAATGGATAAAGAAGATGTGGTACATATATATACAATGGAATATTACTTGGCAATCCATAAGAATGGAATCTTGCCATTTGCAACAACATGGATGGAACTAGAGGGTATTATGCTAAGCGAAATAAGTCAGAGAAAGACAGATATCCTATGATTTCACTCATATGTGGACTTTGAGAAACTCAATAGAACATAGGAGAAAGGAAGGAATAATACGATACAAACACAGAGGGAGCCCCTCCTGTGCATGTGCTCTGTTTCTCTTTCAAAAATAAAAATTTTAAAAATGTAAAAAAAAAAAAAACACAGAGGGAGGCAAACTGTAAGAGACTCTTAAATCATAGAACAAACTGAAGGTTTCTGGAGGGGTGTTGGGTGGGGAAATGGGTTAAATGGGTGATGGGCATTAAGGAGGGCAGTTTCCAGGATGAACACTGGGTATGATATGTAAGAGATGAATCACTGGGTTCTATTCTGAAAGCCAAGACTACACTCTGTTAACCAACTGGAAGTTAAAACAAAAAAAGAAACATCAATAGCAGGAGTTGATATACTTAACATAAATAATAGATGTCCCCTCAAATGAAATTGTAAAATCCAATTCTACCTGTAAGTTTTACGGAAGGGTTGGAAGATAGCAGAGTTCTGCAGCAGAGGCATAGACAGTGCATTCACTGAGACATCAGTGACCATTTGGAGTCCTATCAAGAACATTGTTATTTTCTTCTTGGCAACATCTTATGCTATTTTTCTCTAATTTATTCTATATAATTTTTTTTTCTGTAACATCAGAGAGTTAAAAAAAATTCCTAGCCAAGCTAAATGAATGGTCTATTAGACTTTTATTTTTTAACAGTTTTATTGAGATACAATTCACCTATCATAGAGTTCACCATATTAAAATGCACATTTTAGTTATTTTTACTAAAGAGTTGTGTCTTCACCATCACTATCTAATTTTATAACTCTTTCCTTACTCCAAGAAAGAAACATTAAAATAACTCTAACCCATTAAATAAACTTTCCATTTCCCCCATCCACTATCCTTTACAAATATTCACCTACTTTCTGTCTCTTTGTGTTTGTCTTTACTGGAAATTTCATATACATAGAATCATAAAGTGTATGGTCTTTTGTAACTGATTATTTTCACATGTGTTAAAGGTATACCTACCTTGTATCATATATTAGTTTGTTTCCCCTTTTTATTTCTAAATAATATTCTATTATAAAGATAAACCACATTTTGTTTATTCATTCATCAGTTGGTGGACATTTGGGTTATTTACCCTTTTTGGCTATTATGAATAATTCTGTTTTGAATATTTGTGCATAGATGTTTTTAAGGTAAATATGTTTTTATTTCTTTTAGAAATGTAACTAGGAGTAGACTCGCTAAATTAAATGCAAACTCTAAGAGGGAGGGAGGCAAACTATAAGAGACTCTTAAATACAGAGAGCAAACTGAGGGTAGATGGGGGGGTGGGGGAAAGGGAAAACGGGTGATGGGCATTGAGGAGGGCACTTGTTGGGATGAGCACCAGGTGTTGTATGTAAGCGATGAACCACGGGAATCTACCCCAAAAACCAAGAGCACACTGTATACACTGTATGTTAGCCAACTTGACAATAAATTGTATTAAAAAATGCAAACTCTGCACATAACATTTTGAGGTACTGTTAAAGAGTGTTCCAAAGTGGTTGTGCTATTTTAGAATCCCACCAGCAATGTATGAGGCATATGTGTGTATGTATGTATGCACGTATTTATTTATGCATTTGTTATGAGGGTTTTAACTAATCCATATTCTGGCAGTACTTGTTATTATTGGTGTTTTTAATTTTAGTCATCCTAGTGAGTGTGAAATATTTTATTATTATGATTTTCGTTTATATTTTCTTAATGGTTAACAATGTTGAGCATCTTTTATGTGACTACTGATTATTTGTATATCTTATTTGGAGGAATGACTAGCTATTTTTTCCATTGTTAAATTCATTGTTTTGTTAATTATGAATTGTAAGGCTTTTCTATATATTTTGAATTTAAGTCCCTTATCAAATACATGATTGTAAATATTTTCTCCCATTTTGTGGGTGGATACACAAACTTTTTAAGTTTGGTGAAGTTCAATTTACCTATGTTTTCTTTTGTCACTTGCTTTCAATATTCTTCCTTTGTCTTTGTACAGTTTGTTTATAATGTATGTACATGTGGATCTCCTTGAGTTTATCCTACTTGTAGTTTGCTAAACTTGTTGAAGATGTGGACTAATGTTTTTTTTATCAAAGTTCAGAAATTTTTACTCATTATTTATCCAAATATTCTTCTTTCCCATTGTGTCTCTCCTCTCCTAGGGCTCCCATTGACTAAGTTGGTATACTTGATGTCTTTGCACAGGTATTTGAGGCTGTTTTCATTTTTCTCACTCTATTCCTTGGACTGAGTGATCTCAACTGACTTGTCTTTAACCTTGTTTCTCTTCTTATACCAAATCAAAGCTGTCATAGATTCCTAATGGTGAATTTTTAATTTTAGTTATTGTATTATAAAATCCAAAATTTCTATTTTCTTCATTTAAAAACAATTTCTTTTTATTTACCTTGTCTATTTTGTAAGACTTGGTTCAAATATATTATGTACATAGACATGATTTTCTTTAGTTCTTTAAATATATTTATAATAGCCAATTCAAAGCCTTTTTTTTCTAATTTAAAGTCCAGTATCTGGGTTTCCTCAGCCACAGTTTCTATTGACTTCTTTTATCCCTGCTGTGTTGTCATTACACTTTTCTGTTTATTTGTAATTTTCTTTTGAAACTGGACATTTTAAGTTATATAATGTGGCAATAGTGGATATCAGACCCTCCCCCTTCAGAATTGGCTGTTGCTTCTTTTGCTTCTATTTTTGCTAATTTTTTGCGTGGGGTATTTCATGGATTAGTGACATAAAGTATGTATTTCCTTCTGTGTGTTATTGCTTAAGCCTCTGTTCAGTATCCTTAGTAGTCAGCTAATTGTTGGAAAGAAAATCCCTTGAATTACATAAACAGGAATTCTTCTAACGTTTCTCAAGTGCTGGTGTGCAATGTCAGGACATGCCTTCACTGCTCCAGCAATTTATAATGCTGTCTTAGCTTTAACCCCCTGCTTGTGCAGAACCTCAACTCAGAAAGAAATGAGAGATAGGGCTTTATCAGTTTATCCCAGTTATGTTCATACCTCAACCCACGCATGTGGCCTTCAAGATTGCAAGAAACGTGGAGAAGCTTTTAAAATATCCTATTAACATCTGATTTCCCATATCTTTAAGTTTTTTGACAAATCAATTATTTGGCCCAACTTATATCACCATGTAAAGCAGCTATGATGTTAAAATTCAATCTTTTTTTTTTTTGAATTACAATTCTGGCTATAGGCCTTTTTTCACTGAGTGAGCTCTGAACAATGTCAAATAATGAAAAATCTTATGAATGGAGTTTTTTCAGTGCAAGAGGGTTCCTTTTCCTATACATCCTCACCAATACCTGTTGTTTCTTGTGTTGTTGATTTTAGCCATTTTGACAGATGTGAGGTGATATCTCATTGTAGTTTTGATTTGCATTACCCTGAGGGTAAGTGATGTTGAGCATCTTTTCATGTGTGTGTTGGTCATTTGTATGTTTTCTTTGGAGAAATATCTTTTCATGTCTTACGTCCATTTTTAATTGTATTATTTGGTTTTCTAGTGTTGAGTTTTATAAGTTCTTTATATTTTTTGGATACTAACCTTTGATCAGATATGTCATTTGCAAATATCTTCTCCCATCCCATAGGTTGAGTTTTAATATTTTTGATCATTTCCTTCACTGTGCAGAATTTTTTTTTGATGTAGTATAGTTTATGTTTGCTTTTGTTTCCCTTATTTCAGGAGACATATCTTGAAAGAAGTTGCTACAGCCAATGTCAAAGAAGTTACTGCCTGTGTTCTCTTCTAGGATTTTTATAGTTTTAAGTCTCACATTTAAGTCCTTAATCCATCTTGAACAGATTTTTGTGTGTGGTGTAAGAAAGTGGTCCAATTTCATTCGTTTTGCATGTAGCTTTCAACTCTCCCAACACCAGTTGTAAAAGAGACCTTTTCCTCATTGATATTCTTTTCTGCTTTGCTGAAGATTAATTGACCATATAATAGTGGGTTCTTGACTGCTTTGGGTAGTATACGCATTTTAACAATATTTGTTCTTTCAATCTATGAGCATGGAATGTCTTTCCATTTCTTTGCATCATCTTCAATTTATTTCTTCAGTGTTTTGTAGTTTGCAGAGTACAATCTTCTTGTTCTTTGGTTAGGTTTATTCCTAGGTATCTTCTTATATTTGGTACGATTGTAAATGGGATTATTTTCTTAATTTCTCTTTCTGCTACTTCATTATTGGTGTATATAAGTGCAACAGAGTTCTGTATGTTGATTTTGCATCTTGTCACTTGACTGAATTCATTTTTCAGTTCTTGCAGTTTTTTGGTGGAATTTTTTGGGTTTCCTATATATATATATGTATATATATATACATACATACACATACACATATATATAGTATCATGTCATCTGCAAATAGTGAAATTTTACTTCTTTCTTACTAATTTGGATGCATTTTATTTCTTTTTTGTTATCTGATTAGTATGGTTAGGACTTCTAGTACTATGTTGAATAAAAGCAGTGAAAGTGGACATTCTTGTCTTGTTCCTGACATTAGGGGAAAGCTCTCAGTTTTTCCCCATTAAGGAGATATTAGCTGTGAGTTTTTCATACATGGCCTTTATTATGTTGAGGTATGTTTCCCCTAAACCTACTTTGTTCAGGGTTTTTTAAATCATGAATGGATGTTGTACTTTGTCAAATGCTTTTTCTGCATCTATTAAAATGATGATATGGCTCTTATCCTTTCTTTTATTGATGAGATATATCAGGTTGATTGATTTGTAAATTATTGAACTACCAGGAACTATAATTTGTAAATTATTGCAACCCAGGAATAAATCCCACTTGATCAGGGTGAATGATTTTTTAGTGTATTCTGTGTGTGTGTGTGTGTGTGTGTGTGTGTGTGTGTGTGTGTCTATTTGAAAAATATATTTATCTGCTTGCTTTTGTTTACATAGGAGTAAGTCCTTTTATTTTTATATTTGACCTCTTATTTACATGGGCTTTTTAAGACTGCATAGAAGAGATATAGCTATCCCACACTTTGCTTATGATTTTAAGGATAAGCAACAATGTAGAAGAGCAATATATATCATTTCTCTATCCAGGGAAGTTGGATTACAGTCCTCCCCAAACTGAAATAATACTAAGAGTGAGCACTTATTGACAATTTATTTTGATTTAAACATTTACATGCTTGAAAATAATAATCGTTCTCAACATCTCAAATAAGTAAGTGCTATGATAGTTTTCATTTAACAATAGGGAAATTGAGGCTCAAAGAATATATATAATTTCCCAAAGATTACACAGGTGTTCAGAGGTATGCATTCTATACTCTACCATTAACTACTTTTGCCTTTTTGTGGAAGTATAGCTGGCTGTTTCTCATTTTGAATAAAACCAAATCCCTACCTGAGTATTAGACACTGCTTTTTAAGCAAGTGTTTATACTTTTCTTTTTTCTTTTTTTAAAAATTTTTTAAGTTGTTAAATTCCAGTAGGTTAACATAAAGGGTAATGCTACATTCAGTAGAATTTTGTGATTCATCACTTAGATGGAACACGCAGTGCTCATCACATCAAAAGCCCTCCTTAATACCCATAACCTATTTAACCAATCCCCCCACTGACCTCCCCATCAGTAAACCTCAGTTTGTTCTCTACAGTTAAGAGTCTGCTTGATGGTATGCCTCTTTTCTCCCCATGTTCATCTGTTTTGTTTTCTAAATTCCATAAAATTCATAAAAATATGAGTGAAATTATATGGTATTTGTCTTTCTCTGACTTATTTTGCTTAGCATTTTACTTTCTAGCTCCATCCATATTGTTGCAAGTGGCAAGATTTCATTTTTTATGGCTGAGTAATATTCCATTGCATATCTACTCCACAACCTCTTTATCCATTCATCAGTCTATGGACAATTGGACTTTTTCTATATTGTTAATGCTGCTATAAACATCGGGGGGTGTGTGTCCCTTTGAATCAATATCTTTGTATCCTTTGGGTAAATATGTAGTTTGGGGTTAGGTTTATTCCTAGGTGTTTTATGGTTTTGGGTACATTGTAAATGGAATCAATTCCTTTATTTCTCTTTCTGCTGCTTCATTATTGGTGTATAGAAATGCACCTGATTTCTGTACATTGATTTTGTATCCTGAAACTTTATTGAATTTGTGTTTCAGTTATAGCAATTGTTTAGTGGAGTCTTTCAGGTTTCTACATAGAGTATCATGTCATCTGTGAATAGTGAAAGTTTGACTTCTATCTTGCTGATTCGGATTCCTTTCATTTCTTTTGGTTGTATGATTGCTGAGGCTAGGACTTGTAGTACTATGTTAAATAACAGTGGTGAGAGCGGATATCCCTATCTTTTTCCTGACCATAGAGGAAAAGCTCTAAGTTTTTCCCCATTGAGGATGTTATTAGCTGTGGATCTTGTGTATATGGACTTTATGATGTTGAGATATGTTCCCTCTATCCCTAGTTTGTTGAGACTTTTTATCAGGAATGGATGCTGTACTTTGTCAAATGCTTTTCTGTATCTATTGAGAGTATCATAATGTTCTTATCCTTCTTTTATTAATGTGGTGTATCATGTTGATTGATTTGTGAATATTGAACCTCCCTTGCAGCCCATGAATAAATCTTAATTGATCATGGTGAATGATTCTTTTAATGTACTGCTGGATTTTATATACTAGTATTTTGTTAAGGACTTTTGCATCCACATTGATCAGGGGTATTGGCCTGTAATGCTCTTTTTTAGTGCAGTATTTGGTTTTAGGATTGAGGTAATGCTGGCCTAATAGAATGAATTTGGACATTTTACTTCCATTTCTATTTTTTGGAACAGTTTGAGAAGAGTAAGTATTAACTCTCCTATGAATGTTTGGTAGAATTCCACTGGGAAGCCATTTGGTCCTGGACTTTTGTTAGAAGATTTTTGATTACTGATTCAATTTATTCACTGGTTAATGGTCTGTTCAAGTTTTCTGTTTCTTCCTGTTTCAGTTTTGATAGTTTATGTTTCTAGGAATTTATCCATTTCTCCCATACTTCCCAATTTGATGGCATATTATTTTTCATAGTATTCTCTTATAATTATTGTATTTCTTTGGTGTTGGTTGTGATCTTTCCTCTTTCCTTCATGATTTTATTTATCTCAGTTTTTTTTCTTTTTGATAAGTCCAGCTAGGGGTTTATCAGTTTTATTCTTTCAAAGAACCATTTCCTGGTTTCGTGGATCTGTTTTACTGTTATTTTTTTTCCTTTGTGCACTTCCATATCATTTATTTCTGCTCTAATCTTTATTACTTCCCTTCTTCTACTGGGTTTAGGCTTCATTTGTTCTTTTTCTAGTTCCTTTAGGTGTAAGGTTAGTTTGATTTTCTTGTTTCTTCATAAAGGCTTGTGTGGCTATCTACTTCCCTCTTATCAACACTTTGGTTGCATCCCAAAGCTTTTGGACCATTGTGTTTTCTTTATCATTTGTTTCCATGTTTTTTTTTTAAATTTCTTCTTTAATTTCCTGGTTGAACCATTCATTCTGTAGTAGAATGTTCTTTAACCACCATGTATTTGTGGTCCTTCCAGATTTTTTTTTTTTATAGTTGACTTCAAGTTTCATAGCATTGTGGTCTGAAGACATGCATTGTATTATTTCAGTCTTTTTGTACATTTGAGGCCTGATTTGTGACCCAGTATGTGATCTATTTTGGAGAATATCCTATGTGCACTTGAAAAGAATGTGTATTCTTTTGCTTTATGTTGAAACATTCTGAATATGTCTTTTAAGTCCATCTGGCCCAGTATCTCCTTCAAAACCATTGTTTCCTTGTTGATTTTCTGCTTAGGTGATCTCTACATTGATGTAAGTGGGATGTTAACATCCCCTACTGTTATTATTATCAATAAGTTCCTTTATGTTTGTTATGTTTGTTATTAATTGATTTATATATTTGAGTGTTTTCAAGTTGGGGCATAAATATTTACAATCGTTATATCTTCTTGGTGGATAGACCCATTTATTATGATATAGTATGCTTCTTTTGTTACAGTCTTTGGTTTAAAATCTAGTCTGATATAAGTATGGCTACTCCAGCTCTCTTTTGATGTCCATTAGCATGATAAATTGTTCTCCATTCCCTTACTGTCAATCTGCTGATGTCTTTAGGTCCAAAAAGAGTCTCTTGTAGCATATAGATGAGTCTTATTATTATTATTATTTTCATCCATTCTAGTACCCAATGTCTTTTGATTGGAGCATTTATTCCATTTGCATTCAGAGTGATTACTGATAGATAAGAGTTTAGTGCCATCGTGTTACCTGTTAGTTCCTTGTTTCTGGAGATTTTCTCTGTTCCTTTTTACTTTTTGTCACTTTTGGTACTTCTTTCCCACTCAAAGAGTACTTTAATATCTCTTGCAGAGCTGGTTTAGTGGTCAGGAACTTCTTTAACTTGTGTTTGTCTTGGAAACTCTATCTTTCCTTCTATTCTAACGACAGTCTTGCTAGATACTCTTGGTGGCACATTTTTCCCATTCAGCACATTGAGTATATCATGCCACACCCTTCTTGCCAGCCAAGTTTCTGTGGAGAGATCTGCTGATAACTTTATTTGTTTTCTTTTGTAAGTTAGGGATTTCTTTTCTCTTGCTTTAGGATTTTTTTCTTTATATTTTACAAATTTAACTATGATATGTCTAGTTGTTGGCCTGATTTTGTTGATTTTGATGGGAGTTCTCTGTGCCTTCTGGATGTAACTTCTCCAGATAAACCTTCTGCCCCCTTTTCTCTCTCTTCTGTAACTCCTATGATATGAATGTTATTACACTTTATGGAGCTACTTAGTTCTCTAAGTCTATGTGATCCAATATTTTCCCCTCTTTTCAGCCTCATTATTTTCCATAAATATATCTTCTGTATCACTTATTTGATCCTCTGTTTCTTCCATCCTTGCAGTCTTTACTCCCAGTAGGTTTTGCATCTCATTTATAGCATTTTTTTTTTAATTTCAGTCTGACTAGCTTTTAGGTCTTTTATCTCTTTGGTAAGGGACTCTCCGGTGTCTTCTATGCTTTTCTCAAGCCCAGATAGTACCTTTATGATTGTTGTTTTAAATTCTGGTTCAAGTATAATCCTTACATAGGTTTCAATTAGATCTCTGGCCATGACCTTTTCATGTTCTTTTGTTTGGGATTAATTTCTCTGTCATGGCATTTTGTCGAGAATTCTGTCTTCTTCTTTGTGTTAGGAAAGCCTACTATGTTTCTTGCTCCTGAGAGTAATGGCTTTATAAAGAAGAGGTCATATATTGTCCAGGGCCTGGCGCTTCAGCAAATGTGTCTCATGTATGCTGTATGCACTCTGCTGCTATGTTTTGGTGACTCTTAATCTCAGGTCAGTCCTCTGCAGAATTTCTCCTCGCCTACAGTGGGAAGTGATTGGACCCTGGCGAGAATGTGGTGAGTTTTAACTAAGTGTGCTCTGGTCGGCTTGTGTAAGAGGCCAAATCCTATTTCTACTACAGCTGAAGCTCTGCAGAAGTCTATAGTCAGTGATATGGTGCGTTTGGAGGAGGTTTGTGCTGGTCTTCTGGGGGAGGGGCCCACTGTGCTGGTTCTCAGGCACGCTTGCCCAAGGAAAGGAGCACCTGCAGAGGGCAGGGGGGTGAGGCTTGGTATAAGCATTTTACACCACCACTGTTAGTTCTGTGCTGCTTACTGAAGTTAGTTAGTGCTGAGGGGTGGGAGAGACAAATAGCGCCCACTAGCTCCTTTGTCCCTGGACAGGAAATGCCACCTCTCTCAGATGTGCTCCAAGAAGGGGGCATCTCTCCCACTGCATCCCAGGGGATCCTCAGATCATGCCTTCTTCTCCCTGGGCTCTCTGCCTTACTTCTCCACAGGAGCAGTGCAGCACTCAGTGGGCTCCACACCTGCCATTCAGTGGTCTTCTAAAACTCCATTCTTGGAACCCAGTGGTTGTAAAAATTCAAAAAATCTGCCCCTCTTTTTTACCCAGTCAATGGCTTTGGGGAAGTGTTTTCCTTGTGTGACCCCCTGTGTGCTCCTCTCTCTGTCTCCACAATGCATAATGTTCTCTGGGCTCTATTGCAGCCAAGCCTGTTGACCTTTAAAACTCTAGGCTTTAAACCCCACTGGTTGCCAGAAGTCACAAAGTTTGGCCCCTCTTGCTTTCCAAACCAATTGCTATAGGGACTCCTTTTCCCCATTTTTTTTTTTTTGCTCTCCTGTGTACCAGTCTGTTTCTAGCAACTGTAGCTCCCTCTCCACTTCAGTGACCACAATCTGTTTCTCTCCTAAACCATGTCTCTGTGTTTTCTACCTTCTTCGATGTGGCCTCTTCTCTACTTTGAGTTGTGGAGTTTATTCTGCCAGTCTTCACGTCAATTTCTAGGGTATTTTTGGTGATTTGATACCCAGTTGTATTCACAGGATATAGTGAGTCTAGCGTCCTCCTATTCTGCCACCATCTTCTTATCTTCTTAACCTCCTCACAGTTTTCATATTTTTAAGGCTGCTTTTTTTTTTTAAGGCTACAGTGAAACTGAAAAGACATGATTGGGAATGGGGCCAATTCATATACAACAAATTTGTTGTTTTCAGTCGAATTTAGCCTTTTATTAAAAAAAATAAATGCTACTCAGATTCTTACAAGCATATATTAATTTTCATAATTCTCAAAAATATCATTTCAGAGATTTTGACCTAAGTTCTTATTGATTTTATGGAGTATCAGATTTTTCACAGGTTCTTATTCCACTATTTTGTAAGTATTTCCTGAAATATGAAATTTTGAGTTCCAGTATCACTTTGATTATTTGGGGCACCAAGTCAAAATCAAGAGGCCCAGAGTTCTCTTAGTCTACCTGATGACTTTTCTGAAATCCTCGGGACAATAGACCACATCTAGTTAATTGTTTAGCTAAACACAGAAACATAACAAATTGCCTTAAGTATTATTACTGTTATTCTGACTCCCTCTATCTTTTGAGGACTGAGTAAATGTTAACCTTTTAGGGCCCCATAAGAAAATGGCAAATTATCATCGGAAAAAATATTGGTTAAGAATACTAGAGCAATTTATGGAAAAATTACAAATCCTCCGATTTCTACTCTGGGAAATAAATTTTAACTAGACCTACCACATTTCTTCCTTGGATAAATTTTGTTACACTAGAGAATGGGATTGCTAATGAGCTTTTGAGATAAATAATTCTATATTATAAAAGCATCCTACCCTTCATTAAAAACCCATCAAGGTCTAAGCTCCTGCTTTGGTAATTATACCCTAATATGTACTATTCATTATAGTAATAGTCCCTTCATTAACTTGGCTTATGAGTTCATGAATATCCATTGATATTACAGGGTTGACTCCCATTTAATTGTTGTATGCTTACATTACATAACACATTACATTCCAAGGTGTCACTAAGTATGGCGACATTTTTTTCATGAATCTCTTACCTGAAAGTGAGACACAGCCTAGGATGAAGAATGGTAGAACTTTAACAAGAGTTTGATTTTAATGATCACATGCTGAACAAATAAAATAGGAGCAGCAATGAATTATCATTGATACATGTGTCTCTGATATAGGTTGTTTTATAAGAGGCCTCCTTGAAGATCTTTACAACTTTGAGTAGAATAAAAAGGCAATAAAATGTATTTTCAAAGATAACATTAAAAAATTAAGTGGCTTCTTTATGTGTTCAATTTATACTGACTTATTTAGAACATGCCAATCCTTGCTTTGTAAAAGTCAGTGTTGTTTAACATATGTGTCCATGTTCCACAAACACACTGTAAATTAATTAAAGGACATCTCCAAGTTATTTAATGTTTGAATTTTTTCAAGAGTAATTAGAACATTTTATAGGCTCTAAGCTTGTTTCTTCACTAACTAGAACTTTAAGAAAACAATCATAAAGGGGCACCTTGGTAGCTCTGTTGGTTGAGCATCCGACCCAACTTCAGCTCAGGTCATGGTCTCATGGTTTGTGAATTTAAGTCCTACAACAGGCTCTGTGATGATAGCTTGGAGCCTGGAGCCTGCTTCAGATCCTGTGTCTCACTCTCTATCTCTGCCCCTCCCTCACTCACACTCTGTCTCTGTCTCTGTCTCTTTCTCTAAGAAATAAATAAACCTTAAAAAATTTAATAAAAAACCATAAAAACAAACATAGAGTAATTAGATAATTACAAATACATATTGTCTGCAACCTAGGTTCTGAATTAACTTGACATTATGCTGAAATGCACCAAATGGCAATTTTTAATTGCTTAATCAGTATTACAGTTCACATTATTATTATATCTAGGGATCACAAAATTTAAATTGAATATTAACAAAATACTTTGTATACTCTTAGGAGTGTTAACAAACATAAAAAAGATATATCCTACCTTCACCCATAACTATAGTCTTGACTAATTTCCCCATAGTAATAGTACATATTTCCTTAAAAGATCTCAAATGTGCATGACCACTCTCACCCAATGAGTAATAAATTAAAATTACATTTAAAATGTGTCATGTAATTTGTTTTACACAATTTTTACCCATGGTCTTGTACTCTTGGTTAAAGTAATGAGTACAGTACAATATAAACTAAAAAAGGGACTTTACAAATTGGGCTTCCGTTATATAAGACCTATTAGAGAAAGGGTGATTATGCTCACTATTTTGACAATTGTAAGCTCAATTTGATCTGTTTTTGAAACTGGGAAGACTGAACAGCACCTCATAATATTAATGTTGTGGTCTCATCTATTAGGGCTCCCATACTCAATATTATTGAATTAACTTTTTTTTTTCAATCATAAACTAGTAGATACTTAGCAGTCATGTGCGGTTCAGTGTCTATTTCAACAGCTTCTTAAGTTTCAGTTTGGCTTTGTTAAAGGGACACAGCATGCCTCTTACCAGCTATCCTGAGGCAGGCAGTTAAACTAGTACAGGGAAAATTAAAAACATAAAATATCCATAAAGTTAATAAAATACTTAGGTTCTGTTCTAGGCCACACATTTTTGTTAGGGAGCATCTAAAAACTCCCCCCTTTCCCTTTGCCTGGATGGTTTTAGGTCTTCACTTCTGAGGGCTATGAAGATCATTATTTGGTTTCAATTGTTGGCCTCACTGCTAACTGGGAAAATGGTGAAGTGAGAGGGTAAAGAAGGCTGTTGTAATTAGAGATTAACTAGGAAAACCCTCCATCTCTATCCATCAGTGCCTTCTAAATATCTATAAAGATTCAAGTCTTGTAATAGAAACATTTAGTTTCTAGTGGCAGAATAGTTCGCAATGATTACTGTCTCTAAATCCTGCTCTGTGATCAATTTCTCTTCTGTGATCTACTGACCAATTTCCAAACAAGAATAAACAAAGTATTCCATTTGACACTTGCCACCAGAGAGCTATATATCCAGTGCAGTAAAAACACAGAAAAGGAGAAAAAGGAGCATTTCCATAAGCAGGATATTTGTGAGTCTTCATAGAGAAGATAGTTGAGCAACATCCTGAAGAATAAGTAGGAGTTTGTCTGATTTGGAAGCAAGAAATTGGGAGCATCAGAAGGGTATGAGAAAAGCACAGCTAATGGTAAACAACTAATTTGATGTGTTTGGGCATCTGTTTGTGATATAGGAGGCCAGTGAGCAGTAAGCAGTTAGAAGTGGCATAAGGAAGGCAGAGGGGCAGTTAATGGAGCTTAAAATACCATGGTTGAGGTAGATTCTTAAAAAAATAAGAATCGATTGAAGCAATGAATAAGGAGGGAGGGAGAAATGAGAAGAGTTGAGTGTGGGACTATTCAATCTCAAGGTTAAAACTGATTTATAATTAAAATAGGGAGTCTCTTAAAACCATGAATTCTAGGTCATGTTTTTGACGTGTATATATTATATATAGTAGGAAAATTGATATCTGTTAAGGTTTCTTTCCCTTTATTATTGGGGGAATAATAATGGTAACTCTACACAAGATTATGGTGAGTCCTTGATATAAAATATACAAAATAGCTATCTCAGTGTTTAGCACAGAAGAGACAAACAGAATTTGGCACTTTAACTTGGTTTGCCAGTTGGTTTTTTTCTAATAATAATAGGGATCTTTAAAAATATTTCTCCCAAGAGAAAGAATAAAGTACCTAAAACTTCAAAATGACTGTGATTGATTCTTACTTAGTTTCAGACTCATTTCATGGCCACTATGAACAGAGACATAGTATCTGCCTCTGCTGGAGGGATTTTTGCCATTTCACTTAGTATATCACTTGCTTTCTTTACTACCATCATGAAACTTAGAATGGAAGGTAATCTCATTAATACAGGCTACTTGATTTATTTATTTATTTTGGGGGGCTACTTGATTATTTTCATTATCTCTTGTTCTTTCCATAAATGAAATATTAACCAAAAAAAAAAACAAGATAAAAATTGTGGGAGCCTGCCTACTGGAAGTGTGTGAAATTCCCTATGCTTTATGCTATCATCAATGTGTGGTCGAGGGAAACAGTGAGAGCAAATATTCAAAGGCAAGCACATTTTTCTTAGAGTAGTGCAGATCTTAGGATAACACAGCTTTGTGCTTTTTCGTCAACAATTCTTTCCTGCTTATGAAAGATGTCAAATATCAAGGTGAAGTCCATTAAGAAAACATTATTTCCTAAAAGAAACTTTAATTTGTTTCTAATGCATGAACATTGTCATACTTTATGAAGTGATTGCTAATTATATTTTTGTCTTAGTCTAACAAAGCTTTATTTTTTACAACATATAAGTGAATTTGCAAATCACTCAATCAAGAATTTACTGAAACTGTATTTTTCCATTGTTTGTTTTCCCAGGATGAGTTGCTTAATTTTATAAAATGCTTGAAATAAAGCCCATAAATTTTATTTGCTTAGTAAACACAATTAATTAGATTACAAATTAGAAGAGCTTTTGCTTTGCACTTAAATCTATTGGCAAATTTAACATTTTGTAGAAATGGATGTCTCATTTGAGAAGAAAATTTTATAGTGACTTGAAGGAGAAAGTGGAAATTGTGGGGAAATTGTTAGGTGTTCAGTTGGTATGTAAGAAAGTTGATCCTGACTTTATAGACTGTGGCTCATAAGGGACAAGTAGTGTTAGCATTTTTCATAGTGAAGGTTTTTACTTTGTCATTTCCTATGGCTTATCCTTTAGACAGCTCTTAATCATCACTGTTGATAATTGATCTGTAGAATCTAAATTAGTGAATTAATTTGGACTCTATTAATCAGACTATGAAAATGTCCATTTCCTTATTTGGAATACTTATTACTTAGGATTTCTTATCAAAATTATACACATAATTTAGGACTCAGGAGAGTTTCCATGGAAGGAGAATCTCTTCTACCCAATTGAGCATTTGATTCTGTGCTCAATCATTACTTGTACATACATGGGTGAATATTTGTCTTCTGAATTGAACAGAAAAATTACTAAAAGACAGATGGTGATGTCACTAGATGAATGAACTTAGCTTATATTAAAAGACTAGCATCCTTGAAAGTTTTAGAGGAAATATACTCTTTTCTGCTCTCCTTTTGACTAAGAGAGTACTCTGGTAAAATGATGACTGAGTTAAGAATGTGGTGTAGATATAAAATAATTGTTTCAAGCCTTGACCCATGAAACTTAACTAAGCTAAGTACTTTCAAATTCAATATTTAGAATAAAATAATAGCAAGAGATTAGCTATTTTATTATATAGTAGTGTAGTGTAGTGTGGTAAAGGGGAGAGAGACAGCTTATCTCCCATGTTCTTTTTCCCTCCTCTCTTCTTTTTTCGTTAAAAGAAAAAAAAAAAGAAAGAAATGTCTTCAATAAATTTCTTGCCCTTTACCATTTCTACTTCCTGATTTCTACTGGATCTTCTCTCTCAGCCACATTGACCAGTAGTCCCTGTGTCTCCCCTGGCCACTGTTGAATTTATTCACACCAACTTAAATACTACGGGCTTCCATTTTAATTATGTGCTTGCTTTCACTTTGAGACAATTTATCCTGGCTGTACCCTAACCATGCTTTTACCTCTCTAAAATGATTCTTAGTTAACAACAGTATTATCTGCTCAGAAAGTGACTCTAGGAGTGCCTGGGTGGCTCAATCGGTTAAGTGTCCGACTTCAGCTCAGGTCATGATCTCACAGCTCATGAGTTCAAGCCCTGCGTCAGGCTCTGTGCTGACAGATCGGAGCCTGTTTCAGATTCTGTCTCCCTTTTTCTCTGCCTCTCCCCTATTCACTCACTCTCCTTCAAAATAAGCAAACATTGAAAAAAAAAAGTGACTCTAGGCTCTTCCCATAACCTCTGGCCAACAGAATCCTAAAATTTCTACTGATACTATTTCCTTCTAATATCTACCCCCTCCCTTTCTTTGCTCATACTGTAAATAACTTTGTGTGGCTCTTTATTAAGCCTTACATAGATGACTGAAATTCTCTCTAAATCATTTCCCTGCTGTCTCATACCCTTCAGTCAGTATAGCTCTTTACATTGCTGTAGAGTGATGTTTCTAAAATGCGAATAAAGTCACTTGACTCACTTATTTAAAAATCTTTAAAAAAATCCTCATCTCCCATCAGAAGGTCTTACTTATTTATAAGTCAACAAGTTCTGCATGCCCATACAGTCTCATTTCTTACAACTTGCCTACTGACACACTAAGCTTCAGCCATGCCGAGCTAAATGAAAATCCCTTAACTCAGACACTGACACCTGGGTATTTGAAGCCAGAGTTCCATTTGAATGAAAGTGCTACTGTTGCAGGATTTTTTTTTTTACACCTCAATACCCAGGGTTCCTTGTCAAGTCACTTCAAAGAATGAAGAGGTGGACACAAAATAAAATTAGCAGCAGGCAAGAGTGTATTGGAGTATATACTCAGAAAGTAAGAATAGTGTGAAAGCTCTCTTTGCAGAGAGGGGGCATTCAAAAGTGAATGCCTGTGGACTACAGGCAAGGGACTTTGTTTTATAGGGTTTTGGTTGGCCCCCTTTCCTTCTCATTTTGTTCGTTCTTAGGTTCTACCCTTACTGGCTGGATACCTCTAGATGCCAGGTTGTCCATTCCTGATTGGCTCATCTCCATCATGTGAGGAGTCAGACAATGGTCATACTGTCTCTTGGGTAATGTTAAGTTTTATGGTTTTCTTTTTTTAGTTAAGTATTTTCATTGTCAAATTCCTGAGGGGAACCTGAGGGGGAGTAGGTTGTGTCAGTTACATTCTTAAGAGGAATCTTACTCCCCAGGGAGTTTCCTGTGGTCAGTCCCTCCCAGCATTATTCTAAAATATGTGTTTTTCCCCATCCAGGGACTTCAGGTCCTAACCTTTCCCTCTCTGCCTATTTTATCCAATCTTTCCCTATTATACTACCCCAACCATCGTGAATACCACTATTTTATCATTTAGTCTATGTACTGTAATTGCAAATTTACTTTTCTACCACATTTCTCTGAAAATTTCCTCTAAATTCTTAAATATTTATTTTGTTAATAATTTTTTGAGGGTCACATTTTTTTGATAACTATTTTTATTTTATGTATTGCTTTCTGTGGGCTTTTTAAGAACTTTTTACCAACAAGTAATGAAGATGGTCTGCCGTGTTTATTCTTTTATTATTATTATTATTATTATTATTATTATTATTTAGTGTTTATTTACTTTTGAGAGAAAGAGAGAGAGGGACAGAGGCATGAGCAGGGGAGGGGCAGAGATGGAGACACAGAATCCGAAGCAGGCTCCAGGCTCCAAGCTGTCAGCACAGAGCCCATCGTGGGGATTGAATTCACAACTGTGAGATCATGACCCAAGCTGAAGTCAGACGCCCAACCCACTGAGCCACCCAGGTGCCCCCTGCTGTGTTTATTCTTAAAAGATTTATGGTTTTAGCCTTTAAATTTAGGTCTATAATGATGCAATTTTGGAGTAGTGGTGGGGGTCTAGAGCCGATGGCCAAGAAAAAATTCTCGAGATCTCTTCAGTGCATAAGGTTATTTTATTAAAGTATGGGGACAGGACCTTTGGACAGAAAGAGCTGCCCAGGTATTGTGAGGAGTGAATGATAATATACTTGGGAGTTGGAGGAGGTAAAGCCAAGGGGAAGCTTCAAAAAGGATTTTCATATGCTAAAGAAGATTCTTAGGATACTGGAGGCCTAGCTATTGTGAAGCTAAGGTTGTTTTTTTTCTGGTAAAGCATTAACACTGAGTAGGTAGGGAGTTCCTGGCAGAATGTCAAACTCTGACTGCCTCAAGTATTTGTCAATGGGCTGCAGGTTATAAGGAAATTGAATTTTATCTACATTTCCTTCTGCCTTTGTTTCCCACATCATATAATCCACCTCAAATTAATTTTTGTGTAAGGCGTGAGGTAGTGGTCAAGGTTTAATTTTTTTCCCATATGAATATCTAGTTATTTCAGCACGATTTGTGGAAAGGATTTCTTTTCCCACTTGGTTATTTTACCTCGATGGGCATTTTGATGTCAGTCCTCCAAATTTGGTCTTATTTTCTCTAATTTTCTTTTTTTTTTTTTTTTTAATTTTTTTTTTCAACGTTTTTTATTTATTTTTGGGACAGAGAGAGACAGAGCATGAACGGGGGAGGGGCAGAGAGAGAGGGAGACACAGAATCGGAAACAGGCTCCAGGCTCTGAGCCATCAGCCCAGAGCCCGACGCGGGGCTCGAACTCCCGGACCGCGAGATCGTGACCTGGCTGAAGTCGGACGCTTAACCTACTGCGCCACCCAGGCGCCCCTCTAATTTTCTTTTTAAAAATGCTCATGGAGTTGTTTGTGTACTTCTCTAAACATTTTATAATTGATTTGTGAATTTCCACAAAATCCCCTGTAGAGACTATAATTGAATATACATTGAATAAATATAATAATATAATAATTGCCTTTTGAGATGTATATTGCCCTCCTGAACACATACTTTTAGGTTGTATTTTGCTTGACTTCTTTCCACTGGACTCGTAGGATCTTGCTTAATGATATTATCTTGTACTCCTACTTAGGTCATTCTGATTAATTCCCTGCATTTCTTATCTTTTTTAAATGCCAACCTAGTGAGCATTTCCTAAATTTTTTAACTGAAACTTTTTCTATTATTTGTATCTACTCCAGTGTTCCCAGTAGGAATTTTAACTTTTGAGGTCTCCATATTCCATCAGTCATGAATTGCTATGGTTTTACCTTAACCATTTTCTCACATTTATACCTGTTCTTTCATCCCCAGTTAACCCACACGAGATGCACGATTTTCCTATCTCTCAACACCTTCCTCTTAATTTTAACTTTGAACTAACTTCCAGATCAATTTTCCTAAAGCAAAGCTCTCATTATGTCACCATCTTGAATAACATTCTTTGATGGCTCCCCTTACTTGCCGGTGGAAGACACAATTTCCTGAGTTTCTTTTTAATTTTTTTAAATTTTTCTTTTCTTTTATTATTTTATTTTATTTTATTTACTTTACTTAAGAGAGGCACAGACAGAGATGGAGAGAGAGAATCCCAAGCAGGGCTTGATCTCAGGACCCTTAGATCATTACCTGAGCTGAAACCAAGAGTTTGACTAATGGACTGAGACACCCAGGCACCCCAAAATTCATGAGTTATAAGTTGCAAATAAACTTAACATGTATAATCTCATTTAATCATCATAGCAAATGTATTATTCTAAATTTATAGATGTGGAAATTGAGATTTAGAAATGCTAAGTGGTTTCCCAAAGTTAGAGAGCTATTAAGGAACAGATATTCCCACCCACTCAAACGATGACATCACTATACTCTCTTTTAAGGCAAATCATAAAAAGACTGATGATGTTCACAGTAGAAAAAATATATGTACATATATATGTGGAAATATTTCTGTTCATGGTTATACTGTGAAATGTAACTAATTAGTAGCTAAAGAAAGACTTTTTTTTTCTTTTTTGATTCATGAAAAAGAACTTGAAATTCAAATCCATTGCCTTTCTCTAGTCTCTCTCATGTCAACAAAAGAGGCTAGTTTAAATTAACAATGCAATAGGAGGGACAGTTAGCAACATAAATGTCGTTATAACAAAAATAATAAATTTATTGTTCTCCTGGCTGCTCTTCCGGTTAGCCTTTTTTTTTCAATTTATTATATTTAAAAAACAATTATAAATTATCAAGGAGTATATTTTCTCAATGATACATATTTTGTAGTAGTCAAAGTGGAAAGATTGACATTTTCCTTTTATGACCTTTAGTTCATTCTGAGATTAGTCAGAACTGAAAGAAGCAGGGAGTTGTTAAAAGATTATACGCTGACATATTTAGATAAAACCTATGCTGTGTCAATATAACATTAATGTAGTTGAACTCCAAAGAAGCAAAATGAATTACTCCCTCAGAGTATGCCACCTCTAGAAGAGTCAGAGGTTTATTTTGTTGTAAATAACAAGATAAATACAAATGAATAAAGTCAGCAGAGAAGAAAAAGATGTGAAATAGACTAACATGGTTTTTGAAAGTGGATCTGTCCTTTGTAAGCAGAGACAATAGTCAAGTAGGAAAAGGACTCAAGAACAGAAATGAAAGCGATCGAGACCAGTGCTCTCTCAGACTATGATATTTTCTTCCCCACTAACAAAGAGAAAGGTCAGTCTTGAGACTTGAGATATAGGTGTAACTGTGCAATACAGACACCTTTGTCAGAATTTGTAAGTGATGATAAATGGAAAATAACCAGGTAGTAATGAAAGACAATAGGGTACAGTGCTTAATTCTGGGCACCGGTCATTGCATGGGTGGATTTGGAGTGGGTTACAAATGAGGAGCTGCAGAAAAAGAGAGTTTTCAGCTTCATCCACAAATGACTTTGAGTGACCAAGAGAGAAGGCATTAGCAAGTGTGTATATATTGTAGTACTAGACTTCTCGGCACCCCCGTGGAATTAGAAAGAACGGAAAGAAGAAAATGTTACTCCAAAGGGTAGTATGTACATACTAACATCCATGCATAATACTGTTTTTCCTCCCAGGAGGTAGGTCATTGGAATTTCTCACACCAGTAATTTGCAGATTCCTGACAGAATTGTTTCTTCTCTTCCATAGTTATGTACCAAGACAGGCTACTGCCATTACTATGAATGACTGTTACAACTTCTGTAGGACAAAGACAAGGCTGACGGGGAACTGAGAGCTGAAGATAAAAATGGTAGCAGAGTTTTTCTGTGTTTTTTTTCTCATAAAAGTTAGGTTCAATATTGTTACATTCCCCAGCCCAGCTTCTAAAATGGTGGTGGTGGTGGCATTTGGTTCAACCTAAATCCCTCTAAAACATCCTGATAATTCAATGCTGACCTAATGCTTGAATGCTTCCAATATAGAAAAATCATTACGGACTAGAGTAGTATGGTCATCTTTGACCTAGTCAATTTTGCCTTCAGGAAGAAATTAAAAAAAAGGCTTATATCAAACCAAAAATCATTTTCTGTGATTCCTGATTAATGGCTTAGGTCTAGCTAGACAGAGAGATGCTGTGTCCCCTCTCAAAACTTTCACTAATCTTTCAGCCTGTAGTCTAAAAATACCTACTTTCTTTAATTACATTTTTTTTTTAATTTTTTTTTCAACGTTTATTTATTTTTGGGACAGAGAGAGACAGAGCATGAACGGGGGAGGGGCAGAGAGAGAGGGAGACACAGAATCGGAAACAGGCTCCAGGCTCCGAGCCATCAGCCCAGAGCCTGACGCGGGGCTCGAACTCACGGACCGTGAGATCGTGACCTGGCTGAAGTCGGACGCTTAACCGACTGCGCCACCCAGGCGCCCCTCTTTAATTACATTTTTAATAATATGTTTTTAAGTTTCTTTACTATGCTTGTGTTAATATGTATACTCTCTAGTATGTCTATTCTTCCAATACAGAAGCATAATGGCATAATAATTTATGCCATTTTAAGTTTCATGCTTCTTATGAAGTTTCTTATGACTATTTTAATCTCCATTAAAATTCTCTTTATTGAGCCCCAGATGTCTAGTGTAAGACCTATATAACGTAAGCCTTGTGATTTATAAATATTCAGGGTAATTCTCGTTTCCATAAAATACAACAACTAACCAATTTCACTAGGTTTATATGATAGGAGTTTATTTTTCACTCATTCAAAATCCAGTGTGGAAGTTGCTGCTTGGGTGTTTCTTCTGGGAATCACTTCTCCATTTATTAACTAAGGAATCCTGGCATCTTCTCTGTTAACTAAATCCAGCTCCTTCACTGTCATCCTAACAACAGAGATTCTGTGGCTATGACAAAAGGAGAACGGACAGAACAATAAGACATGGTTTGAAACTTGAAGCCAAGTTTGAAAATGATAGATCATTTCCACCCATATTACACCGGCCAAGATTAGTCATATTGTCTCGCTTAGTCAGCAGTGCTCCACTGTAGTCTTCATGAGTAACCAGGAGGTAAATCAGATGGTTTGATGAATACTTAGCATTGTTGGTGCCACACATTGTCCCTTGTCTCTAAATATGTAACTCAGTTTTGGGAAGCAAGATGACCACAGAAAAGTGAATGAACAACAGAGAGTACTAACACTTGAGAAAATTTTCTGGAGACAGAAGAATTTTAATTAGCCATTGAAAGATTAAAAAGTATTTTGATAGATGGTGGTAAGCATTCCCGGTGAAGTGTCTCACATTAGGGAAATGTGCAGAACAATGGAAGTGTAGGATTTTCTTGTTGGATAGTTAACTATCTGTGAATCCTTATCCTTACCCAGATTGACCTAGTACTAAGCACAGCGCATGCTCATCTTTACTAAATAGCAATTAACACAGTAATTACCCTTTTCCAGAGGCCTCTTCAGAATTAGAATTAAGGTGTATTGATGTCTGGGAGTTGGCATTACATTTAGTTTAAGTACTTGCCATTTTAACATGTATCTTTCATCAAAATACAACACACACACACACATACACACACTTCACATACATACACTTCACACACACACACTTTAGATGAGTTTAGTTACCTGACTTAACATAATTTTGGCAGGCAACCCCTTCCAAATACCTTTAAAAATCTCAACCTTCGATGTCATTGCACCCTCTTCTAAATCCTAATTGTTTCACAATAAGCTTATCTTATCCTATCGATTTTACACTCTTTGAAAATGGAGTTTTGGATATTTTAATGTGCTTATCACAGTGCAAAAAACTTAATTGTTAATGACTTGTTAGTGGTTCAAACAAGAGGCTGTTGTTATTCTTTGGATCTTTAAACTCGCTAGTATTGAAATCCTTTTCCTTCTCTTTACTTGGGCCTTTATACTGGAAGAACAACAAAAACACTGACTTTTGTCTATAAACCTTCTCATTCTTTTCATCTTTACTATTATACAGTAAAGGAGCAAAGAGCTAAGTTGAAGTCATTAGCGCCATAGTTCAGCCCTGGTCTCTCTAGAACATCTTCTGAGGGATGATGCAGACTGAACATTAGTAGATGCCTTATTCATACCACACCAGCAACAAATAAGCTAAATATTTTAAAACTATAGTACTTTATTCATACATTACTCTGTGACATTTGGTATCCTTGATTGACTTTAAGTTCTGTTACCATCCCTCTTTGCCCAAGCATTGGGGGAAGTATGATTGCTAATCTATATCTTGTCTTCCAAGCATGGAGCTTGAATAAGCAAAAAGAAAGCAATGACATAACACTTTAAAGCTAATTCCTGGCCAAAGTGTTTTTAGAAGTATATTTTAATAAGTAATTTTAAATCTACGTTAAACTGCAGCTTAAATTGAATGATGGAGAAGAATGGATCAATCTAAATTACAAAATGATGCAACTAAACTGATTCTAAACTCCCTAACCCTAAATGTATCCTCCTCGATACTAAGAATAGTTCAGTTTGCTTCCTCTTCATTGTTACAGTGATATGTTGTTAAATATCTTGAGAAAATAGAACAAGTTCCAAGGAGCTCCCTATCTTAGGTTGAGTCACAGAGGTATCCCACAGGGAGAGCTTGTCCTCAATTCTGGGGTCATTCTGATGAGCTGCTGTATGAAGTTGGGGGTCTATTTTCCCCTGCCCTAATGAGGAACAAAAATGGGAGTTCCAAGAATGAGATAAAGTGATCAAAATGTCAGCCTTGCCAATCCAAAGAACAACTATTATTCCAGACAGAAGAAGGTTATGAAAAGCCTGTGAAGAAATGGGCCCTTATGGGAATAAAGACTTCTTTAAAAAGCTACATTTTTTTCCATAAAACAAAGGGTTTTTATTTTTTAATTTTTTTTAATGTTTATTTATTTTTGAGAGAGAGAGTGAGAGACAGGACATGAGTGGGGTAGGGGCAGAGAGAGAGGGAGACACAGAATCTGAAGCAGGTTCCAGGCCCGAAGCTGTCAGCACAGTGCCCCACATGGTGCTTGACCTCATGAACCATAAGATCATGACCTGAGCTGAAGTCGGAAGGTTAACTGGCTGAGCCACCCAGGCACATGCAGAAAACAGTTTTGAGATGGCTAGAGAAGTTGAGAGAAAGACTTTGCTTGAAACATTCCTAACAGTTTATTTATTTTTCTTACCCCACCTCACAGAGAACAGAAAAAATTCATGCAACCAATACATATGAAATCACGTCTTGAAGTCTCAATGACTTCTTACAGCTACTTTCCTCTTTTGCCTAAGCTCAGCAGCTCTATTCTTTAATCAAGTAAATCTCTTCAAAATGGTATAAACAGCACAGCAACATCACAAATGCAAGTCTTTGTCACTACTGTTTTCTTGGCAGTTGTTCCTGGGAGGTGGCAATACGCTTATTAATTTCAGAATGTAGATGAGTAAAATCAATTCTTTTAAGACCTAAACTCCTCTCTAGGCATATTGGGCCGAATAATGAATAATTGCCTTCAAATTCACCATCAGGAAAAAGATAGCCATGATAAATCTAGGAGAAATAGCTAAATAGAGAATAAAAGGAAGGAGGAATGAGTAAAGACATTTCCTAAGGTAATTAACCTGGTGAGGAAGTAGAGCATTTTTATTGCCTGGAGAAACTATAATAGGCTGAAACTTGAAGCATCAAGAGTTAAAAGCTTATCAGGATGTCCAATTCATACAAATGGTCAATATTATTAGAATGATTAATCCAAGGAAGTCATGGTTTTACATGTGTTTGCATACTAAGTAACATTAATTTAATTCGCAAAATAAATTTGTGAGTAGGATGCTTTTAACATATCTATTTTACATGTAAGGAAACCGAGTCTCAGAGGGCTGTGATAATTTGCTCAGTAACAAGTACACAGTTGATGTTTGAACTCACAGTAGATTAATTGCTTATCTTATATATGGTGGTCAGAGAACAACACAGTGCAATTCTATAGGGAAAGTGGGGGGTCAGAGAATCACAAAATACTAACATAGCTTATTGAGAAAATAAATAAAAGAAAGATGGTGGGATCAGAATATCTCCTGGCCTGTTGTCATTCCTCTGCTCCAACTACATTTTCTGCTCATCCAAGAAGTACAAGTTAAAATACAATTCACGGGAGATAAAACCTAGGTTTTCAACCTAGGTCTTTCATTCCTGTAACAGCTCAGATCTTGTTATCTACAGATTTTGCTTTCACACAGATATTTCTCTTATCCACTTTCTTTCCCAAACTTTTCTTATTTCCTCCATATATGAAAACTTATGTAGTCCACAGATTGTTCTATCTCTAAATCAGTCTGTCATTCACTGACTCTCATCTTCTTTCTGCTCATATCTGGAGAGCTCATTTTAGTTGTACAATTCTGCTTTTTTAGTGCATTTTTTTCATCTTTTTTTCTCTGATTAACACTTTGATGTCAGATTGTATTACTTTTAGCTAAAGTATAACACACATATTACAGGAAAGATTAAGTTTCAAGGAGTTCTTGAATATTTTTGAATATGAAAATATTCAAATATTCACCAAAAATTTAAAAGAGGAAATTAAAAAACAAAACATTGGATGTTGATTTAAATTTAGTACCTAAAATGAAGTTAGTGCATTTTAAGTCATCATTTCAAAGAGAGGAGACAGAAATTTATATTCATTTCCCTGTGTAAGATAACATATAACTCACTTCTTCAAGAACTGATGTGTCAAGGATAACATTTTAAAACACTCCACAAAGTATCTGGCATACATTCAGGTATACAGGCCCAGTAAAACTGTGTGGTAGAGTTTAGTTCAGAAGTTCCACAATTCAGATTAACGTGGCTCTAACAGTGAGATGAAATGTTTAGTTAACAGAAGAGGCAGGATGGTGAATTAGAAGTCAGTAGTCAGTCACAGGCAGCAAAGTCTGTCATGGTTTTTAAAGGGTCATCTGTAGAATGCCTATTTGAAAATTACCTGTATGCTTTTAAAAATCAGAATCCACAGCCCCTTCTCAGACCAACCCTGTCATAGTATTCAGGATGAGTTTGTGAACAGCTGGATATGGGGCTCAAAAGATGTTTCCTGGGTCTGTTTTCTCTCCCTCTCCACTTTTCAGTGTGAACTCATTTAGTATTTTCTCTGGGTTAACTATATCTGGAACACTTTACCCACAAATTGGCTGCCTCGCATGCCCAAGGCTATTTTCTCCTGGATTCACATCCAGCAGAAAAAATGAGTCTGTTCCCTCCACAGCTCAAATAAAAGGCCCAACCTTTAAAAAATCCCTGCAGTGGGCAATGGGGAGCACTGCACCATCAATGACTAAGTCACACTTTGTGATACAGAAGGATGATTTATAAAAGTTTGGAGAATGGATTTGGAAGAGGGAGAAAAGATTGGAAATTTGGAACTATTGAATTAACTAGGTGAGAAGCAAAAGGAGCCTGAATTGATAAGTAGAAATGAGAAAGAGGACAAAACTAGAGAGTCAAGAGACATTTCAGAGGTATAGTTGACACATGATTGAATGTATGTGTGGCAGTAGAAGGCACATTTCTAGATTCGGCATTGGGTGAGCAACAGGTGGATTTAACTTCAGGCATGAGTAGGTCCAACAGTTCAGATTATGTCATCAGACTTTGTCTCTTGCATCTCTTGGCTCTGTTTTCCATTTTCCTTCTAGGGGAGGCTCCTTATCCCATAGCAACCATAGCATTCTTGGAGATTAGATTCCTTAAAGTAATGATTCTGGTTTAAGTGTGTCATTCGGGTGAAATTATTTATGTTTATTATGTCAGTTCCCCAAAATGACTTTAACGTCATCTTTGAACAGAATGCTGTGTTGCAGGAAGGTATGGTTATAGCATACTCTTCATCAGCCTGTTTATATCATGTGCTCTCACTTATGATGGTTAAGGTAAGTGAGGCCATATGATTGATATATATACTAAAATTAAAAAGATTAGAGGGAGCTAAATTTACTAAACAGATTGTCAATTATGGAGCAAATTCAGTACAAATCCATTCCAGACATTTTTTCTAATTGCCTTCTAGAGCCTGCTAAAGCAGGAGAACTAGAGCACAGGGATCAATGAATCACAAAAATGAATGGGAAGAAAAGAGATATAACCAAGTCTTCTCCAATGAAATATGGAAACCCAAAGGGGATGCTGCAGTTAGATGTCATGATAATCTTAGATATAAATATTTATGTAGGATAGCAGTCAGCTTTTTTTTTTTTTAAGAAAAGACACACATAGATAATCTTCATTAATGCGGGAAGAGCTATTTTAAAGTATGCTAAATATGGAGTCTAAAAAAAGGTCTTCTTAACAGGAAATTTGGATTTCAGTACTCTCAAGAATTAATTATGTCAAGACCCTGAAAAGAACTAGTAAACATAGTCCAGTATCATTTCGAATATAACTCAAACTTAAGTAATAATCCTTCGGATTGGTTTCTTCAATAAGTTTATTTTCTGACAGAGGGTTTATGAGTGCTGATACCAGTTAAAATTCAGTACTAACATTTGTCAGGTTTTCACACCAAGTCACCTTGAGTGCATTTAGCTACTTTCTTATCCAATCCATGTAGAATGTGCTTCAGTTTATGCTCCGGGCCGTGTTTCAACCATTTAAATAAAGTGGAAAGATTGGCTTCATCTTTGAAAACATCCTGCTTATGCTGAAGAAACTCAGTCAGGAAAGACTATGTTAGGGCTACTTTCCTGAAGCATCAAGGTCTTCTCCTCCAGAAAAGTCAGTTATCAGGGAGATAAGAAACCAATTTGAATGATCAATGATGATCATGATAGTGACCATTAACATCTATATTTTGCTCTACCAATTCAGGCTCTGTTAAGAGCTTTACATGTTTTACTTCTCATTCACAACAGCACTAAAAAACAAGTGTGACTATTATTACCATTTTATAGATAATGTGCTTAAGATATTGAGAATTTTTTTTTCATCTGTTTAACACATCTACCCACTTCCCTTCTGGTAACCATCAGTGTGTTCTCTATAGTTCAGAGTCTGTTTTTGATTTGCCTTTCTTTTTTTTACCCCCTTGGCTCTTTTGTTTCTTTTGATGTTTATTTTGGGGTGG
The DNA here is from genome assembly GCF_007474595.2 of Lynx canadensis. NCBI lineage: Eukaryota > Metazoa > Chordata > Mammalia > Carnivora > Felidae > Lynx > Lynx canadensis. Next base: position 21,235,690 of record NC_044313.2, read on the forward strand.
GGGTGCAGAGAGAGAGAATCCCAAGCAGGCTCAGCACAGAGCCCAATGTGGGGCTCAGTCTCATTAACGATGAGATGATTACCTGAGCCAAAATCAAGAGTTGGACGCTTAACTGACTGCGCCACACAGGTGCCCCAACTTTTGTTTGCTAAATTCCACATAGTAGTGAAATCACAGGGTATTTGTCTTTCTCTGAATGACTTATTTTGCTTAGCATGATACTATTTAGTTTCATCCATGTCATTGCAAATGTCAATATTTCATTCTCCTTTATGGCCGAGTAATATTCCATGTATGGCCTCTTCTTTATCCATTCCTTAGTCAATGGACAGTTGGGCTGTTATCGTAATTTGGCTATTGTAGATTATGTTGATATAAACATCAGGGTGCATGTATCCCTTTGAATTAGGATTCTTATATTCTTTGGGTAAATACTTAGTAGTATAATTGCTGGATCATTGGGTAGTCCTATTTTTTTTTTTTAACTCTTTGAGGAACTTCCATACTGTTCAACAAAGTGGCTGCACCAGCAGGCAGTGTGCATTCCCAGCTACAGTTGAAGACTGTTCCCCTTTTTCCATATCTCTGACAAACACCTATTGTTTCTTGTGTTGTTGATGTTAGCCATACTGACAGGTGTGTTTTGATTTGGATTTCCCTGATGATCAATGATGATTAGCATCTTTTCTGTTATCATTCTTGATGTATTCTTAGGAGAAATGTTTGTTTATATCTTCCACCCATTTTTAATTGGATTATTTGGTTTATGATGTTGAGTTTTATAAGTTCTTTATATATTTTGGATACTCTTTATCAGATATTTCATTTGCAAATATCTTCTTTCATTCTGTAAGATGCCTTTTAGTTTTGTTATTTCCTTTGCTGTGCAGAAGCTTTTTCTTTGATATAGTCCCAATAGTTAATTATTGCTTTTGTTTCCCTTGTCTAAGGAGAAATACATAGAAAGAAGTTTCTATAGCCAATGTCAAAGAAGTTGCTGTCTGTGTTCTTTTCTACGATTTTTTTATGGTTTCAGGTCTTACATTTAGGTCTTTGATCCATTTTGAATTTATTTTTGTGTGTAGGGTATGAAAGTTTCATTCTTTTGCATGTTGCTGTCCAGTTTTTCCAACACCATTTGTTGAAGAGACCTTTTTTTTTCATGGATATTATTTCCTGCTTTGTTAAAGATTGATTGACCATATAATGGGGGTTGATTTTTGGGTTTTCTATTCTGTTACATTGATCTAGGGAGACACTGAGAAATTTTTAAATGTAGCCTAAGTGAGCACATCCATGACAGTATCAAGGGTAACAAAGATGTGCTGAGGTAAAAAGTCTGGTTTTGAAGTTGCAGCAATTGAAGTTTTCTGAGAGTTGAATAGCTGCAACATGACTTGTAAATAACATATGTATTTGCCCCAAAAAGTAGTTTATATCCTCACAGGTGATCATTTCAAGATGGCCAACTGTTACAAATCCAAAAAGGGATCACATCCTGTATGGAAATGGAACTCTGCGGAATCCAGCCCCTATAACTCTTAACTCTGTAGTTCAGAGACATTCATGAGTAACAAAGATGAAACATTTCAAATGTAAACTATAATCCTTATTAAATTCATTAACATGGTAGTGTTTATTGGAATTTGTATTATCTGATTAACGTACCACCTACTTTCCAATTTTGCTAAGAATTTCTTAGAACCTCTCCCTATCTTATATGTTCCATCTTTAATTCACACAGTCAGTAACACTGTAGTAACTTCTTCATGTAGGGACAAAGGAAACTTAATTTTCTAACTTTTGTATGAGCTTCCATTCCTCTGAAGCCACAGGATAACACCTCTGAGACATCATCCTTCAGGTGACATGTAGTTCAAAATTATATTTATTTCTGTAGTAATGCCTTTTAATCAAATCTGTGTGTAATACCCTATATATTTAAATAAACTCAGGATATTGACATCTCCAAGACACTTTTAGTTGATATTTTTGTATTCTTGCCTTTTGTAAGTTTCATCACATGTTTCTTTTTTACATTTAAATTTAAATGTACTATTTTATTTTTTAGCCATTTTATTTTGAGTTAATTGAATATTCACATTCATAAGTAAGAAATAATACAGAGATCTTAAGTACACCTGCCCAATTTTTCAAATGGTAACATCTTGCAAAACCATACTAACATATTGACTTTGATACAGTGAAGGTACAGATATTTCCATCACCACAAGAGTCTGTCATATTGCTTTTTTATAACCACACCCACTTTCACCTTTTTCTTAAAACCTGTCAACCATTAATCTGTTTTCCATTTCTATAATTTTGTCATTTCAAGAATGTTATAAAAATAAAATAATACAGTATAGACATTTTGGTTACATTGGCATGTTTTTACTCATAATAATTTTCTGGAGATTATCCACATTATTATATTATCAATGGTGCATTCTTTTTTACTACCGAGTAAAAAGGAATGTGGTAAATAAATCAAAGTAAAAACGAACAAGAACAAGTAAAAACAAATGTGGTATTTTATTTTACAAATAAAATTGATTTGTTTTAAAAACTCATTGGCTATTGAGTAGATAGCGGATTACAATAAGCAAGAATGGAGGCAGAACGACCAAGGGGGAGGCCATGGCTGTCAACTCTTGACAAATTCCAGCCACCACATTATGAGGTTCTTTATACTGGATCTGGTGGGCACAGGTGACCAACCAGGCTATGTGAGATGTCTCATCTCTCCTTATCCTACAGTAATTAACCACTATCTCTCATAATTTATGTTGGGCACTTATTTCCCTTGAGAAGAAAACCAGGCAGTGAATCATCAAAATTTCCTGCTAGCAAACAGAGCTTAAAATCAAAACATCTTATACTTAATTGCTGAAATTAATGTGAAAGACAACAAAATTTTTTGAAAAAATTTTCTGATATCAAAGACATGAAAATGTCAGCTGGCTCTCATAAATTATGTATGTTATGTTATAAAATGAAATTAGACTTGAGATCTTTCCCCAGGAAGACTGGAGTCATTACCAGTCACAGAAAGTTAATTTTTTTCCTGAGCTCTAGACAACCAACACTGTAATCTGTACTCTAGTCTCTTCTATATTACATGTGAGAAGTGCTAGGTCAATGTCTTACTGAAATAAGTTCTAGGAGAGACCATTTTTCCTGCCTGATACATGTCTTTTGTTAACAATATTATGCTGGAATAATTTAATAGCTGTTAGTATAGAGATAATTCCACATCTATTTTCTGGTTGCAAGAAAATTGATGCCTACCATCTTTGGAAAATTATTCTCTGATATAATTCTGTTCTTCATGCCTGCTATCGCACTTTTAAACTATTTTAAAAAGTGTATTTTCAGCTACACTCATCAAGGGATATGAAAGGTCTGTGTGTTAGAGTTACTTTGACCCTTCCTCCCACGGGATTTCTCATAATTCTTTAGTGTGATTTTTTTAGATGTCATCTCATGTGTGAAAAAAACTCTGAAGCAACTTAGGCAGCTTCTAGGATTCCATGTCGTGTTTTTATAGAGAAAAAGTCTTTCCTATACTTTCTTCTTCATGTCATCCCAAGGTCAAGGAAAGTAAAGCATGAACATTAATTGATGAATTAAATATTGAAAACTTAAATGCCAGGCACAGTGCTATGTTCCAGACAGACAGTGATGAACAAAACTGACTTATTTTTAAAAATCTCTTTTATTTTCTTATATTGTTTTAAGTCTTAGAGGAAGTTTTCAGTATTTACCATTGGATATGATGCTTGTTCTAGAGCACATTGTAGTTTCCCTTTATCATATGAAGGAAGTTTTCTGTATTCTTAATATTTTCATATAATTTTCACATTAATGAGTATTAAATTTCACCACATAATTTTTTTGGATTTTCTGTGATGGTCATACATTTTATATTTAGCTTTCTTAATATGGTTAAACTGGTTGATTTCTCAAATGGGAAAACAATCTTAAATACCTGGAATAAAAACTACTTGATCATAATGTCATATGGCTTACTATTGATTGGTATTGTTTAATTTAGCATTTTTGCATGTGTACTTATGGAAGATACTGTTTTTCAATTTCCATTTTCATAACATTGAAGGATTTTTAAGTCAATAGTGTGTTGATTTCAAAGATCACTTAAGTATGCTTTTTTCTATTCTATAAAGAGTAAGTGCAAAATTATTTAAATATTGGTAAAAATTATCCTGTGAATCCATCTCGTCTAGGTATTTTTGGTTTTGCTGTTGTTGCTTTTATTGTTATTGCTGTTGATGTTTTAAGCTTTTTTAAAAAAATTATTTCGAGAAGGAGAAAGTAAAGAGAGGGTGCACAAGTGGGAGAGAGACAGAGAGAGAGAGACTCTGAAGCAGGTTCTGCACTGTCAGCACAGAGCCCAACAAGGGGCTCAAACTCAGGGACTGTGACATCACAACCTGAGCTGAAATCAAGAGTCAGACACTTAACTGAGTGAACCACCCAGGTGCCCCTTAATTTTTAAAAAGTTTATTTATTCACTTTCTGAGGGAGAGAGAGAACAAGTTGGGGGGGAGATAGAGAGAAAGAGAGAGAGGATCAATGTTTTAAGTTTTTTAATTATAAATTTAAGTTCCTTCACAGAATTACTCCGTTTTTTTTTAAAAAAAATCTTCATTTGTCAATGTTGATAACTTTTGTTAAGAAATTTAGCCATTTTATATAGTGTCAACTGTATTGGCACAAGTCTTTTCATACTGTTGTGTATCTTCTCATTTACAGTATAATCTATGCTGATGGAGCCTTTTTATTCATTTGTTCTACATGCTTCTTACACTTTTTCCCATTATTTTTGCATTATTTTTATTTCTGTGTTTTAATTTGGAGATTTTATGTTAATCTAAGTTCAAGTTTACTTATCCTGTATTCTATTTTCTATGGAGCCTAGCCAGTGGATTTTATTTTCCAATTGTTTTTTTCAGTTCTAAAATTGTCATTTAATTCTTGGTGGATATTGATTCTCTATTGAAAACTGCCATCTTTTACCCATATGGTCTAATCATCCTGTATTTTCTTCAACATATTAATCATAGTTATTTTAAATTCCTCATATGCTAATTCCAATATTTGAGTCATCTGTGAGTCTACTTCTATTGTGTGTTTTTTCCTTCATTTTTATGTCACATGCTTTCTGCCTCTTTGCGTATTTAGTAATTTTTTTTTAACTTAAGGCAGATATTATGAATAATAGAAGTGTAGCAGCTCCAGTGATGTTTCCCTTCAGAGATAGTCCCCCTCTCCTTTCTTTAGGTAAAATGAGGGTCAACTGTCCCTAATCAATGTGTGATATATTGCAACTATACTAAGATTCAGCACATGTCTGGTCAGTGTTTCTTGTGTACATTCTTCCTATTGTTTTGGCTGATAACCTAACAAATATCCATCTTCTCATTCTTGAAAGACTGAAGGAGTTTGTTATGCTCTTCTAACTTTTTGACATTCACTCTTATTTTGCACACTCCTATAGCTTCAACACTGGTAAATTATCCCAATGGCAATATTAGATGCATGTATGAAGTAGACATCTTTCTTGTAGTGAGAATTTTCCTATGAAGTTTTGTAAGATTACATGAGATTTTGATCTGCTTTTCATGTGGTCCTACAGTGTTCCATGCACAGACCCACAATGGAGGAATGAGGAAACTGGTTGCTGACACAGATTTCTCAAGACTCTAGATTATCACCTTAGGCACACATGACAACCAAAGATTTACTGGTTTCTCATTCACTCAGTATTATATATTTGCTTAGGCCAGACCTGATCCTCAGTCCAAGCACAGGAACAGCAAATGCTTTCAGGGAAGAAATCAGTATGAAATTTTCGGTTGTCTTTGAAAGGATCTCTCTGGAATTCCAATTCATTTAGTCTCTTTCCTTCATCATCATCTATTTTTTTTTTTCATTACAATTTTTATGTTACCCAGCTTATATTTTCTATACAATGAATGTTCAATGACTTCAGGGACCTCCTACACCTTTCCTAGAAGAAATGTTCTTTAGTTGGACCTTAAAGGCTGGTGTTTATCAGAGCTTAAATCATGACCTGCTTTATGTTCATTAATTTTTTCTGTTTTCTCATCTTCTTGAGACTCAAGATCATATTTCCAATCCAAACCCCTTTTCTAAGTTATAGATTACTCCACAAAACTAATTACTTAGCCCATTGGATGTTACAAAAAGACCTCAAATTTAAGTGCAGAACTTACCTCAATGCCTCTCAAACATGCCTCAGACATTCTTCAACAGTCTGGTGAATGATCCCAAGCATTAGATTGTGTGAATTAGAATTATATGAGTTATCCTTGCTCTTTCTTTCTAGAAAGTTTTCTGTATCTAGTGCACTGTAAATATAGATGATTTTACCATCTAAGTATCTTTTTATTCAGTTTACCATATCACTGTTATCACTCACCTCTTGAGTACAGAGTTCAGTAGCCTCTTCATTTCCTGCCTCCAATTCATTCTTAAGAGAGTGTTTTTTCCACAAAGCTAAATCTAACCTTGTCACTCTCTGCTTAAAAGTTTTTGTTAACTTCCCATTTCTTATGAGTATGCCCAAAACCCTCAATAAGGCTTTTATATCCCCACCTATATATTCAGCTTCTTTTTGCAAGTCCCTCTCATTCATGGTCTATCTTCATCCACATTGGAACTATGAAGAGATTGGCATAATTATCCCAGAATATCTTGCAGTATATACCAGATATGATATTTCATAAATAAGTGTATGAGCCTCTAATTTATAGGTATCTTCGAAAACATTACAAAAATTATTTTTAAATACAGAACTATGAATATTCAATATTTTCTTAGTAGAATCAAATGCATACTTAGTCCCCTACCCACACCTTGTTTCAGAGTCAAGATACTATCTCCATATGAAGAATCTTTTAATATAATGGTTCCCCATGCTCTTTTTGTCATTAATTTTAAAAGAAATCTAGTTTATTTGCCCCATAATGTGCTCTGCAGTCTGATATTGCTGAATTCATCCTCATGGTGTTGTTTAATATGTTACCATTTTTCCTATATTATCTTCTTCTTTAGGGGAAGTTTAGAAGCTTAGTTTTAGAGTCTTTTTCAGATTCACATTCAGTTTTTGGCAAGAAATATAACTGGCCTTCTGTACTTCCATTGGGAGATACATAATATCCACTTGTTTCTATTTTTAGAAGCACAATATTTATTAATTATATGTGCCATTATTGCTTTAATACTAGTTTCACCCGGTAGATTAAAATTCAATATGTACATGAAACAGTTCTTTATCATTTACCACTGTAACCCATGTAACTAGCATAGTATCAGACAAAACATTTTCAATATGTATTTAATTAATAAAACAATATGGGGTGCCTGGGTGGCTCATAAGCATCTAACTCCGGCTCGGGTCATGATCTTGTAGTTTGTGAGTCTGAGCCCGGGGTTGGGCTTTTTGCTGACAGCTCAGAACCTGGAGCCTGCTTCAGGTTCTGTGTCTCCTTCTCAAAAATAAATTAAATATTAAAAAAAAATTTAAAAGATGTATCCTATAGTTTGCATTGTTTTGTGTTTAGGATTCCAAACAGATCTTAGTGTTCTGCCTTAAGAACCCTGTGCCTATCACTTCCTTGGCTGTGTGTGAACTCCAGAACACTTGGCATATAATGTCATCTAATGTTTCTGTCCAAACTTCTTTACTAACAGAGGGCCAAATGCTAGAATGGCTTGTAGCAGCATAGCTCATATCCCTAGAATTTCCTGGCTTCCCATTAAAATGCTTGCCTGATAAATCTCAACACTGCCAGGAGAACTTACTTGATCTCACTTTCTTAGAAAAATTAATAAGAAAGATCTTATGATTATGAATACTTTTTGTGTCTCTTTGAGATGTACACATATCTCCTACAACTCTGGAGTGTCTCAGGGAACTCAGAGTCATTCCTTTGAAATAGAATCATCAGGAAGGATAAGGCCTGGGTCTTCCAGTCTCTGTGGGCAGATAGGATCCTAACATTGATAATTGCCAGTCAGCAGAATTACACATACAGTGACCAACCCTTTGTAACTTCTCACTTAACTGACTCTCCTTGAGTCCCTGCTTGTCCCCCACTCTCTTCTTTTGTCTACCCCCCTTTAAAAGACCTAGTCACATCTGCACAAATCTATGAAGCTTAGCACTTTAATGCATGAAATCTGTTTTTACCACTTCAACTAATGTCTGGCTGTGTTTATATTTGACATAGGCTAAAATTATGTAATAATATATGTTGATGAAGTTCTGATATGGTTCCAAATTGATATAATTAACCTACTATTTCTTTTTTTTAAATATAATTTATTGTCCAGTTGGTTTCCATACAACACCCAGTGCTCAACCCAACAAGAGCCCTTCTCAATGCCCATCACCCACTTTCCCTTCTCACCCATGCCCCATCAACCCTTAGTTTGTTCTCTGGATTTAAGGGTTTCTTATGTTAACCGCATTAAATTTCATGTGCCACAGAGACCTATGAGTTAATGAGGTATCTTAAAACTTATAAACTGATACAGTTTCATCTTTCTGAAGCTGGTTGTAGGGATAGGCTCAGTATGCTCCTTAGCATTTCTACCCACTCAAATTATATGGACGATCTTTTTATTTTTTAACTCTGCTTAATGCTTACCTGACTACACATAAGTAGAGTGGTCCCTGAGAAAAAAAGTTGATGATAGGACAGCCCCATTTTGGTTTAGAGTCAAGTAAGCTCAGTTAAATCTAATAGGATTTTTTTCACTTGATTCAACAAACACAGATTATTTCTATAAATGCAGATTTAAGTAGAGCTTTCATTGCTTTTTCTTTATTTTCTGTTACTTGAGTCACACACTGTCAACTTACACAAAAGTAATTCTTTACTAACCTCCAATTTGAAATAACATACTTTTCCTTCATTTTCTCAGCCTCCAATAAAAGGTTCAGATACAAAACCAGCCTAGTGCTGCACAATTGTGGGGCAATGCCACATTAAGTTGATAAATCATTCAGGCAGAACTCATTTATCAAAAATACATTTACTTAAATCACAGTCACTTTGTGTGTGGAGGTACCAGCTTGGTTGTCCAGCACTTACAAAATAATTCATCAAACCCAGATTTGTTTGAATATACCAAAAAGTAGCCTATAGTAAAATGAAATACATTCTGTATTGCTGGGAATAATACATGGGGGAAATAATGGTTATAGCTCATAATCATCTCTTAAATCCTGAGTTCAATAGTCCAATATTTCCTAGTTTATTTCATAACAAGTAAAATAAACATAATATTATATCTCTCGTCTTAAAAGTCATTGGTATTGTCTACTACTGCCTACACCTCCTTCCTAGGACTTTTTTCTGCTCGTGAACAGAAAATAATAATAATCTTATATGATGGTGACAAAACCTTTGGTTTTGACCCAAGTTATTACCTGAACTCCAATACCTAAGACTACTTCTTCCCTCTATCCAAGATGCTTTAGTAACTATAGGAAAAACAATTCCTGCAATTCATGAAATATATACAAAGCTCTGTTAAAATTTAAGAGCTTAGACATAACCTTATTGGAAATAATTAATAGTATTAGGGATAATTCTGCATTTGGACCTGTGGGATGTTTCTTTTTTCTATCCCCAGCAGATAGTGTCCCAACAAATAAAGGTGGACAGTTTTTAGGCACGGTGGTTAGACAAGCAGGCTCCAGAGTTGGGCTGCTTCATCTAATATACCAACCTGCTCCCTTTTTAGCTGGGTGAACTTAACTTGGAAACTTTCTATGTCTGTTTCATTTAAAAACAGATTATATATAATCGGTCTATATTACCCAATAGTCATTCAAACTTGCTATGTAGGTGTTAGGCAAGCTTAGGTAATGTTAAATGAGCTTAAAACATACAATAAAAAGTTATGTTATTTCAGCCTAGAACAGCCATAATAATGCTTCCTGCAGCCTTCCCACTACAGGGAACATAACTGGACAAGGGCCATTGCTGCTGCTCTCTGAGGTACATCCCTGTTTGTGCTGAGGCCACACTTCTCAGGGACTCCTTCAAGCCAATAATAGAATGCAGCAGTATAACAAGGCAAGCCGCTTCTATGAGATCCAAGACACCTCTGAATGCTGACCTTGGCTCAAGAACTCACAAATGACCTTGCTGGACCTTCCTAGGTCAGTTCCATCTAGTCTTCTTCCTCCTTCACTCAGGAGCAGTGTCATAAGCCCAGGCTTCTCTGGCTTCCTCTCTATTTCTCCTCCTCCTCCTCCTCCTCCTCCTCCTCCTCCTCCTCCTCCTCCTCCTCCTTCTCCTCCTTCTCCTTCTTCTTGTCTCTGAAATACTTGCAGACTTATCATGGTCTAGGTATCTGCTATATAAAGAAGTGACATGTAGCCCTTACTCTACTATCCCCTCTCAGCTGCAGTTATTAGGTCTTTCCACCTCTAGATCATGCCTTACCTACTTCCTGAGACATTCTTGTCCAGGATAGGACATTCACCAGCCATTTCCCAGCACACCAAATTATAAGGTGTAGGATGAGTCTTGGTGCCATAAGTCTGGAATTAGTTTTGCTTATTGTGTACTAGTTTTTAGACTATCAACCAGCTTAACTCCAGCTTCCTGCCATATGAGTTTGGTCTTCCTGCCATATCCTATTTTGGTTTCTTTATCCTGGACCTGGGTTTCCTATTGAAAACAAAGTCTAGCTCTGAGTCCTGGTGTACTTGGCTGATCCTTGACATGCTATGTAGCCCTTACCATCCCCTCCTTCTGCAGAGGTGAATTCTCTTCCTGAAAGTCTAGCCACAAACTAATGCTTTGTTGCAAATGGACTGATTATTCAGATCCAGGATACTTCCTCCCTGTTACTAATGAGTTCCTCCTGTTATTTCTAGATTGAATCTCTATGAATATCAAAGCCAGACTAAATCTTGTCTGAGTTGGCCATATATGGGGAGTCAAAATATTAGCAATGACCAGAGGTCAGCCTTTTAGACTATTTTCTCTAGACCAGGCAAGACTTCCTCTTTCTTGTGTAGGGACAATTTGGTTGAGCCTCCAACATGCACTGGAGCTAGGCCCACATATAGTGATTAAATTAATGTAGTATATATATATATATATATATATATATATATATAATTTTGAATTATCTTCTTGTCAAAAAGGCTTTGGGGTGGGGGCAGACTAGGAAAGCAGGTGTCTATGAAACTCAGCTTTTGAGACTGAAACCAATATAAAAAATTTTGCCTACATCTTTTACTTTTTCTCTTTTTATTAACCAGAAGCTCCCTAGCAGTAAGATCAAATTGTCATGATTTAATTTTACTTTTTATAAAAGCTGTCAACACTCAAACCACATAGCAGGTTTGTGTTTTTTCTTTTCCTAATTTTCCTCTTATTTGCATAGAAAATATGTATAATTTGATAGCAAATTACTTATCATAATAAGCTTAGTTACATTTTTTATACTATCACAAGTTTAAAAACAATCCCTTCTATTGTCTAAGTAATCTTAGGTAAGCAGGTGCTCCAGGATTAATTTTCTGCAATACTGACCTTTCTCTTTATATCTCCATCTCTCCATTTCTATCATCTCTCTTCTACATAAATAGCATTTATTCCTATTAGAGACTTCAAGTACTCTCTATTTTTTTCAGTGGTATCATCTCTGATCAGTAATCCATGGTGACAGTTAAAAAAAAAATCATTGGGTTCTACAGGAAGCCCAGGGCAAAGGAGCGTTTGCTTGCTGACCTCAGAGCCAGTGAGGCTTGTAAATAGGGTTGTTACACTGTACATTTCCCAGAGAAACCACTGGGATCTTCCTCTAAACAACTATCATAAAATCAAGAATTACAAAGTTCCTGGATATTAGAGAGGGAGGATAAATATTTTGAAAAATACTGTTTGACATAAGGGATGTGCTAACAAACTTTCCTATGAATACAGTTATTTCTTTTATTATAGGGATATTGATGAGCAACTTCTTTTTATGAAAACCATGGGAGAATTTTCTCTCGGGTTCCACTATGAGACTTGATACTATTTCTCCTTATCAGTTGTTTGTTCTATTATGTTTTGAACCTGTATCTTTGGTAGCTAACATTTTATTATTTGCTTTGACTTTTTAGCAGCTCCAAGACTAATTTGCAGGTGGCTTTTAACACACAAATTTTGAATACCAGCCAATCTTACTTTGCGCTTTTGCATATTTTTCTTCTAAATTTTAGTAACATTTATCAATTAATTCCCTTATTTCATATTATTATAAGAACTATGTGTTAAAAGATCTCATCATATTTAATTGGTTGCAACCAATAACCTCTTTTTATGGTAGTGATTTTATTTATTCTAATGTCCTTGACAGTTTGTTCTATGTTGTCTCTTTTTGGGAATCATTTTGTTTTTCATTCATTAAGTTTTTCTCTTTTATGATACTTAATATCCTCAGGGTTTGGCAATTCTTGGTCCTTTGATCACTCCCAGAGTAGTTTTCCTTTGCAATTTCTCCTTTTTCTATTCTGATTTCTTTTGTTGTATATCCTTCAACACTCCTTATTTTCTTCTATTTCTAGAAATTTTTATTTTTCAGCATTTTTAGAGTTTTATTTTTCAGCATGTGATTTTGGGAGAGATGACTGAGATCCATGGGTTCAGTCTCTCATCTTGATTCAGTATCCTTTCCTTATTAATTTAATGAGTCATGCAAGAGGAGGGAGTCTATCACTTGAAAATCTCTGACTCATTCTAAGGGCTATGAAAAAAGCAAAAAATAGAGAAACCCAGTAAGCTTATCAAAACCAATGGGCTGATCTGTGAAGGTGTAAAATCATAAATAAGAAAAACATGGGCCGTGGGTGCTATTTGCTGTTAACATGAGGTCATTACCTAGAAATAGGTTCGGTTAACTGCATATAATTCCTAGGGGTCAGTATACTGTTTTGAATAGTTTGACCAGTTGTTTCTAAAGGGTAATTGTAGGCAATAGCCACTGAGACCTGTCTGTCACTCTAAGAATTCAGGGGGGAGAATCCCATTGTGTTACCCTTTTTTTCTCCTCCGAGATCCTGTAGTGGTTTCCCTCCTCGGATATACTCCATAAAATGTAGAATCTTCCAAAGGGCAAGCAGACATTTATAGGCTGGACTTCTCATGGGGCATAGTGATAATTTTCTTTTTTCCAAAATAAAAAGGGAATGAAGAGTTTCTGTCATTGCTAGAAATTAACTGAGGGTTGGCCTTGTAGAGAACTTTTTTATTGTGTTTAGTAAAGACAGTTTGAAGAGGCCAAGGATTTTCAGGGTGTTTATGCTATCAAAAATGAAGATTTTGTTATGGATAAAATAATTCTTAAAATAATCTCTGTGAAACCCTAAACTCAGTTCATGGTGCATTCACAACCATTTTTCCTATTATTATTTTGTAAGTTATGTGCTTTGTTAGTTGATTTTTATATCCAAGTGACATCCGTTTTCCTCACCATAATAACTGGCCTTCTATGGGGCAAGTGTTTAAACTTAAACCCATTTATATTATGTGACAATTGTGATTCTGTATGAGACAAAGTAACAGTCTCATGCTTCTATTTAAGAATTTTTAGGGAGAGGTCAAATTATTCCTTTTGAATGACTCTCTGGCTTGAATCTGAGTCAGGTGTATTTGAGTGAATCTTAAGCCATATTCTGAATCACTGACATAATTGATTTATTGATGTGATCTGATAGCAGATGTGAAATTCAGAGGCTACCCTTTAAGTTTTCTGAGATCTGAATTTTGTCAAATTTTTGGCACAGCTTAGACAGATAAACGTATTGCTTCTTTTTTAGACTTGACAGCATACCATTTCCTTACATATAAAAAACTGTTTTTTGGGGCGCCTGGGTGGCTTAGTCAGTTAAGTGTCTGACTTCGGCTCAGGTCATGACCTCACGGTTTATGAGTTCGAGCCCCGTGTGGTCGGGCTCTGTGCGGACAGCTCGGAGCCTGGAGCCTGCTTCTGATTCTGTGCCTCCCTCTCTCTCTGATCCTCCCCCACTCATGCTCTGTCTCTCTCAAAAATAAATAAACATTAAATAAATAAATAAGGGTTTTTTATATGTAAGTGTTTTTGCTTCACTCGTATTGACAAAGATCAAGGCATTAATTAAAAAGTATCTTCAAAACCTATTAGTGAAAGGGCATTATTGCAAATATAACTAAATACATATACATTCTCAACAGCTTTTGTACTAGTTATTCTACCATAATTAAATCATATTTGAAATAATAGTTTTTTTTTTTATAAAAAAGCCTAATTGTCTTGAAAACCATAGTTTAAATTAATTGTTAACACTGCCTTTATCTTCATTATTTCTTATTTTACATGAAGTATGATTCAAAATGGGTGTGGCTGTAGAGTAACTTCCTAATGTCTCTCAATTATAGGAAAGCTCTTCCCCCCTACCAGCTCATCAAGGTACTCCTATCATCTTCTGTCCACCATTGTTGTCCCTTCTGTCTATGGCTGGCTGAAAACCACACAAGCATTCTCTGAGCTTATAATTCAATCCATCTTCTCCTACAACCTGCTGAGAGCACATAGTTCTAAAATGGTAACTCAAGAAGACAATGATTCATATTAAATTTAATTTTTGAAATTATATTTAATGTGACTATATTTGTTTTCTTACAAGATAATGCTTACATAGTTTGCAGGATTCAATAGGTACGTACTAAAGCAAATATTCTGCCTCTATTACTTACCTCCAGTTCTAGCTATCCAGTTTTCTTCCCTAGAGGAAACCATTGTGATTAGATTTTGTATCCTTCAGCAGACATTCTTTTCTCCCACTTTTATAGACGTATCTATTGATTCTATTTTTTTAGTTAACAATGTATCTTAAAGATAACTCCAAAACACTATACAGAATAATTCTTTGTTAAAAAAATAATAATAAGGTATGATATTCCATTGTATGAATGTGTAATAATTGATGAAGTTTTGCTATTATAAATGATAAGAAAGAAAGATTAACCTGGAAAGATAACATGGAGGCAAATCATAAAGAGACTTGGCTGAGGATTTTGGAGGTAGTGGGAAAATGTTAACCATGTTTGTATAGATGAGGGAAGTAATAGGATTAGAGTTCTGTTTTGTGAAAATCAGTGCAAATTGAGATATTGGAAATCAAATAACTGCACCAGTGCTTACTCAGGAATCGGACATTACTGCAAGGTTGACTTCTACCTTAAAGAGGTTTCTAAATATTGGCATTTACATGGGAGGGAGAGAGGAGAGAGGAAGGACATATATGTGTTGGGGGAAGGTTTTCCAGTGTAACTGACTCTTCTCTTTAGCCTCTTCTGGAAACAGGATTCAGCTATTATGGTATTAAAAGTGCCAACATACAACTAGGGATTTTGTTATGTTGTTAAATTTGATTAATTTTATACATCATATAGCTGGGCAAGATTATGCCAAATATCATGTTTCTTTCTTCAGGTGTAGAACTTGAGATGACCCTGACCATCCCTATTAGCTGTAGAAAATGCCTTAGGAATTAGACGGAAAGAGAGGAACATGAGATTTTCAAGAGCACACAGAATGCATGCCTGGATACCAACAATTCTCCCCTGCCTTTTTCTTTTTGGAAATCTTTGAAAAATATCTAGCCACTGATATATTTTTAAAATCTATCATATAAATTCAAATTTTAAGAACTCTTATGAATAAATTACCAATATAAAGTTCTAAGCAGTTTGTTTAAACTCAAATATTTAATTATGATATTAATTAAAGGAAGGTGAGGAAGAGAGAGTGAAGGGCTTCCTGGAATGCATTTGACATTTCTGTCTAGCACTTTTAAACCTTAGTTGTTTGTTTCTTCAGGCTAAAATTTATAATTGTGCTGTCTTATCCATGAATTCTGGGGTTAGCATTGATCATAATCATCTTTAGATATTTTGAACTCTAAATTCAAAGTTGACATTTTAATTTAGCAACTGAGAATCCAAGTTCATTTATTTTCACTTGCCACAAATGAAATACCCTTTCTGTGAGAATTAGGTATTCCTGAGTCCCTGGAATTATAGATGACATCTGGCCCATTTAAAAAAAAAAAAAAATATATATATATATCTAGGGCTCTCAAGTCTACCTCAGCCAGTGAGAAAGACAGGTACAATTTACATTTCGCCAAGTTGTCTCAGAGTTATTATTTTATATCTGGTAATATGTAAGTAAAAATATATATTTTTTAAAATTGAGAACATTTTTTTTTTCTGGTGTGATTTAGTAAGCTCCAAATGGACTGAATCTCCTGAAGATAACAACTATAAACTCTGGATAAATTTAATAAAAATACCTAGACATATTGGAAAGTGAACCCAACAAGACAGGTTATAAAGTAGGGTAACACTTGAGTGAAAGTGTCAGCATAGAGTGACTTTCTAATTTTTTTTTTGTATTTTAACCTAAGGGTATGTCACAATTGGTGTGATAGAGAGAAGGTAAAGCTTCAATAAAAAAAAGAAAAAAAGGTTTATCTGACCTGAAACAGAGAAAGAGTTTGGGGTAACCTTACCTCATAGCTATTAGAAAGTGACTGGAGAATCCTGGAGACAAGAGTCAGAGAAATGAAATAACAAAAAACTATTGCCTAGATTTCCAATGCAGAAACATGCAACTGTGTAGAAAACACAGAAGCTAAAGATAAAAAAATTGACTGGAGATTTGAGATTCCCAAATTTCATTTAGAGTGTCTGTCCAACCAATTTATTGTCTATTATTCACACACACACACACACACACACACACACACACACACACACACTACTCAAAGGCATATAAAAGAATAAACACATTTACAACATTTCACAATGTGTAGAATATAAAACAAAATTATTCCACTTATGAAGAGAAGAATGTGTCCCCTTCTCAAGAGAAAAGACACTAATCAGAGAGTGACCCCCAGATGATTGAGATGTTGGAATGAGCAAAGATTTCTTAACACTTTATTATAAATATACTCAATAAAATTAAACAGTATTTTTGTAATAAGGAATAAAGGAAAGTTAGCAAGTAGAAACTATATAAAAACAATAAAATGAGTTAAAAAACTAAAAAGAAAGGAAATTAAAATCATGCAGGATAAGACTAATTTCAGAAAAGACATGAAAAAAGAGTCAAAATCTGGAACGCAGATAAATAGAAATTATACAGTCAAAAGAACATAGAAGGATATAAAGTCAAAGACTCAAGTCCTATAAAAAAATAACCAATTGAATAACATATATGTGATTTGAATTCTAGAGGAAAAGAGTGAGAGAAAGACAGAAAAAGAAAATCAATTTGAAGCAATAATGGGTGAAAACTTCACAAATTTAGAAACATAAACTTACAAATTTAAATGCTTAGTGAAACCCAAACATAATAGTTGATCTGTTGAAAAACATACACATAAAGAAAATATTGAAACATGCCAGATAAAAATGACTCATTACCTACACGATGGCTTGAAAAATGCATGACTTCTTATTAGAAACTATGGAGGTCAGATGACAATGGAAAAAAAAAACACTGAAGTGTATGTAAAGGGAGCAGATATTATCATTTGAATATCTAGTGAAAATGAAAATAAAATATTACTATGCAATGTTTATTTGTAATATCTGAAGTACAGAGTTTTTAAAGTTCTTTACTAGAGGATACCACAACCAAACTCATGCCTCCAGTGAGTATTTGGCAGTGGTGAATTGGGATGTGCTCATTTAACATTGATGTCATCCTCATGAGGGACCCTCCTCCATGCCCAGCCCTCCTAGATCAAGAAAGCAGACAAGCTGATGTCATTGCCCAGAGCTAAACAAGAACCTGCATTTATCATCAAAAAACTTTCCCTTCGCTGTGCTCTAGTGGCAATGAGAAGAGGAAGGCATCATCACTTAGCACTGCCAAACATAATTCAGATATCACCTCCTTATCAACCCTCTGCAGATAGCACTTGATAGCTGTTTGCTTTTTTTTCTTCTCAACCGCAACACTTTGGAGATATGTATGTGCCTGTGCTCATGTTTATGAAATAAAGCATATCATGAGACTTAAATAACTATATGTTCAAATTCAATTTGACACCTATTAGGGAAATGACTGGGGAATTTATTTTCTCTCTCTAAGCCTCATTTTCTCACCTATA
Source organism: Lynx canadensis (assembly GCF_007474595.2). Taxonomy (NCBI): domain Eukaryota; kingdom Metazoa; phylum Chordata; class Mammalia; order Carnivora; family Felidae; genus Lynx; species Lynx canadensis. The sequence continues at coordinate 21,253,916 of NC_044313.2, forward strand.
AAAATGGGTGGTGATATTTACTCAATAGATGTTGTTGATACAAATTTAATGAGTTAATGTCAAAGAGATATCTTTTTTCCTAGATTAGTTTACTTAACACAGGAGTTGGTGCAAATTGCATGTTCTGTCTGTATAAGTTTTTAGTCATTCATTTAGTGCCCAATCACATTTAAGGAACTTGTCATGTCAGTGAATGTACTTTGTTGGATATATGTTAACAGAATAAAATATAAATTTAGAATAAAGATATTCTGTAATTGGATGAGGGAGCCATAACTTTTTCATTTAAACCTCTGGTTTAAGGCAGCTAATCTTGGAAAAAAGAAATGTGCTCTTTAAAACTCTTGAAGGTGTCACCATCTCACTTTATTTTAACTAAACAAATCAATAAGGGTTGTCAACCACTGTTCCTATTAAAATCATTCAAATTACAATTTACAAGGTCTCTTTTATATAGATCAAGATCACTTGTACATGGTCACCCACGTAGCAAATAGGCTGAGAATCAGTTCTAGCAAGTCTAATTCTAGAGTCTTTGTTCTTAACAACTGTATTTCCTTATGGCTTCTAGAGGAGATCTGATATTCTGGAGACTACAGTAATAGTTATTATAAGCCAAATGTTCAGTTCTTACCTATGGGGCCAATCCTGGTTGACTTCTGCAAGAAGAAGCTTTTACCAGGCCATGTATTGGGGTTCCCTGAGTAACTTAGCTTGACTGTTGCTCCTGTTATACATGGAACCATTACCCTTCCTGTGCCTACCCTGAGTTAAGCCCATCAAAGCACATTGGGGAAAGTATTAGAAACTGAGCAGATACATTCAGGTTATTCTTTGCCTCTGTGATGATTGTTAGGAATCAATGTAGGGATAGGGAGGAGAATTGATCTTACTTGAGGCTTTATTTTAAAATTTTTATTTGCTTATTTTTTTAAGATTTATTTTGAGCTTTATTTTCAGATGCAGAAATAGCTTTGCACTTACTGAAAACCAGAGGAGAGAGAGAACTCCTAAACACTGTGGATTAGCTTACCATTCTTTACCACATTTACCTATCTGGTAGTCTAGAAACTAAATGAATATCAGTTACTACCACCATCTCTGTAATCTGCTTCTGACAAACCTATATTCCAACACAAGGGCAGGATCTTCCAACATGACATATCAGAGCTTCTCTAAGGGCCTAGATTAACTGGAAATACCAAAAATACCTGATTATAGCTGACAATTTCAATATGTAGAGTAGGAGATAGTGTAGCATTTATTACAATGTGGATTGGAGACCAAATAACCAATTGGAGAATGGGTTGAAAAAGAAGTTTTTTATGAACGCTGTACCATGAAATTCTGATTCTAATTAAGAAAATCTGAAGTGGGGCCCAGGGTTCTGATTTTAAAATAAATTCCTTAGGTGTTTCTTACCCATCTATTTCATGCCAAAATTTGAGAAACACTATTAAATGTAGGTGCATATAGGGGGTGCCTGGATGGCTTAGTCAGTTGAGCATCTGACTTTGGCTCAGGTCATGATCTCATGATTTGTGGGTTTGAGCCACATGTTGGCTTTGCAAAGACAGCTCAGAGCCTGCTTCAGATCCTCCCTCTCTCTTCCCCTCTCTAACTCATGCTCTTGCTCTCTCTAATAAATAAACATTAAAATTTTTTTTAATGTAGGTGCATTTATTATAGTATGTGTTCTGTGGGGTATGTTTGCATTTTAAAAATTACACAGAATATTGATATGAAAACATGTAAATTATTAAAATAGATGACACTGAAATCTTCTTAAGTTCTTATATTGTAAGTATTTTCTAGTTGTAATCATATTTCAGGTCCTATTATCCTTTAAAGACAGTTTTTCATCAGATTTTTACCATTTAACTTTATGAGATCCAAATGAGGACATAGGGAAACAGATGCCCATGGTTGCCATGTGAAGTTGAAGTAATTGAGCATCAGCAATGTTGGAACTGCTTGTCTAAGCAAGTGATGCTGCTAATCAGAGCTCTAAGATTAGAACTAGAGTCTCATAGACTCCTACGGGAATGGGCCTGTCAATCACATGATGCCTAAAGAGACCACCCCTTCCCATCTCATACACACTTAAAACAGAACATATTTCTCATGTCTGAAGACAAATCTAAGCCAGCCAAGTTTGGAGTAGACTTTTGTGAGCCTCCACATTGTTCTTTCTAGAGTGAAAAGCTCTTTTAAAGAAAACTAGAATTATTCCCTCTGTGGTTATTCCATCTGCCCCTACTGCAGCTGCAGTTTCCACCCTTCTGTTGGGCCACATTACCCTTTTGGGACACAGGGAGAGGATCTCATTACTTGAAGAGACCCCAGGAGTTTTGTACTTTAAACAACTCATTTATTCACATAACAGAAGAGCCCAGCCAAACAGAATGTACAGCTCAAGGTCATGCTGACGGTCAGTTAGAGATGGAGCGAACAACAAGATGCACATCTGTTCCACCACCACAGTGGGATGGAAAGAGCCCATAAATGAAAGTCAAATACACATGGCTTTGCATTTTGAATCTTCAACTTACTGCCTTCATAACCCCAGTGAGTCACTTAACCCTTCTGAGCCTCAGTGTCTTTGATTGTGAAATAAGCACAATAACAAATAACTCCTGGGGCAGATAACTGAATTTGAGATAATATTTGTGAACAGTGAGTGCTCTAAGATAGTAGGTTGCCTTTTTCAGATCATTTTTAGATTGAATCTTTACTTCTTTCATTGAATCTGACAGCAACGATGCTCCTGTTTACCAAATGACACACTGTCTTTTTTAAGGTCCTTTGACATTTTTAAAGCAATGTTCCATTGACTGTAAATTTAGTTCTGAGCATCTCAAAGAACTGAGACAGTGCCCAATTGACCTTTCAGACTGCTGGCAAAGTAGCCGAGGTAGTGACACTCTGAAAGCAAGGACCTGGGAGGAAATTATACCTTATTTCCTGGTGATGAAGCTTAGCCAGCACCAAATCCAGGCTGGGCCACTAAGTCCTACTTCTGTCCCCAAGGAGGCACACATTACATTTTAAAGATTATGCATTCCCATCAAAGGAATCCAAGAGGAAGAAGACAGTGGTAATGAAAAAGATAGTGGTGATTTCAATATACACATTTTGACTGATACTCTCTTCTAAGAAATGAGTCTGTCTTACAAAAAAGCAAATGGGCCCTAGACAATCTTCTTAATATCATGTAGATAAGAATCTTTTGAAATGAACTATTAAATGAAAATAATATTCCTTGAAATGATCAAATAATCTTGATCTCTCTCTTGAAACTCTGGAAGGGAATGATTTATCTTTCAAAAATAATCACATATTTCACCATTTGTTTATTTTTGTTTATTTGTGTATTTTATTTTTGATTCTGAGCAAATTAGAAAAGCTATGACTATGGTTAAATAGTTTACTCATTATCTCTCAAACTTTAAGGCTAGATGAAGCTGCAAAGTTATAGCAACTTTTCCAGAATTTAGAAGAGAAAACAGTTCAGGGACTAGTGAGGCCAATATGACCTTTTGCAATAGAAAAATAGAAAAAGTGCTGCTATCTGCTATTCTCCAGCTTTGACTTTATTTCCTGAGTTGGGCATTCAGTTCAGGAAGGGAAAGTCAACAGCTATACATACAATACTGACACCCGACATAGGGCAGAAATCCAAAGCAAGGGGCTTGTGCTGCTGCATATTCATGGATGCAAATCAGGCCCCATGGCTACTGTACTGGCTCTGAGATTTCCAATCTAGGTATTAACAGGGATTCCTGCAAGTTTCTATGAATATTAACCAGGAGGAGGTTGTCAAACATGCAGTGAGTGTATGTCTAAACTTTTCCTCAAGCCTATTTGAAAAATGCAAGCTTCTGGTGAGAAGATGCTCTTTCCTCTTATTTAGCTTTTCTTTTTTTTTTTTTTTAATTTTTTTTTTCCAACGTTTATTTATTTTTGGGACAGAGAGAGACAGAGCATGAACGGGGGAGGGGCAGAGAGAGAGGGAGACACAGAATCGGAAACAGGCTCCAGGCTCTGAGCCATCAGCCCAGAGCCTGACGCGGGGCTCGAACTCCCGGACCGCGAGATCGTGACCTGGCTGAAGTCGGACGCTCAACCGACTGCGCCACCCAGGCGCCCCATCTTTTCTTTTCTTTTTGTGATGTGGGGAATTGCAGGGATTCATCCATAGAAGAAAACTGGGGATCCCTGGGCCATGAATTACTATAGAATCATCAGCAGCTCTGAGCACAAGTGCCATGAAAGTGGAGCCATGGCAATTACTATAGTATCTCCAGTTGTTAGCAGAGTTGGCTCCATGTGTTTGTTATCTGTTACTGCATAACAAATTTCCTCCAAGACATAGAGGCTTAAAACAAAAATATTTATCATCTTATATTTTCTATGGGTCAGAAATCTAGGTGTGGCTTAGCTTGGTCCTTTAGCTCTAGTGTTTGTTTGTTTCCTTGTTTATTTTCCAGTCAGTTCAAGGCTTAACTGAGAATGATCTACATCCTACTTGGCAGGATTCAATTTCTCAGGAGCTGTTGGTCAGTGGCCTTATGGACCTCTCCATAGAACACTTTATAATATGGCAACATGTTTCATCAGAGTGAGCAAGTGAGAGGGGAAGGAAGAATGTGCCAGAGAGACAGTGCTAGGAAGATGAAAACCACATGATTTGGATGGTATACAGCTGTATCGATGGTCTGCAATTATCCAAACTCATCAAAGTCATGATTAAGTTTTTTAAAGGCTTATATGGGAACTCTCTGAACTATTTTTACAAATCTCTGTAAATTGAAAACTATTCTAAACTTAAAAAGTTTACTAAATAATTAGTTAAAAAGGAGATTGTGTGGGGACTTTAAGACTAATGGTAAGAATTCTGGAAATCTGGCAATGACATTTTTCAATATCACTGGATCCTCATGTAATATTAGAGAGAAAAGCTAAGTAGCAAAACCAAAACTCATAGGTAACATTTATAGCCAAAGTAGGTGGTAAAGTTATGCCATAAACTGCAAAATACAAGAGCTAATGATGAACGTAATATATGACTAGTAATCATAAACATCTACTGATGTCTGTGTGAAGAACAGACATCAGAACTGCCATTAACACTAATTTGAGACTAGAAGCAGCCTAAAATATTCAACAGGTATTGACTGGAAAGAACAGAAGGTATATTTAGGAACAGCATCTAAAAGTGGGAAGGGTGTCACTCTCTCTAATACTGATTGAGGGTAAGAAGCATGCCATAGAAAGTTCTAAAGGGCCTGTAGCCTCCACAAAATCAACACAACAGGACTCGTAGGACTGGGCTCCCCATAGAGTGGAAACTCTTAGATCCAAAATTGGGCAGGTTAGGGACAATAGAAACAAAGGAAAGCAAAGGTCCAGAATGCAGTGAGACAGGTGAACAGATTCTGTTTCAGGACCTTGTGGAAAACACCCTCCCACACACACTTTTTTAAAACACCAAACAAGAATAATAGTAAAAGGAACTCTGGAACTGGAAGAGCTTTCCTAAACTAGGGTTGTTAAAACTCTGGAGAAAAAAACAAAAAACAAAACTAATCCTACATAAAAACAAGCAAAAGAAAGTATTTAGATCAAAGCTTGTACAAAGTTATTATAAGAAAAGAGAAAATATGGATTGGACTAAGGTACCTACTAATTTGTAGTTTAGAATTAAAAAATTTCAATATAACTTTATATTACTGTGTATGAATGTATATGTGTATGGGTATCTCCTAGACTTATCCAATAAAAATAAAGAAATGAAGAACTCAGTAACAATATGCATTCTAATCAACCATATTTTGACCTTGAAATAACACTCCTCCCTGAAAAAAAAAAAACAACAACAGATTCTTAGAGAAATGGCTTATTTCATGTCTAGGAAAGGGATGTTTAATTTTGTTTTTTTAATGTTTATTTTTGATACAGCATGAGTGGGGGAGGGGCAGAGAGAGAGGGAGAGAGAATCTGAAACAGGCTTCAGGGTCTGAGCTGTCAAGCATTCAGCCTGATGCAGGGCTCGAACCCACGAACTGTGAGACCGTGACCTGAGCTCAAGTCTGACGCGTAACCGACTGAGCCACCCAGACACCCCCAGATGTTCAATTTTAGATACTCTGGAATCTTTTCTTTTTTTTTTTCCCGATAGTGAAAAGGATTTCTGTTTATTTTTTGGATCCACTGCAAGGGGGATTTTATTTAGAGATGTTCCTTCAAGGGGTTGGGGGTGTGTGGCAAAAGAATAGGGAATATCTTTCTGGATACAAATAAGTATTTCAATCTTATTTTCCAAATCTCTGTCTTTTTATCAGAATTAGATTTTGTTGTTCTTGATGTTGTTTTTTTGTTTTGTGGCACCAGGGTTCCATTAACCTAACTAAACCCGAAGGTGTAGCTGGGTGAATAAGGGTAGAGTCTGGTTTATGCTAAAGGCACTCTTTTAGTATTCTCCAATACATGCTTATTTACTATATCTCTACATGCTGCTTGATGAGGCAGGTAAGGTTGATGAAATAATTATAATAATAATAAATTATATAACTACTAAAGTTGAAAAAGAACTCTAATTTTATACTTTTCCTATATCTAGCCCTTGGCTTAGGATTTAATATGCACCATCCCATTAAAATCTTCATTTCCTACAAGGTGAGCAGTATTATTTGTTCTTCTCTAAGACAAAGAAGCTGGGGCTTAAAGAAGTTGAATGTCTCCCCAGGTCACAGTGCTGCTAAGGGTTCAGTGTGGTGTTCAAACTCAGGCTGTCTGACTCCAAGGTCAGGAAGTCTAGCTACTAACTCACTTTTGTGTTTGTAGCATCTCTGGAGTCTCATAGTCTGGAGAACTGTAGGCAGGTGTTGGAAAACAAAAACATACGTAGGCCGTTCATAGCTCTCAGTACATTCAGATTACCTTGATGCACTGAGCTAAAAGCCAGAAAACTGCCCTTAGGATTAGATGGTTTTGTTTTCTTTGTGGTTTTGTTTTGTTTTGTTTTGTTTCGTCTTTTCCTGTTTCCTTTTCTTAGTTTCTTCCTATCAAGAATGATGGCTGGATCTTTTATTTTTATTCTACCCAGTTTGGAATTTTGAGTTCTTTTATCCATCATTTAGCTCCTGGAATCCCATATTCTGAGCATTACAGGGGATTTTGCAGTATTTTCATTTCAGCACACATTTGAGAGAATAGAACATATGGCAAATGGCCAACTTTTCTTTAGTTATTATTCTTAAAGAATACTACATTTTTGGTGACTTGTGTAAATCTACAAAATTTAGCAAAGTTTGTACTTGGGAATCCCTGCCTCTTTTTCATGTATCCAGTCTTCTGCTTCTTCATCAGTGGACTCTCCACTTTCCCAAAAAAACTCCTCTTATACAGGAAAGAGTCCTGGGCTATTGCTATACACAGAGATGTTACTAACTTAATATTTTCCCTCTAAATAAGTATGTATTAAGTACCAGGCATTACACTAGTATCTTCCCATAGTCTTCTAGATATTTTCACTCCATTTTAGTTATATATTTTATATATTTATATATTAGATATATATAATATATATGTATATATGTACATATACATATATATGTATGCATGTGTGTGTGTGTATATATATATAGTTCAGAAAAAGTACTTTGCCCTATGAAGTTCAAAATTAGTTCTGCTTAGTTCCAGATAATCACTACATTTTTCCTGGTACAGAACATGTACAATAACCAGCTGGAGGCATCACTCTTTGTCTGTGTACACAAGGCTGGTCCTGAGATAGAGCTAGCTGGGATTTCTCCTTACTACCCAGACAATAATGTCCTTTCATATGGAGGGGATAGGTTTCTATCAGACTCCTCAGGCCCAGGTCGGTGAACAGAGTTAGTCACTTATCTTCTACCTCACTCAATAAGAACCTCTCAAAAAGAGGACCAAGATGTCCTATGTGAGCAAGAAGGGAGGAACATTTTGTTGAGAATTTAGTGTCAAGCGATTTGCTAAACCTTTTTGGACTTTTGTCACAGGAATCTTATTCCTGTTTTTCTTTATTGGGCCTAAACATTTTTTTTTTTAGAAGTTGGAAGCAGAGGAAGTAGAGAGAGGGAAAGAGAATAAAAACTAAGGTAACTATTTAGTGGAACTTGAAAAATTATATTTTTCCCACCCCATTACTGTCAATAACTAAATTGAAGTTTTTTACTGAACTTGCTAACTCTGAAACTTTTAAATACAGATTTGAGATCTGCCAACCCTGGATATAAAAGTGTTTCCTCTGACTTGTCTTTTGGATGATACTTTTTAACCAATTTTCAGTGTTTTCTTAAGGCACTGTTTTTACCTGTCATATTCCCTTGCTTTGAGAATGAGAATTATATGGTTCTGAGTTCTTTTATTTCCACATCTTCTGACTATTGTACAAAGAACACAGGGTGACTAAGCAGTTGTCACTGTGTTCTGAGGCTTGAGTTGCTTAGCAATTTTATAAGGTGGACCCCTCTAAGGGGATCAGGAATTGCAGATAATGCCTCCATCCTATTTCTAATTTGGACTATTTCATTACAGCAGGATTTCTGTCCTCTATGTAAAGCACAACTCGGGAAGGTCTATGTCGCTCTTAGAGCTTCTACAACTCAGGTCCTCAGACCATTACCACCTGTAGCTTTGAGTCAAATTGAATAGGTTCCTTTCAGACAGATTTACAGTTCATCAAATCCTAAGGAAAAATCATCTGAAGGGCCTTAAGATTAAATGATTGTCTTGTCTTCAAAGGCAACATTTGAACATTCCAACAGAAGGACTTTAGCAGGTTATAACCCATAAATCTGTCAGCAAAATTTATCCTTTAGGTTCATAAAATTAGAAAAGGCTTTTTCCCCCATTTCATGTCATTTTGAATTATGTACTCCACATCATACAGAGATCAACTGTTTCTTGAATGGTAGCATATCTTTTGGAAAGCTGGGATATTCCGAGTCAACCTACTTCTGATTTGGTACTTAGGGTGAAATTTGATCAGTTATCAAGTTAAAAAAAATTTATCTGAAATAGGTAAGTGTAAACCACTTTCTGTTATAACCAATGAGCTGTAATTGGTTCTTTTGACAACTCACTGAACTGGATTGATTTTCCTAGCTAGCTGAAACCCTTTAGATATATTTTTTAATTTTCACTTCAACTACGTTGCCATTTATATGACTTTCTCTAGGGAAAATGTTATTTTCAACTTCTTTAAATGAATATATGTTGTTTTCCTGATAACCATCACTCACAACATGATGATAATTACCATTTACTAAATATCACATATTCAAGACTCCTATATAGTTGTATTGTATGCAAGAGCACAGAGCTAAGGGAAAATATGGAAAGTGAAACTAGTCTATACTCCACAAATTGTCCAGCAAGATAAAGGGCTAAAATTTTCCAGTTCATGACAAGAATTATATTGGAATCTATATAAATATAAATATATTTAAATATAAATATATTATATTTAGTCTGTCTCAAACCTGTGCAAATTGAATGTTCCTATCTCCATTTCACAGATACAGAAACTGAGGCTCAGAAAAGTTGCCTAGCTAGCCCAGGATAACATAGTAAGTAAGTGGAGGGGAAGATGCACTGTGTCTTTTCCTGAGTGCAGCTAGATTCAAAATGGCTTCTTCCTGAATCTCCCAGGTGTTATGGATACTTTTCCTTATAGCTTTTCTGGATCATTCTCATAACAGTGACCAGTATAAAGTAAAAATTTAGGAAAATCAATTGTGTGTTTAGTTGACTTCTCCAAACTGGCTCCACTCCAGTTTGCTTACTGAGTGAACCTAGGGTTTCTCTTCAAGTTAGGTCTACTTTTGTGACAAGGAAGACCAGCAAGCTCAAATAAAGGTAGTAGAATGAGGGGCCATTATATGGCTACAAAGAGCTCTCAGGACAATCTGACAATAGCCAAACACAAGACTTCAGGATGATGAAGAAATAAATCTCCAGAAGGGCAGTTTTGCTATGTGATGCTCTCTTAATCTCACCTCTTTCTGTCTTGCCTCAGTAGACCCTCTGCACGTAGGTTCTTTTTTGCTCTATTCTTCCTCATCTGCTTTTTTCCTAGATTTTACTCCTTCATAATTCTGTGTCCATATTGGCTGGTAATAGCAGCCTCAACCTCAAAATCACAAGACTTTAAAACTCCACCATCTGCAATTCTCTTCTGTGTTTTCTGGTTGGTTCACATTCCCAACCTGTGACTCCAGTTATCTCTGTATATCTTTCCAAGCCAAGAGATAGTCATTTTGTGGACAGTCCACTCTAACTCAGGTATCTTTCCCTCATTTAATTAAGGTGATGGAGTGAGCCAAGAGGAGTTACATGTTAAAATAATAACTCTGTATGAGGTATAGGTAGGGGGAAACCCCACTAGGTACGTAGGTAGCAGGTACCTAAAGTTCGTCTCAAGTACTTTCCAATCGCTTTGAAGTCAAACTTATTGTCCTCTGATAATCAGCTTAGCAAAGAACACTAATAGTTCTAAAGCATGACAGAAGTCTCAATGGCCATAGTTCTCTTCTAGAGATTAAACTAAAAATAATGGTGATAATTATAGTTACAATAGCTTTGCTATTATAATTAGTATAATTGGTGGTAACATTAATTTGAAGTAGTCGAAAATATTCCTGTAGCCACGATTCCCAAATAACCCCATCTTTCAAGAATCTCTACAGAACACTTGTCCTGCCTTATTTTTTCTCAAGAAGTTGACCCTAAGTGAAATATGTCCAGTGGCTTCCTGAAGTTCAGGGCCTGCTCTGTAGTGAGTTGTTCTCAGTGAGTCAGGCTGAGCACAAAGGATTGGGATTGCATCAGATTAAAGCCTGTATCATCAAGGCAGAATCTGATCATAGACTAATACAGAAATCCAGTCCTTCCAGAGACAGCAACTTCACTGATAATCATCAAGACAGGGTCCATCTTGTTTTCTTCAAGCAGGAACTCACTCATAACTGGTAGGTCTCAAAACATCCCCGTCACTCACTACCTGAATTTAGTAAAACATCTTGGTAATTAAAAATAGTGATTCATGAAACAACTTTTATTTTCAACTTTGTGGGCCACAATAGATAGGAAATAACACTGATAAATGAGGTGAATGCCCAAGAATTTCCCTTTCTTGCTTATCCAAGGCCTGGGGCCTCAGTCATAGGAGTTTGGCATTGACATACCAAGGACTAGCAAATCAAGAAGTACTTCCAGTGAAACCTTATGAAGACGAAAGCCAGCAGATTCCAGTGTCTGCCAGTCTTCCCTCTGGAAATTACTGTGTGTGGCTGGGTATAAAAAGAAAGGGGAGAATTTATCTATTTACTGTTGCTGTTTGGACCTTACTTGAAAGACCACATGGCAGGCTTTGAGAGAAACAAAATGTTACTGCTTCAATGGGTGTTTAGTAAGGATATCTCACTCATAGATATGCTGGGTGGCCAGAGGTTTCCGGCTGCAAATACCAGATGTCAAGAATATCTGAAAGTTTCTTCACTATGAATAGTGAAGTCCTCCACAATTTAACTCTGTAGTCTTGCTTTTCATGTGTTCCACCATAGTCCTTTGCTCCAGCCACACCCTGTTCACTTTTGCCCCAGTCCTGACTTTCTTCACTCTTCACACATCAACTTTTCTTTCTCCATCTGATTCCTGTCACCCTTCAAGATAGTGTTGACTTCTGCTCTGACAGTGTCTTCAGTTTCCCCAATGCATAAAGACCAATAAACTTTGCTCCTTGAAGCCTACAGTATTTTTGAAGTTAAATACTGTGGTAATTAAGTGTTCTGGCTCTGGAGCCACTTGGCTTTGGGAAGAAAGCTATGCCATTTTCTTTCTTTGTTTCCTTCTTTCTTTCTTTTCTGCCTTCCTTCCTGCATTTCCTCCTTTCTTTCCTTCTTTCCTTCCTTCTTTATTTATTTTGAGAATGAGAGAGGGAGAGCAAGTGGAGGAGAGAGAGAATCCCAGTGCCTCTTGATGTATCATTTTATGGGAGAGGGAACTTGGGAGTTTCATAATCTCTTTGTGCCTCAGTTTCCTCATATATGAAGTAGGGACAATAATAGTACTTAACTCATGTTATCATGGTGAAGATTGCAGAGCTCATGTTTTTCTCAATGCTGTGCCTACAAAAAATGATTTTATGTTTATGTGCATATACTTTTTAGCAAATGTACTGTACTTAATTTGAAGGCAGGGTTTTAACTTATGTATCTCTGTACCTACAGAAATCCTTGCAGTTGGAAGACACTAAAATAAGAATTGATTTACATAATCATTACAGATTGGCTTTTAGTGATTGTATTGAGCTGTGAGTTAGCTTTTCTTTCTTCTTTCCCTCATTTAACCAACCAATATTTTTGAGGACTTAGTATATTTCAGGATTTAGGAAAATGCTGGTCATGGTCCTGCTCTCAGGAAACCACACAAAGAGAACAAGGAATGGATGAATTCCTAGCAGTGCTATTGCTGCGTCATAGGGTAGATCTATTTTTAATTTTTTGAGGAACCTCCACACTGTTAAAGAAATTGTGATTTATATACACAATTGAATACTATGTGGCAATGAGAAAGAATGAAATATGGCCTTTTGTAGCAACGTGGATGGAACTGGAGAGTGTTATGCTAAGTGAAATAAGTCATACAGAGAAACACAGATACCATATGTTTTCACACTTATGTGGATCCCGAGAAACTTAACAGAAGACCATGGGGGAGGGGAAGGAAAAAAAAAGAGAGGGAGGGAACCAAACCGTAAGAGATTCTTAAAAACTGAGAACAAACTGAGGGTTGATGGGGGGTGGGAGGGATGGGAGGGAGGGTGATGGGTATTGAGGAGGGCACCTGTTGGGATGAGCACTGGGTGTTGTATGGAAACCAGTTTGACAATAAATTTCATATTAAAAAGAAAGAACAAGGAATGGACAGTTGAAATGTGGAAAACAGTGCTATAACATGGCTGACACAGGAGCAATGGGAGTTCAGAGTGGGGCAAGTGATCCAAAGGAATCCCATGACACACAGTCAGAGCTCACAACTGCTGTGAGGTTTCTAACAAAGGTGTTATCCATCCATTACTAATTCCTTACTGGTACTCTAGTACTAATTCTTTAGTACTGGATCCATCTAGCACTAATTCTGGATGGTGAAATTAGATCTGAGAAAGGCTCTAATCTTTAGTGGGCAAAATTCATTTTAGAAGAAGAATAACAATTTATGATATTTCTTGAGATGCAAGAAGGGTTTCAGGGTTTGAGTTTACCAAATTCATTGTGGCATTTTCCTTTGTAAATATCCATCAAAAAACCAAGGTGTGGGGGGGGAAGAAACAATCTTCTTTTTTTAAGTTAGGTAGTTAGGATCCCAAATGCCTCTACTCCTATACAGAAGTTTGAAAGTTATTCAGAACTACTTTTGCTGAATCAAATGATTTTCTTTGGGTGCCAGTTCAGGCAAGGACCAGGCAGCAAGACCATATTAAAATACAGCAATTTAATTGCAATTAGTACTATAATAATTTATTTATAAAATGCCACTCTACACATTTGTATTTGACAACCCATTTGCTTTTAGCCTGGTACTGTGTGCCCCATTAAACTATAAAATGCAAGGTCATTAACCTGCAATTCCACTTGTGATCATGTTATTAAATAGCATCCTGTCCCTTTTCTGGTTGAGACAGAATTGCTAGATCATTTATCTGTAACTAATTTCCCTGTGATCTTCCAAAAGCTCTTATTACTGTTAATTAAGCAGGTGTGACCTGTGTTGAAAGCAGTTGGCACTCCTTGAACATCTGGCCAGGATCCAAAATTGGGTCAGGTTTCTTTAATGCTCTCATTTTCCTCTTATTTGCCTTTGGTCATTAGTGATTATGGCAGCTCAATACATGCACTCATGTTCAGGATCATTGGGGTTTGGGGAACTTTAAAGAGAGCATCTGGCACATGACCAAGTATACTCTGGATAGACGATGGAAGCAAAGCACTTCTCCACTCCTAAAGCCAAGATGACACTTAATGTTGATTGGTCAGTTTAGCTCAGCATTGTGGATAATGAGTCTGGGATTTATAGAGTAAAAATTCCCAGGTAGGTACTTTCTCATAGATAAAAACCTGTTTCATGAACATATAGTGCCTATGCCCCTCTACCAGACCAGCCATCACATGTACCTTACTGAGTATATCTGAGCTAGAGACTAGACAGCCAATATGACTTTTCCTCATGACTTTGAAGAACAAGAATAAAAGAAAGAAAATGGAGCTGCAATTTGTGTTGCTTTTATTAATCCACTGAAAGTTCTTAGCTCTTGCTCAAGTAAATTTTCCTGTAAAGCTCTCAGGTATTCCTATACAAATAATTTTCAAATAAAGAATTTGGGATGCAGAGAGAGAAAATTTACTTGCCCAAGTTTGCAGAGTCATTAGGTAGCTGAGCTAGGATTTAAAGTTAGGTCTGCAGAGCTCCAAAGTGCTTTGCAACAAACCACAATTCAGTTACCTTCTAGAACCATGTGCTGAGTTAATTCTGTTATCCTGGACTTAAGTATCCTGCCTGAGGATTAAGTATATTTGGTCTTTATCTTCTTCCTTTTTAATTTTTTTTTCTTGCTGAGTCTCTACTGACCACATTATTACTTGGTAAAATTTTTCACACCAAAGGAAAGGAGCAGGCAGAGAAAATGTAAGGCAAATACAGTTAAATTTCATATACTGGTAACCTTTGATCAGGGATATACCATGCACATAATTAAGACCCAAAAATGAGTGAACAGATAAGAAATACCTTATTCTTTGTGATGCAATATAACTGGGATTTTTTAAAGATCTTTCTGACAGTTTATTAGCGTATAGAAATGTAACACATATCTACATTAATTTTGTATCCTGCAACTGTACTAAATTCAATTAGTTCTTTTTCTTTTTTTGTATAGTCTTTAAAGTTTTCTATAGATAGAATTTATGTCATCTGTAAATAGTGACAGTTTTGTTCTTCATTTCCAATTTTGGATGCCTTTTATTTCTTATCTAATTGCTATGGCCAGGACTTCCAATACTATGTTGAATATAAGTGATGAGAGTAGCCATCTTTCTCTTGTACCTGCTATCGGAGGAAAAGCTTTCAGCTGTATACTGGTGAGTATTATATTAGTTGTGGGTTTTTCATGTATGGCTTTTATTATGTGGAGGTATAGTCCCTCTAAATCCACTTTGTTGAAAGTTTTTATCATGAATGGATGTTACATTTTGTCAAATGCTTTTTTTCTGCATCTATTGAGATAATATGATTTCGACCCTTTATTTTATTAATGTGGTGTATCATGATTGATTTGTGAGTGTTAAGCCATCCTTATATCCCTGGAATATACCCCACTTGGTCATTCTGATTTATTGTTGAATTTGGTTTGCTATTATTTTTTGAGGATTTTTGCATATAAGTTTATCAGGGATGTTGGCCATTCTCTCTCTCTCTCTCTCTCTCTCTCTCTCTCTCTCTCTCTGTTCCCAGTGTCATCTAGTTTGGGAAATGTCCTTCTTTATTATTTTGGAATAATTTGAGGAGGATACATATTAACCCTTTTTAAAATGTTTTGTAGATTTTACCTATGAAGCCATCTGGACTTTTATTTGAGTTTTGTTTTGTTTTGTTTCCTAATTACTGATTCAATTTCAATTTCATTACCAATTGGTCTATTCAGATTTTCTATTTTGTCATGAATCTCATTGTTTTTGGTGCAAGTGTAATAGGATTTTCTTAATTTCCCTTTCTAATGTTTCATTATTGGTGTATTGAAATGGAACAGATTGCTGTATGCTGAATTTTTAATCCTGTGGCTTTACTGAATTTATTTTTCAGTTCTTAGCAGTTTCTTAGTGGGGCCTTTTGGGTTCTCTAAAAATAGTCATATGTCATCTAAAAATAATGAAAGTTTTACTTTGTATTTAACAATTTGGATGTTTTTTTATTTCATTTTGTTCTCTGATTGCTGTGGTGAGGACTTTCAGTACTATGTTGAATAAAAGTGGTGAAAGTGAACATCCTTGTCTTATTACTGGCCGTGGGGGAAAAGCTTTGTTTTCCCCATTAAAGATGAAATTAGCTCTTGGTTTTTCATGTATGCCTTTATTATGTTGAGGTATGTTCTCTCTAAACCTACTTTATTGAGGGTTTTTATCATAAATAGATGTTGTACTCTGTCAAATGGTTTTTCTGTGTCTATTGAAATGATCCTATGGTTCCTATCCTTTCTGTTATTGATGTGATGTGTCATGTTCACTGATTTGAAAATATTGAACCACACTTGCAACCCAGAAATAAATCTCACTTACTGTGGTGAATGATTGTTTAAATGTATTCTTGGATTTGGTTTGCTAGTATTTTATTGAGAATTTTTGAATCAATGACCATCAGGGATATGGCGGGTAGTTTTCTTTTTTGTGATATTTTTATGTGATTTGGTATCAGGGTAATGCTTGCCTCATAAGCTGAATTTGGAAGTTTGCTTCCAACTCTTCTTTAAATGTTTGGTAGAATTTCCTTGTGAAGCCATATGGTCCTGGACTTTTGTTTCTTGAGAGTTTTTGATTGCTGATCCAATTCCATTGCTGGTTATCGGTCTCTTCAAACAATTTTTTTTTATTTCTTCCTGTTTCAGTTTTGGTAGGTTATATGTTTTATGAATTTATCCATTTCTTCTAGGTAGTCCAAATTGTTGGTGTTGAGTTTTTCATAATATTCCCTTATAATTGTATTTCTGTGGTATTGGTTGTTATTTCTCCTCTCTCATTTGTGATTTTTTCATTTTTTTTTCATTTTTTTTAACGTGTATTCATTTTTACAGAGAGAGAGACACACACAGAGCATAAGCAGGGAGGGGCAGAGAGAGAGAGGGAGACACAGAATCGGAAGCAGGCTCTAGGCTCTGCACTGTCATCACAGTTCAGATGTGATGCCCCCCCACAGGGGGCTTGAACTCATGAACTGTAAGATCATGACCTGAGTCGAAGTCGGATGCTCAACTGACTGAGCCACCCGGGTACCCCAATTTCTGTATCATTTATTTCTGCTCTAATATTTATTATCTCCTTCCTTCTGCTGGTATTAGGGCTTGCTTGTTGTTCTTTTTCTAACTTCCTTATGTGTAATGTTAGGTTGTTTATTTGAGATGTTTCTTGATTCCTGAGGTCGTTCTGTATCGCTATAAACTTCTTTCTTAGAACTGTTTTTGCTGCATCCCAAAGGTTTTGAACTGTTGTGTTTTCATTTTCATTTGTTTTCATGTATTTTTATTTTTTCTATTTCCTGGTTGACTCATTGTTTAGTAGCATGTTATTTAACCTCTATGTATTTATGCTCTTTCCAAGATTTTTCCTTGTGATTGACTTCTAGTTTCATACTGTTGTGGTCAGAAAGGATGCGTGGTATAACTTAGATTTTTAAATGTTGTTGAGGCTTATTTTGTTACCTATTATGTGATCCCTTTTGGATAATGTTGTGTGTGCACTTCAAAAAAAATGTGTATTCTGCTGTTTTACAGTGGAACATTCTGAATTTATCTATTAAATCTATTCGGTCCAGTGTGACATTCAAAGACATTGTTCCTTTGTTGATTTTCTGTTTAGATGACATGTCTATTGATATAAGTGGGGTGTTAAACTCCTCTACTCTTATTGTATTACTATCAATTAGATCCTTTATGTTTGTTAGTAATTATTTTGTGTATCTGGGTGCTCCATGTTGGGTGAATAAATAGTTACAATTGTTACATCTTCTTTTTGGATTGTACCCTTAATGATTAAATAGTATCTTCTTTTTTCCTTCTAATTACAGTTTTTGTTTTAAAGTCTATTTTGCCTCATAAAGTATTGGTACTCTGGTTTTCTTTTGATATCCATTTGTGTGATAAATATTTTTCCATTCCTCACTTTGAATCTTCAGGTGTGTTTAGTTCTAAAATAAATCTCTTGGGGGCGCCTGGGTGGCCCAGTCAGTTAAGCCTCCGACTTCAGCTCAGGTCATGATCTTGCTGTCCGTGAGTTCGAGCCCCGCATCGGGCTCTGTGCTGACAGCTCAGAGCCTGGAGCCTGTTTCAGATTCTGTGTCTCCCTCTCTCTTGGACCCTCCTCCGTTCATACTCTGTCTCTCTCTGTCTCAAAAAATAAATAAATGTTAAAAAAAATTTTAAAAAAGGAAAATGGAGTACATGCAAATGTACTTGAAATATTAAAAATAAAATAAAATAAATCTCTTGTAGGCAGTATATAGATAGGTCTTGTTTTTTTTATTCTGTCACCCAGTGTCCTTTTCTGATAGCATGTGGTCCATTTACCTTCAAAGTAATTTTTTTTTTTCAACGTTTATTTATTTTTGGGACAGAGAGAGACAGAGCATGAACGGGGGAGGGGCAGAGAGAGAGGGAGACACAGAATCGGAAACAGGCTCCAGGCTCCGAGCCATCAGCCCAGAGCCCGACGCGGGGCTCGAACTCACGGACCGTGAGATCGTGACCTGGCTGAAGTCGGACGCTTAACCGACTGTGCCACCCAGGCGCCCCGAAAGTAATTATTGATAGATATGTATTTATTGCCATTTTATTACCTGTTTTGTGGTTGTTGCTGAAGATTTTATCTAATCCTTTATTTTTCTTTCTTTAGTGGTATATTTGGATTATTTCCTTCTGCATATTATACATTATTTTGATTTGTGTTTACCATTAGTTTTGTATATAACGTCTTCTGCATATAGCAGTCTATGTTCATTTGATGGTTGTTTCTTTAATTCCTTCCTCTTGCCATGCATTAGGTATATGGTATCATATTTTACATCCTTTTATTTTGTGTGCTCTTTGATATTTCCACTTAAAGAGTCCTCTTTAATATTTCTTGCAGGGCTGGTTTAGTGGTCACAAACTCCTCTAGTTTTGGGGGGGGGAATTTCTTTATATCTCCTATTCTGAATGATTGCCTTGTTGGGTAGAGTATTCTTTGCTACAGATTTTTCTTATTCAGCACTTTGAAGATAACATGCCACTCCCTTCTGGATTGGAATGGTTCTGCTGAAATATCCCCTGATAGCCTTATGGAATTTTTCTTGCCTGTAACCGTCTTTTTTTTTGTCTTGGTTTTAATTTTTTTTTTCTGTATCACCGTATTTCACCATTTTAATTACAATGCGTTTTGATGTGGATTTGCTTTTGTTGATTTTTTTTTTTTTTTTTTTTTGGCTTCTCTGCTCTGGTTCCTTCCCTCGATTAGAGAAGTTTTCATGTATTATTTCTTCAAATAAATTTTATGGCCTCTTTTCTCTTTTGTCCTCCTTGAGGACTCCTATAATGTGAGTATTGTTAAGTTTGATGGAGTGACAGAGTTCCTTAAGTCTATTCTCATTTTGTAGAACTTTCTCCTTTGTTCAGCTTGATTGCTTTCCATTACTCTGTTTTCTAGACCATTAATTTGCTCCTCTGCTTCTTTTCTAGCCTGCTATTCTTTCCATCATGCATGTTTCTCATTTCATTTATTGAGCCCTTTATCTGTAAGCTATTCCTTATCTGTGTATTAATGGTATCACTGATGTCTTCTACTCCTTTCTCAAGTCCAGGATCTTTATGATCATTACTTTAAATTCTCTGTGAGGTATATTAGATCTCTGGCCATGCCTTGTCTTGTTCTTTAATTTGGGGCAATATCCTCTGTCTTCTCATTTTGTCTAAGTCTCTGTGCCTGCTTATGTATATTTTTCTATATATATTAGGCGAAATTGCTACTTCCCTACAACTCTTGAAGGAGTTGTCTTGTGTAGGAGCTGTTGTGTGCATCCCTGGCCACCAGAGCCAGGTATCTCTCATGTGGTTTTGTGTGCCCACTGGCTATGATAGGGTGGTAGCTATGGGTGAGGCTTGGCCTATTTGCCTGGTCTGGTTGTGGCTCAGACACTGTGTGAGGAGGACAGGACTCCAGCTGCTTGCCCATTCTGGTTGCAGCTTTTCTCTGCCCAGGGTACTTTTCAAACAGCGCTCTGGACGGTTTCCTGGCTTTTTGGTTTCAGTACTTCACTGGGTAGATAGGAGTTAGATAGAACTTCCTCCATTGCTAGCAGGCTAAAGGTGTTAAAAGTGGCACCTTCCAGCATTTCTGTCCCTGCATAAGGTCCCTGCAGTCTCTTGCCTCTCTGACAGCTGCTTTAAAATTAGTAAGTGGATCTAGGGGCACCTGGGTGGCTCAGTTGGTTAAGTGTCTGACTTCAGCTCAGGTCATGATCTCACAGTTCATGGGCTCAAGTCCCAAGTCGGGCTCTGTGCTGGCAGCTCAGAGCTTGGAGCCTGTATTCAATTCTGTGTCTCCCTCTCTCTGCCCCTCCCCTGCTTGCTCTCTGTCTGTCTGTCTCTCAAAATAAATAAAGAAAGAAACATTAAAAAATAAATAAAATTAGTAAGTGGATCTTCCTTTTCTTATGGCCTGGTCACTTTTCAGTCTGTTGCTTTTGCACTGGATCTCAGGATGAGTGGGTTTGCATGCAAGCCCTTTAACAGTGGGGTTTTGTGATTTTTCCTGGTCTTAATACCAACTGATTTTCTAAATAAGATATTTGGGGGGCTCATCTTTCTGGTATCTACCCTCAGGGTTAGGATGACTTATGTGGGGTTCAGTTGCTTTAGTCCTTGAGGGGCAGTTTTATTGTTTTTTGTTTTGATTTGTTTACATTGTGGAGTCACCACATAGGAAGTAGGGTTCCAAATAAGGCTGCATCTCCCTCACCTACCCTTTCTTGAAACTTTCTAGTATGTTTTTAAGAACTAGATAGAGGGATCATAGGCTACCTGTGTTTGGCCTTACCCAAAGGAAAAGTAAATTTATCTCTAAGACAGGAGGTAGTTTCACAGCTTTAAGCAAGACACCTACTTAAACTAGGCCCCTATCCTACCATAGAAACTGGGAGGTAAGAGTGTTATCTTCCTTGATAATTATTTAATAAGGAATGACTCCTGGGTCCTTGATAAAGACATTCCCTTGTTCCTAAAACTGGCAAGAGGCTTTTAAGGAGATGTATATACATTTCAAGGCAGGAAGATAAGTAATTTGCAACTTTTCTAAATTAAATGTTCTAAGAAAAAGGAGGGGAGGGGCCTATAATCAGGAAGAAACTTGTTTGAAGTTTAGTCAAACTGAGGGGACTTCCAAGGCTTTCTTGGTCTATAATTTTCCATCTGTTAAACCTCCTCCATTAAAGCCACATTTGCCAGAACTTCTTAGCTGTTTGAATGCATAATGGGCATCCCTCAGATTTTCACATATTTTTTTAATAAAAGAAGCCTGAAACAAACAAAAGGCCAAGACAATGAAAGAAAACATGCAGTTTCTATTTTCTCTGTGCCCTCAGATACCTATTGGTACTCAAATTCAAGGGGAGGGAGAAAGTGGGGGCTCTGCCCTAAATCCAAACCCACAGAGAGTGTAGAAAGGAGAAATAGGAAGAGGAAGGCAGCACAGAGGCGATTTTTATTGTGTTAACTAGAACAGAAGAAAACCCCACTAAGTTTAAGAACTGCATCTCTGATAGTATGCACGGTGAAGGCTTGGCTGGTGACTACAAATACTCTATGTTTTCTACACATTAAGGGAACATGTAACTATTCTAGACAATTGAGGATAATTAATCAGTGTAAGCAGTAAGAAAATAAATATGTAAATTCTTAGTTGTATTGTTATCAATATGAAATTTTCTTTGAATCCAGATCCATAGAGACAACAATAAAAGAAAAAGAATGAAGTGAGTAAGGTCTTTTAAATTTCTTTTATGTAAGAGACATCATGAGCATGGTGTTTGGAAATTAAATATCATTTCAAGAGAATATATAGTTAGTAAATCAAGGATTTGAACATAGGTTGACCTGATTCTCAAGCCTATTTAGTTAGACACTGAGGATCTTTATTTGCAGTTTAAAAGTTCCATTACAAAAACAAAATACTGTCATGAAACCTTAAAGAAAATGAACTAAAAGCCAAAATAGGGTTTTTTTTTTTTTTTTTGTAGTCTTGAAGAACCAGAAAGCTAATTATGGTAGTATAATATTTAAAGTAAAATGAGAAAATACCCAATTAAAGCAAGTATAGTTTGTCAGCTGTGACATTTATATAATGAAAAACTAAATGGTATTTGTAAATGTCCTAAGACAAACAGTTTTTTTCTCTTAAAAAAGGTTTTGAGCTTTTCAATAACAATTTTTCTTACTGGGATGGAAGAAACTACATTAGATATTGTAGGTAAAATATACTGTTAGTATAGATTGGCTGATCTACCCCCATTTTCCCTCATCTGGCAGAATCACCAAGCAGTTGTGCCAACCTTGGGTGGGTAATACATGAACTCCAATAAATACACAAAAACAAAGGGACAATTTCTTCCCTGCCTTTCACACGGTATGTAGTAAAGGCCTTCTGAGTACCTAATAGGGCCAAGACTCTTCACTAGTAGACAAACTTCAGTTCCCTAAAGAAGTCAGGGAATTTTTCTCTTATAACTACACCACCCCTCTAGGTCTTAGTTCACACTGTCTGGGACTATTAGTTATCTTTTGAGATGTATGGCCCTTTTTCCTCCTAGGTTAAAAGCCCTCTGGTGACACACAATTCTTTGCCTCTAGCCAAGTATTCAATAAAGAGATTCCAGTCAAGCTATGTCAATAACATAGACCAATTTTCTTCTTAGTATATTTCAATTTACCCAGTAAGAAAGCTGTTAATTTGGGAATTATAAAATGTTTTAAAAACCAGCATATTTGTATTTAACATATTTTATAACCAAAAAAGAAAACCTATTTTGAAACGAGAAAACTTACATTTACAATATAACTTCTCAGGTACAGAAAATGCATTTTGAAGCAAGGTAATTTTATTCTTTGACCAAGCTCCTGACTCCAAAATTCAAGCTTTAACATCCACCCACTCTTTGTTTTCTAAAAACATTAACGATATTATAAAAAAATCACTAGATCAATAATTTATAAAAAGTAACTCAGTATTTACTTGCCCTATTTTATCAGGTAGGCAACAATGCTATCTTATTTTAGATTCAGACTTAATCTTATTTCCTATTATCCACTTTATGATTTTCCAAAACAGAATAATTTTATTTCATAAAAACCACTGGGTAGTAGCTACTGAAATAGGATTATTTCTTAATCTCTCTCAAAGAACAAAGGCAGTGGTTATCACTTATAAATCTTATAAAATTTGATTATGATTAGAGACCTTTCAGCTACTAAAAGTATCCATTAATTTTGGAACATGCTATATTAGGTTTTAGAAAATATTCTGAAAAGGCACTCAAGTAGAATCATTACTCTGTTCATGCTCAAACTAAGTGCAGGGCAGAAGGAAGAAAAAAAGAAATGAAGTATATATATAGAAACTGGTGAGGAGAGAAGTCTATATGTGTATATATACATACATACACACACAATGGAATACTATTTGGCCATCAAAAAGAATGAAACCTTGCTTTTTGCAATGATGTAGATGGAGCTAGAATGTATTATGCTAAGCAAAATTAGTCAATCAGAGAAAGACAAATACCATATGATTTCAATCATATGTAGAATGGAAGAAACAAAACAGATGAATATAAGGGCAGGGGAGAAAAAGGGAAAAGAGACAGAAACAAACCACAAGATACTCTTAACCATAGAGAACTGTGGGTTAATGGAGGGAAGTGGGTGGGAGATGAGATAGATGGGTGGTGGGTATTAAGGGCACTTGTGATGAGCACTGGGTGTTGTATGTTAAGTGATGAATCACTGAATTCTGAAAACATTGCACTGTGTGTTAACTAAAATTTAAAAGATATGAAACAATTGACTGTTTGTATCCTAAGCCTTGTATCCCTAAGAAGGCAATGAAGCAATAAAAGCCACCATAAAGATGAGCATTCCAGCAAATGGGAAGTGGTGGCATCTGAGCAAAACAATTAACTAGTGTTTTGCTTCCTTGTCACTATATATTTTTAAGGAAACACAATATACTATTAATTGCTCAGTGGTTTCAAACAGTTATCAATCAATGATCATTCTCATTGAATCCTGTAGAGTGGGACACAGCTCTGAGAGGGGCGTAGAGAAAGGTTTCAAAGAGGTCACAGAGGTGGGATGCACACTTAAAATAAATGTTTCCTTATAAAGCAATAACCTCCTTTTAGAAAGAAGTGGTAAACTCAATTTTCATTTGATTGTTCCTCAAGTTTTCAAATAGAAATTTATGCCATACATGAACTGGTTTGAGAAATTATATTCATTCATTCATTCACTATTTAGAGCAAGTGAGTGGTAAAGGGGCAGAGGGAGAGACAGAATCCCAAGCAGTCTCTGGGCCTGATGCAGGGCTTGAACTCACAAACCGTGAGATCATGACCTGAGCAGAGATCAAGACTTGGATGCTCAGTGGACTGAGCCACCCAGGCACCCCTGAAGAAATAGTATTTAATCAAAAAACTTTGTTGAAAACAGTAACAAGTTTATATTTGGGTCCCTGTATTTAAAAAAGAAGGAAGAGCAGAATGGAGTCACCGGACCCAAGTGCAGACGAGAGGCCCACGGAAGAGGGTAGGAAGGGTGGCGAGGCGGTGCGCGCCCCACGGACTGGGGGGAGGGAGCCGGGGCGGAGGGGCGGCTCGCCAGCCAAGCAGAGCCCCCGAGTCCGGCTTGCAAAAGCGGAGGGGCCTGACGGACTGTGTTCCGACAGCAAGCACGACTTAGCGTCTGGGAGGTCATAAGTTAACAGCTCTGCTCGGAAAGCGGGAAGGCTGGAGGACAAAGAGAGGGTGAGCTGCGGAGCCTCCGGACGACAGAGCTCAGTTTGGCGGGGAACAAAGGCGCTCGCCAGCGCCATCTCCCCCGCCCATCCCCCAGCCAAAATCCCAAAGGGAACCGGTTCCGGCCAGGGAAATTGCTCGCTCCGCGCAAACACCCAACTCTGTGCTTCTGCGGAGCCAAACCTCCGGCAGCGGATCTGACTCCCTCCCGCTGCCACAGGGCCCCTCCTGAAGTGGATCACCTAAGGAGAAGCGAGCTAAGCCTGCCCCTCCTGCCGCCGTGCACCTTGCCTACCCACCCCAGCTAATACGCCAGATCCCAAGCATCACAAGCCTGGCAGTGTGCAAGTAGCCCAGACGGGCCACACCACCCCACAGTGAATCCCGCCCCTAGGAGAGGGGAAGAGAAGGCACACACCAGTCTGACTGTGGCCCCAGCGGTGGGCTGGGGGCAGACATCAGGACTGACTGCGGCCCCGCCCACCAACTCCAGTTATACACCACAGCACAGGGGAAGTGCCCTGCAGGTCCTCACCACACCAGGGACTATCCAAAATGACCAAGCGGAAGAATTCCCCTCAGAAGAATCTCCAGGAAATAACAACAGCTAATGAGCTGATCAAAAAGGATTTAAATAATATAACAGAAAGTGAATTTAGAATAATAGTCATAAAATTAATCGCTGGGCTGGAAAACAGTATACAGGACAGCAGAGAATCTCTTGCTACAGAGATCAAGGGACTAAGGAACAGTCACGAGGAGCTGAAAAACGCTTTAAAGGAAATGCAAAACAAAATGCAAACCACCACGGCTAGGATGGAAGAGGCAGAGGAGAGAATAGGTGAACTAGAGGATAAAGTTATGGAAAAAGAGGAAGCTGAGAAAAAGAGAGATAAAAAAATCCAGGAGTATGAGGGGAAAATTAGAGAACTAAGTGATACACTAAAAAGAAATAATATACGCATAATTGGTATCCCAGAGGAGGAAGAGAGAGGGAAAGGTGCTGAAGGGGTACTTGAAGAAATAATAGCTGAGAACTTCCCTGAACTGGGGAAGGAAAAAGGCATCGAAATCCAAGAGGCACAGAGAACTCCCTTCAGACATAACTTGAATCGATCTTCTGCACGACATATCATAGTGAAACTGGCAAAATACAAGGATAAAGAGAAAATTCTGAAAGCAGCAAGGGGTAAACGTGCCCTCACATATAAAGGGAGACCTATAAGACTCGTGACTGATCTCTCTTTTGAAACTTGGCAGGCCAGAAAGAATTGGCACGAGATTTTCAGTGTGCTAGACAGAAAAAATATGCAGCCGAGAATCCTTTATCCAGCAAGTCTGTCATTTAGAATAGAAGGAGAGATAAAGGTCTTCCCAAACAAACAAAAACTGAAGGAATTTGTCACCACTAAACCAGCCCTACAAGAGATCCTAAGGGGGACCCTGTGAGACAAAGTACCAGAGACATCACTACAAGCATAAAACATACAGACATCACAATGACTCTAAACCCGTATCTTTCTATAATAACACTGAATGTAAATGGATTAAATGCGCCAACCAAAAGACATAGGGTATCAGAATGGATAAAAAAACAAGACCCATCTATTTGCTGTCTACAAGAGATTCATTTTAGACCTGAGGACACCTTTAGATTCAGAGTGAGGGGATGGAGAACTATTTATCATGCTACTGGAAGCCAAAAGAAAGCTGGAGTAGCCATACTTATATCAGACAAACTAGACTTTAAATTAAAGGCTGTAACAAGAGATGAAGAAGGACATTATATAATAGTTACAGGGTCTATCCATCAGGAAGAGCTAACAATTATAAATGTCTATGCGCCGAATACCGGAGCCCCCAAATATATAAAACAATTACTCATAAACATAAGCAACCTTATTGATAAGAATGTGGTAATTGCAGGGGACTTTAACACCCCACTTACAGAAATGGATAGATCATCTAGACACATGGTCAATAAAGAAACAAGGGCCCTGAATGAGACATTGGATCAGATGGACTTGACAGATATATTTAGAACTCTGCATCCCAAAGCAACAGAATATACTTTCTTCTCGAGTGCACATGGAACATTCTCCAAGATAGATCATATACTGGGTCACAAAACAGCCCTTCATAAGTTTACAAGAATTGAAATTATACCATGCATACTTTCAGACCACAATGCTATGAAGCTTGAAATCAACCACAGGAAAAAGTCTGGAAAGCCTCCAAAAGCATGGAGGTTAAAGAACACCCTACTAACGAATGAGTGGGTCAACCAGGCAATTAGAGAAGAAATCAAAAAATATTTGGAAACAAACGAAAATGAAAATACAACAATCCAAACGCTTTGGGACGCAGCGAAGGCAGTCCTGAGAGGAAAATACATTGCAATCCAGGCCTATCTCAAGAAACAAGAAAAATCCCAAATACAAAATCTAACAGCACACCTGAAGGAAATAGAAGCAGAACAGCAAAGGCAGCCTAAACCCAGCAGAAGAAGAGAAATAATAAAGATCAGAGCAGAAATAAACAATATAGAATCTAAAAAAACTGTAGAGCAGATCAACGAAACCAAGAGTTGGTTTTTTGAAAAAATAAAATTGACAAACCTCTAGCCAGGCTTCTCAAAAAGAAAAGGGAGATGACCCAAATAGATAAAATCATGAATGAAAATGGAATTATTACAACCAATCCCTCAGAGATACAAACAATTATCAGGGAATACTATGAAAAATTATATGCCAACAAATTGGACAACCTGGAAGAAATGGACAAATTCCTGAACACCCACACTCTTCCAAAACTCAATCAGGAGGAAATAGAAAGCTTGAACAGACCCATCACCAGTGAAGAAATTGAATCGGTTATCAAAAATCTCCCAACAAATAAGAGTCCAGGACCAGATGGCTTCCCAGGGGAGTTCTACCAGACGTTTAAAGCAGAGATAATACCTATCCTTCTCAAGCTATTCCAAGAAATAGAAAGGGAAGGAAAACTTCCAGACTCATTCCATGAAGCCAGTATTACTTTGATTCCTAAACCAGACAGAGACCCAGTAAAAAAAGAGAACTACAGGCCAATATCCCTGATGAATATGGATGCAAAAATTCTCAATAAGATACTAGCAAATCGAATTCAATGGCATATAAAAAGAATTATTCACCATGATCAAGTGGGATTCATTCCTGGGATGCAGGGCTGGTTCAACATTCGCAAATCAATCAACGTGATACATCACATTAAGAAAAAAAAAGAGAAGAACCATATGATCCTGTCAATCGATGCAGAAAAGGCCTTTGACAAAATCCAGCACCCTTTCTTAATAAAAACCCTTGAGAAAGTCGGGATAGAAGGAACATACTTAAAGATCATAAAAGCCATTTATGAAAAGCCCACAGCTAACATCATCCTCAATGGGGAAAAACTGAGAGCTTTCTCCCTGAGATCAGGAACACGACAGGGATGCCCACTCTCACCGCTGTTGTTTAACATAGTGCTGGAAGTTCTAGCATCAGCAATCAGACAACAAAAGGAAATCAAAGGCATCCAAATTGGCAAAGATGAAGTCAAGCTTTCACTTTTTGCAGATGACATGATATTATACATGGAAAATCCGATAGACTCCACCAAAAATCTGCTAGAACTGATACATGAATTCAGCAAAGTTGCAGGATACAAAATCAATGTACAGAAATCAGTTGCATTCTTATACACTAACAATGAAGCCACAGAAAGACAAATAAAGAAACTGATCCCATTCACAATTGCACCAAGAAGCATAAAATACGTAGGAATAAATCTAACCAAAGATGTACAAGATCTGTATGCTGAAAACTATAGAAAGCTGATGAAGGTAATTGAAGAAGATTTAAAGAAATGGAAAGACATTCCCTGCTCATGGATTGGAAAAATAAATATTGTCAAAATGTCAATACTACCCAAAGCTATCTACACATTCAATGCAATCCCAATCAAAATTGCACCAGCATTCTTCTTGAAACTAGAACAAGCAATCCTAAAATTCATATGGAACCACAAAAGGCCCCGAATAGCCAAAGGAATTTTGAAGAAGAAGACCAAAGCAGGAGGCATCACAATCCCAGACTTTAGCCTCTACTACAAAGCTGTCATCATCAAGACAGCATGGTATTGGCACAAAAACAGACACATAGACCAATGGAATAGAATAGAAACCCCAGAACTAAACCCACAAACGTATGGCCAACTCATCTTTGACAAAGCAGGAAAGAACATCCAATGGAAAAAAGACAGCCTCTTTAACAAATGGTGCTGGGAGAACTGGACAGCAACATGCAGAAGGTTGAAACTAGACCACTTTCTCACACCATTTACAAAAATAAACTCAAAATGGATAAAGGACCTAAATGTGAGACAGGAAACCATCAGAACCTTAGAGGAGAAAGCAGGAAAAGACCTCTCTGACCTCAGCCGTAGCAATCTCTTACTCGACACATCCCCAAAGGCAAGGGAATTAAAAGCAAAAGTGAATTACTGGGACCTTATGAAGATAAAAAGCTTCTGCACAGCAAAGGAAACAACCAACAAAACTAAAAGGCAACCAACGGAATGGGAAAAGATATTTGCAAATGACATATCGGACAAAGGGCTAGTATCTAAAATCTATAAAGAGCTCACCAAACTCCACACCCGAAAAACAAAGAACCCAGTGAAGAAATGGGCAGAAAACATGAATAGACACTTCTCTAAAGAAGACATCCAGATGGCCAACAGGCACATGAAAAGATGTTCAGCGTCGCTCCTTATCAGGGAAATACAAATCAAAACCACACTCAGGTATCACCTCACACCAGTCAGAGTGGCCAAAATGAACAAATCAGGAGACTATAGATGCTGGAGAGGATGTGGAGAAACGGGAACCCTCTTGCACTGTTGGTGGGAATGTAAATTGGTGCAGCCGCTCTGGAAAGCAGTGTGGAGGTTCCTCAGAAAATTAAAAATAGACCTACCCTATGACCCAGCAATAGCACTGCTAGGAATTTATCCAAGGGATACAGGAGTCCTGATGCATAGGGGCACTTGTACCCCAATGTTCATAGCAGCACTCTCAACAATAGCCAAATTATGGAAAGAGCCTAAATGTCCATCAACTGATGAATGGATAAAGAAATTGTGGTTTATATACACAATGGAATACTACGTGGCAATGAGAAAAAATGAAATATGGCCTTTTGTAGCAACGTGGATGGAACTGGAGAGTGTAATGCTAAGTGAAATAAGCCATACAGAGAAAGACAGATACCATATGGTTTCACTCTTATGTGGATCCTGAGAAACTTAACAGGAACCCATGGGGGAGGGGAAGGAAAAAAAAAAAAAAAAAGAGGTTAGAGTGGGAGAGAGCCAAAGCATAAGAGACTGTTAAAAACTGAGAACAAACTGAGGGTTGATGGGGGGTGGGAGGGAGGGGAGGGTGGGTGATGGGTATTGAGGAGGGCACCTTTTGGGATGAGCACTGGGTGTTGTATGGAAACCAATTTGTCAATAAATTTCATATATATAAAAAAAAATAAATAAAAAAAAATAAAAAAGAAGGAAGATAGCTACAATATTGTAATTAATTATTCAGATATATGACAATGTTAATAGGAAAGGGGTTTAAAAAATCAAGACTTAAGGACACAATTTAGTTAAAAATGTTTTCATAAATTTTTCTTAGACCACTCTATCAGTGAATAAGGTCAGGTAGAAAAATTGTACTTCCCAGAGGTTGGCATGTCTAAATTTTCACAATCCATCTGAAAGACCACCCACAATATTAGCAGGTAGAGATACTACACTCAAAATTCTGGTAGAAGGAAAATGTGTGGGTTTTTAGTTGTTTTTTCTGAAATGTCCTATTGTAATCAGCCATAATCTTTCTAAATTTTTACTCAAAACAATATATAAGGGTGTTATTTACGTTTTCAATGTAGCAAAGCATTATATACACTTTTGGTGGCCCAACTATGTGTTTTCTACATATAAGAGTCTTGTGTCTCCATTCCATGGTCCCTATGGTATCAATCTTTCATAATAGCAAACTAAGCTACAGCAAGTTGGGGGAAGGTGAAGCCTTAGAAGGCTTCCAGTGAATTTGAGAAACATAAATAGAAATTTAAATTTGCTTGGATTAAAAGAATACCGAAACTAAAATTGACTTAAAATAAGTGCATTTGTCATCTCACCCAACACATGTGAAGGGTTCCAGGGAGTATCTAGTAAGCAGAGTTGTGATGTCGTCAGTGACCAGGGCTTCTGTCTTTCTACTCAGCATTCTTGAGCATGTTGTCCTCATGCTTATCCATTTGTTACAGATTAAGTTGAAGGGGAAAAAAGTCACTAAAAGACCTGTGAGAGCAGGCACAGCATACACATTTTCAGTCTATATAGGAGATTGCCAAAACTCAAGCATAGAGTGTCTGCCATAGTCTTGTTACAATCAGTGAACAGAAAGAAACAAATGACTTTGCTTCTGTAGTATAAAATGACAAATCCTATTAGCCTTACCCTTTAGATTTCAAAAGTTAATAAAGCGAATCCAGGACATGTGTATTGAGAGTTGGGGGATGTACAGAAAACAAAGAACACAAAAAGACAAGCTTTCCTAATAACTAAACATCTTCAAAGACACCTGGGTATCTTTAAAATTTCTGGAAGACAGACACCAGAGTGTATGAAGCAGAAGAAATCCTGGAAAATGCACTAGATATAGTATAAAGCATTTCATGGTCTGCCTTCATAAAATTGATGGAAAACTATACGTAGAAATCCACCTCTCACTATAGTTTAGAACTGGTAAGGCAATTTGGCAGGAGAAGTTTCTAAAATCCTGTGCATGGTATATGTGAGTCATATAAAAGAGACACATTGAGTACTCATTTGTAGATGTCCAGAATTTGAGAGAGAAAGATGTCAGTGAGGTATGATTTGAGGAAAATTCTCCACTGGAAGCTTCTAGTGTATATATTTATATAAGTCACAGAATCATAGACTATCATCCTAAAGGAGCAAGAGTAATCAAGTCTAAATTTTTATTCTATCCATGAGGAAAGTGAGACTCAAGAAAATAGAAAGGTGCATTCATAGAGATGAAACGAGCATTTGAATCTCATTGATTTTCCCAGGCTAGTGGTTCTAATATTTTAGAATTCACCGTAAAAATAGGGCTTAGCTTGCAAGGTGATTGGAAATATGAAATACAAATTTCATAGTATAACATTTAAAATACACATAGTAGGTACTTGTAAAGTTTAGTTATTACCTGTACCAGGACTTCATTTTAAGGGGTCTGTCCTCTCTCTATAGTGTTAAAATTACAGTGGTTATAATAGAGCTGACTGATGGCATAAAGTCAACCATTTATGATGCTCTATGTGCTGTAGGATCCAGCCTATATTAGACTTACTAGTTTTGGGGGCCTTCTTAGGAAAAGACCTAAGACAGGCTTAAATCAAGCAAGGATCAGGCAAGATCCTCTCCTAGAGGAT
This sequence comes from Lynx canadensis, assembly GCF_007474595.2. Taxonomy (NCBI): domain Eukaryota; kingdom Metazoa; phylum Chordata; class Mammalia; order Carnivora; family Felidae; genus Lynx; species Lynx canadensis. The sequence continues at coordinate 21,286,282 of NC_044313.2, forward strand.
CTATAATATCAACCTTGGATAATGTAATTCATTTGAAAACAAAAAAGAATGCAGGTAATTTTCAGATACTAATTTTCAATAGATAAATACCAGAAAAGGGCCTTAACAGTGCTTAACCCTAAAGAAGGCATGGGTTTGATAGTCCTCACACTTCAAATGAGAAGATTGAATACTCCCACAGGTATTAGGGAAATCATGTTGTCAGTGCTGCTTATATCATGTCACAGTCTTCCTGCACCACACCCCATTTAGAACCAGGTTAACGTGCATTCAAACCTGATCATCAGTCAGCGTTACAGAATAAGGCAGTAGTTATGCACAGCTTATCCTAAGAGTAGTCGTGGCCAGCAGCTGAAATGCATGAGTCCAGAATCAGGCCTAGAAGCCACAGCACCCTAATGCTGCCAGACTGAATCCAAAAGCACTGTCCTAAGATATCAGCATTTCTCACCAGGTTGTGGTATGCCCATATCAAGGCCACTTGGAAGTCAGAGTTTATTTCCTTCAAAATTTTAAACAGGAGCAGGCTTTATTGCTTATTTTTCTTAGATTAGTAACAGCTTAAAGTATACTAGGAAAAGACACAGTATCTTTGAACTAGAAATTACAATTTTAAGAATATATATTCTAAATAGTTGGACATGTGATCAAAATGAAAGACATGCATAGAAATGTTCACTGCAGGGGCGCCTGGGTGGCGCAGTCGGTTAAGCGGCCGACTTCAGCCAGGTCACGATCTCGCGGTCCGTGAGTTCGAGCCCCGCGTCGGGCTCTGGGCTGATGGCTCAGAGCCTGGAGCCTGTTTCCGATTCTGTGTCTCCCTCTCTCTCTGCCCCTCCCCCGTTCATGCTCTGTCTCTCTCTGTCCCAAAAATAAATAAACGTTGAAAAAAAAATTTTTTTTAAAAAGAAATGTTCACTGCAGTGTTGTTCGTAATAGAAAATTAAAAAAAAAAATCCACATAATCATCCATCAGTTAAAAAAAGAAAGTTGGTATACACTGAGTCAGGTAGCAAATATTTCATAACAGAGGTTGTATAACCCTTAAAATCTAATCACTCAACTCTACTGTACTGTGAAAATAGTCACAGACAGTATGTAAAAAAAGGGGGGGGTGACATAGCTTTGTTTTAAAAATTCATCTTCATTTAAAAAAATAGATAATTTTGCTTATAGGATAGAAGAAAAAGTGGACTATTTGTCCACACAATGGGAAAATATAAACGTAAAAAAACTTGAGGTAATTCTGTTTATGTAGACACAGAGAGATATCAATGATATGAATGACAGCTTTTATTGTGTACTTACTATGTGCCAGACTATGCGCTAGGTTCTTTACATGTTAAGTCACTTTCTCTTCAACCAACCCCAGGCAGTTTTGTTATCCTGAAATTACAAAAGAAGACATTAAGGGTTATAAATGTATAACTTGCTTTAGGGAACAGGGATTCAAAGTGGTACAGCCATGATTTGAATCATGTTCTGCCAACTCCAGAGACAGAGTTTTTAACAACTAACCCATATTTTGATTCTAGAAGAGCCACTAGCCTCTCCCAAATGCTCTCTGTGGCTACAGAAACAACTGCAATAGATGCAGTGGCTGATAAAAAGTGATTTTTAAAGAACTAAACATTAGAATTACTGTAATGTGACCTATATTCAGGAAAATCCTGGGGCAACATGGGCCATGATAAAAAAATTCCCTGAGGGTCATAAAAGAGGGAGCAATGATACTGGGTAACAAAGTATTCACCATTCATTTTAAGAAAAGAAAAAAAAAAGACTAGGGTTTTGGAGCTTGAGAAAATATGTGTCATAGGTTGAATTATTTGGAAGCAGATGGTGAGATGATTTTTGCAGTATACAGCGCTTAAGAAATAGAAATCTGTGAAAGGAAAAAGAAACTTTGAAGCCAAGAGAGAATTTGAACTGTGATTCAGACCTGATAAAGACTCAGTCATCTGCCAGTGAGTGCTGGAGTGAAATTTCCCATTAGAGCATCTGGTATCAGGCTTAACAGGCTGGACCTTGATAGCAACTTTACAGAGTCACTAGATACAGGCTAGTCTAAGAACGATAAAACCTTGGATTAGGTGGCTCTTTGCCATTGACACAATCTCTAAAGGTGTTTCCAGCTAAAGGCTACCCCTGACAACACTTGCAGCAGCTGAGATGACAGTTCTGTCATTGACAGGAGTCTAGATTCTGTATCTCCATGCCCATTTATTGCACCTTTTGGATGGACTTTACCATATAGGTAAAGCCTACCATATAGGCTTGAGAAACGGATCCTTCAGAATTCCTTTTTTTAAAATTATTTTGAGAAAGAGAGAGAGCATGAATGGTGGGGCAGAGAGGGATACACAGAATCCTTAGCAGGTTCTAGGCTCACAGCACAGAGCCCGATGCGGGCTTGAACCCAAGAACTGTGAGATCATGACCTGAGCTGAAGTTGGACGCTTAACTGACTGATCCACTGAGGCGTGCTGAGATCCTTCAGAATTCTGGTGGATCTCTCTTCCTCAGGAAACCTAAAAGAAGGTTAGTAGAATTGAAGCAAAGCCCCTACTAGTACAGCTGGTCTCAGAAGTGCAACGGATACTCATTTTTCTCCCTCCTCTACTATGCATTGTAGATTACTCCTCATAGTTAGATAATACTTCTAATGGTATTGGTGCCTTTACCTGGTAGTGTGATCCAGACTTTAATTTCTAAGGGGTTTGAAGACCTACTCATCCTGTTCTTCTAAAGCTTAGGTTGTCACACCTGCTTATTTATCATTTTGATTAATTAAGAAAGTGCCTGTAGATACTAAAATGGATTGCCTGGGTCTCAAACTTATTTATTCCTAAACTCACTATGTAACATTAGCTTTGTTTCCTTTTAATGATGAAGGTCAGTTATTCATATGGTGACTCTTAAAAGTCCAGAGTGTGCAAGCAATCATCATGGGGACTTTTGATATATTCTCTTGAGGTTCACAGTAATCTCACTGTGGATTGTTCAACCTTGACCAGGGTGTCATTCATTACCTGGATCCCAGGTGCCCCTATTCTAACAAGGTGGGCATGTTGATCTTTCAGGTCTCTGGGTATTGAAGTTAAATCATATCCTTTGTCCAAGAGTCCTTAAAGCCCTGACACTTACATAGCTTGGAGGTCATTTCTCCTGTAGACATAACAAGACAAAATTGAACACACTGAAATCCATTGACTTTTCTTAGATTCATCAAAGAATAGAGATTACAGGGGAAACTGCCACCCCAAAAGCTAAAGGGAAAGGCAAATCCAGAAAGTCACAGCTGAAATTTGCTTTCTGCTAACTTGGAGCAGAAGCTTGTGAGTCTATAAACCTGTATGAAAACTTCATTGGTAATTTTGATGACTTCCTGAGGCTAGATGTAGACTAGGTTGAAAGTAAGAAACTCCTGGGGGCTGCATACTTGTAGAAGTTCTCACACTTTTGTGGGTTTTACCTACAGGAATCCCACGAACTTCTCATGGTGAGGATCCAAAAAGATCCACTGTGGCTCTGGCAGGGGTAGGGAGGAATAATCACTAGGAAATATGCCCCCCAAATTCTCTATAATAAAGGGCTATTATCTAGGGTAAAGGATTTTATAGAGTTTTATTCCATTGGGATAAAGTCCATTTATCTCTTTTCACCAACTTTTAGCTTTTCTGTCTCCCCTAAGGAGGAAAAAAACATACCAATAGGAAAGCATGTGTATCACAGACTAGGGAAACAGGCACAGTAAAGAATGAGATTTAATCATAAAATACAGAATGCTTTCTTTAGTCTATAACTTAACACTACTTCAAGAGGGCTCTAGTATAATAAACTGGATTACAACTGAAAGAGATGCAAGATGTAGACTCTGAGTAGGATTACTTAACGAAGCCCAAAGCCAAGAGGAGAGACAAACACAAAGACACTAGAGGATCTTGAAGTTTCTGGCATCTACAACTTCAGCAAACATTTAACATAGCCCAACTTCTAGCTAAGTTAGAATAAATCCTCATGTAAAAGACCTGTTACCTCAATACCTATTACAAAATCCAACATCTTTGGCTTTCAACAAAAACAAAAAATTACAAGGTATGATGAAGATAAGAAGAAACCCAGTCTAAAGTAACAAAGCAAGCATCACAACTAGACTCAGATGTTGGAATTCTGAGACAAGAAAATTGATATAACCATGATTAATATGTTAAGGGTTTAATTAGTTTCCCAGGGCTACTGTAACAAATTACCACAAGCTAAGTGGCTTAGAAAAGACACTGTTGTTATAACAGTTCTGGATGCCAGAAGTACAAAATAAAGGTGTTGGCAGAGTGATTCCCTCCTGGGGGTTCAGAGAATCTGTTCCATGCCTCTCCCTCCTTGTTTCTAGTGGTTGTGAGCAATCCTTGATATTCTTTGGTTTATGGCAACATAACTGAAACCTCTTCCTCTATTACCATGTGGTATACTGTGTCTGAATCTGTCTAAATTTCTTTCTTCGTATAAGGACACCAGTCATATTGAATTCAGTGCCTGCCCTAATCCAGTATAATCTTGTCTTAACTTGATTATATCTGCAAAGTATCTAAGTATAGGAGGTATTCCAACTGATAAGAGAAGGACCTAGAACTACCATGTGGATGGTTTGGATGACTTTCCTCCAAAGAGTACCATATACAAAGGGGGTGAGAAAGAGTAGCTTTAGTGGAGAAAGCTAACAAATACTACTTTTGCCAAGTCATTGGGTTTAACATTATCAGTCATAAATCAAGTTGATAGCATGTACCCTTGCTATGATATGGTAAAAATGGCACTTTACCTTTGCGGTCTTCTTCCCCCAAATCCAAAGCCCTTGTATAATTATAAGAAAAACATGGGGCTTCTGGGTGGCTCAGTCGGTTGAGTCTGACTTCCGCTCAGGTCATGATCTCACGGTTCATGGGTTCAGGCCCACGTTGGACTCTGTGCTGACAGCTCAGAGCCTGGAGCCTGCTTTATATTCTGTGTCCCCATCTCTCTGTCTGCTTGCATTCTATCACTCTCAAAAAAATAATAATAATAAACATTAAAATTTTTTGAAAAAGACAAATCCTAATTAAAGAACATTCTATAAAATAATTGAACAGTACTCCTCAAAACTGTCAAGATAATTAAGAGCAAGAAAAGACTTGTGGCACCTGCGTGGCTCAGTCACTTAAGTATCTGACTCTTGGTTTCAGCTCAGGTCTTGATATCACAGCTTTGTGGGTTTGAGTTCCACATCGGGCTCTGTGCTGTGAGCACAGAACCTGCTTGGGACTCTCTCTCTCCCTCTCTTACTGCCCCTCCCCAACTCATGCTGTCTCTTTCTCTCAGAAAATAAATAAATAAACTTAAAAAATTTAAATGCAAGAAAAATTTGAGAAACTATTAGAGTCAATAGGAACATAAGGAGACAACATGACTAAATGTAATTTGGTATCTTAGAATCCTGGAACAGAAGAAGAACATTGGGGAAAACTAAAGGAATATGAATCAAGGATGGACTTTAATAATAATATGAGGCACCTGGGTGGCCCAGTTGGTTAGGCTCCCAACTTAAGCTCAGGTCATGATCTCATGCTTTGTGAGTTTGAGCCCCACATTGGGCTTTGTGCTTACAGCTCAGAGCCTGGAGCCTCCTTCACATTCTGTGTCTCCCTCCTTCTCTGCCCCTCCCCTGCTTGTGCTCTAATACATCAGTGTAAGCAGCCCAGTAAATGACCCAAAGACTGGCAGAACAAACTTCACAACTAAATATAGAAAAGAGGCCACATCAAAGAGGCTAGGAAGGACAGAGACACAGTGGAGAGCTAAACCTCATGGGTCTGCCTGCCAAAGGGAGAGACATGGACATGGAGAGGGGTGAGAAAAAGACTATGACTCTGGGGAGGGTATATGAGGAAGATAAATCCCATAGCATTTGGCTTTGAAAATCAGAGGGGCTGAATTTCATGAGTTCCTACATCTAGCAGAACTTAAAGCCTTAAAGCCATTGAAAAATCAGTGGGGTTGGCTCTGGAAGAACCAAGAGGACAACAGGAAGCTAAGTCCTGCCCTTGCCCTTAAAGAGACAGAATGACAAACAGGGCACAGAGATACAGCATAGAAGCAGAAGTTTGAAATATGCCTGGGGCATATGGGAGGGAGAGTTATTTACTAATCTCAGACTAAGGGACTTCTCCAGGAACAAAAGACCTGGCAGGAGCCATTTCCTTCCCCTACTTCCTACATAAATACATGGCCACTTACAGGAACCAACTCAGTACCAGCATTCACTACTTAACTTGCTTAAACCATGTGCCACCCCCTCCAACTGGGCCTACCTCAGTTCCAGCACTGCTAGTCCCTTCCCCCATAGTCCAGCACAAACCTAAGCACTGCATCTCTCAACTGCATGTTTTGTGGGTACTTGGTCTTGCCAGTAGTAGCTTGTTGCCTCTTGAAGAGGACTTGCAAACCTTGTTAAAACTGCACCCTCTACCTGCACATGTTTTGTGGAGTGGCCCCAGCCAGACTGAGTCTCCCCAGTGGCTGTGTATTCCCTGTAGAAGAGGACCAGGACCACCTTGTTAAAAGTGCATGCCTGCTCACTATTTTCAAGAGCAAGAGACATAGCTGACTTTCCTAACAGGAGACAGACACAGAGATTTAGACAAAATGAGGAGACAGAGGAATATGTCCCAAATGAAAGAACGGGACAAAATCACAGCAAAATACCTAAATGAAACAGAGATAAGTGATATGCCCAATAGAGAATTTAAAGTCATGATCCTAAAGATACCCAACAGGACTTGAGAAAAGAATAGAGGACATCAGTGTTAAGAGACCCACAACACAGACATAAAAGGAACCAATCAGAGATGAAGAGCACAATAACTGAAATTAAAAATACACAGATGGAATAAATAGCATTCTAGAAGAAGGAAAAGAATGAATAAATAATGGGTAGGACAGAGTAATACAAAGGAATCAAGTTGAACATGTGAGAGAAAAAAAAAATTGGCAAAATGAGACTTAGGGAACTCAGTGACTCCATCAAGTGTAGTAATAGTTGCATTATAGGGATCCCAGAAGAAAAAAAGAGAGACAAGTGGGCAGAAACTCTATTTGAAAAAATAATAGTTGAAAAGTTCCTGAATTTGAGAAGGAAACGGAAATTCAGATCCAGGAGGCACAGAAATTTCCCCAACAAAATCAACCCAAGAAGGTCCACACCAAGACACATAATAATTGAAATGGCAAAAGGCAGTGATAAGAATAGAATTTTAAAAGCAGGAAGAGGGAAAAAAAAAAAACAAAAACAAAAAACAAACAAACAAACAAAAAACAGTTACATACAAGAGAAACCACATAAGGCTATAAGTGGATTTTTTAACAGAAACTTTGCAGGCCAGAAGGGAGTGGCATGACATATTCAAAATGCTGAAAGAAAAAAAATCTGCAACCAAGAATACTCTATCCAGCAAGGCTATCATTCAGGATAGGAGAGAGGGTTTCCCAGACAAACAAAAGTTAAAGGAGTTCATGGTCACTAAATCATCACTACAAGAAATGTCAAAACAGATTCTTTGAGTGGACAGGAAAGACCATAGCAGGAATAAAAAAAGTAGGAAGCACACAAGTAGTAAAAATAAGTATATATGTAAAAATCAATCAAGGAATTAACAAAATAAAATGAAGTATGACTCCACAAACCTAAAAAATCAGGGGAAAGGAGTAAAAAATGGGTTCATACTCAAGTAACCATCAACTGAAGATAGACTGTTATATGCAGAAGATGTTATACACAACCTAATGGTAATGTCATATCAGAAGCCAGTAATATATATGCAAAAAATAAAGGAAAGGAATCCAAATATGTGAGAAAACAGAGCAAGGGAAGAAAGGAACGGAGAAAATCCACGAAAACAAACATAAAACAGATCACAAAATGGCAATGAATGAACACCTATAAATAATTAGTTTGAATGTAAATGAACTTAAATGCTGCAATCAAAAGACATAGGACATGGAATGGATAAAAAAAAAAAAAAAAGACCTATCTATATATTGCCTAGGAGAGGTGCACTTTGTACCTAAGGACACATGTAGATTGAAAGTGAGGTGATAGAGAAACATCATGTAAATGGATGTCAAAACAAAGCTGAAGTAGCATTACTTATATCAAACAAAATTGACTTTAACACAAAGAAGGAACACTATATAATCATTAAAGGGACAATCCAGCAAGAAGATATAACAATTGTAAATATTTATGTACCCAACATGGGAATGCCCAAATACATAAAATAGCTAATAACAAATATGAAGGAAGTAGTAGCAATACAATCATAGTAGGGGACTTAAACACCCCACTTACATCAATACACAAATCATCTAAATAGAAAATCAACAAGGAAAACATGGCTTTGAATAACACACTGGATCAGATAGGTTTAATAGATATATTCCCAAATTCCATTCTAAAACAGAATACACATTCTTTTCAAGTGCACACAGAACATTCTCCAGAGTAGATCACATATTAGTTCACAAAACAAGTCTCAACAATTTCAAAAAGAATGAAGTTTTACCATTCATCTTTTCTGATCACAATACAATAAAACTGGAAATCAACCACAAGAAAAATCTGGAAAAAAACCCACAATTACATGGAAGCTAAATAGGTCAACCATGAAATCAAAGAGGAAAACAAACAAATAAAAAATACATGGAGACAAATGAAAATGAAACCACAATGGTCCAAAATCTTTGTGATGCAGCAAAAGCTGTTCTAAGAAGGAAGTTAATAGCTATATGGACTTACCTTAAGAAGCAAGAAAAATCTCAACCTAAATTTATTTAAAAAAAAATTTTTTTTTCAACGTTTATTTATTTTTGGGACAGAGAGAGACAGAGCATGAACAGGGGAGGGACAGAGAGAGAGGGAGACACAGAATTGGAAACAGACTCCAGGCTCCGAGCCATCAGCCCAGAGCCTGACGCGGGGTTCGAACTCACGGACCGCGAGATCGTGACCTGGCTGAAGTCGGACGCTTAACCGACCGCGCCACCCAGGCGCCCCCAACCTAAATTTAAAGGTAAGGAAGATAGAAAAAGAACAAACAAAACCTAAAACCAGCAGAAGGAAGTAATAAAGATTAGATCAGAAATCAAGCATATAGAAACTAAAATCAATGAAACCAAGATCTAATTCCTTGTAAAGATCAAAAAAATTGATAAATCTCTACCCAGAGAGAGAGAATGCAAATAAAATCAGAAAGAGAATAACAACCAACACCATAGAAATACAAAGGATTGCAAGATAATTCTATGAAAAATTATATGCGAATGAACTACAAAAACTATAACAAATTGATAAATTCCTAGAAACACATAACCTACCAAAACTGAAACAGGAAGAAATAGAATATTTTAGCAGACCTATTATTAGCAATGGAATTGAATCAGTAATAAAGCACTAATTCAAAAGTGTACATGAGCCCCCCAAGTTTATTGCAGCATTATTTATAATAGCCAAATTATGGAAGTAACTCAAGTATCCATTGACATTGAACAGATAAATTAAGAGGTGGTATATGTTATTATTTAGTCATAAAAAGAATGAAATTTTGCCATTTGCAACACCGTGGATGGACCTAGAGGGTATAATGCTAAGTGAAATAAGTCAGAAAAAGACAAATAACACCTCGTGTGGAATTTAAGAAACAGATGAACAAAGGGGAAACAAACAAAGACAAAAACAAAAAAAAGACAACCCAAACAACAAACTCTTATCTATAGAGATAAACAAATGGTTACCAGAGTCCAGGTGGGGGTGGGGTGGGGAGGAATGGGAGAAACAAGTGAAGTGGAGGAAGAGTAGACTTATCTTGATGAGTGCTGAGTATTGTATGGAATTGTTGAATCAGTGTATTGTATACCTGAAGTGAATAGGACACTGTAGGCTAACTATACTGGAATTAAAAATTAATAATAATATCAATATGGATTCATTAAATAAATGCACCATATAATGTAAAATGATAATAAGGGAAATTGTGTGTGGCATATAAGAATTCTTTGTACTATCCTTGCAATATTTCTGAAAGTGTAAATTTTCTAAAATAGTTTATTATTTTTTTTAATGTTGGGGAATCTTTTTTCTCAGTGTACGGTCACCAACTAAAGAGCCTGAGGGGGACACTTTTTTTTGTTTTGTTTTGTTTTGTTCTTTGAGGAATATAGCCCTCTGCATTGCCCTATAAAACACAGGGAATGGTAGGTCTTTTTTTAGGAGGGTCAGGTTACTTCTGAGAGTTTCAAGTTTCTGAGGAGGCTGGATATGCAAAATATTTGGGAACTTCCATCCATATTTTAGTATCTCTTATGTCAGGGTTTCAGTTTTCCCATTGAACATACTGATTTTGACATAACAGCTCTCCCTTATTTGGGCTTTAAACCTGCTCCAGTGGGGATGTCCCTACTCAGACTATGAGACACGAGACCCAGTCTTTGACTTTCTCAGCCTTGCTTCTGCAGAAAGAGAGTTTCTTGGGATGTCAATAAAAGAGGCCATCTGACTTTCACATCTGGTCTTCAGCTACCTGTTTTAGCTGATCATTTTCTTTCTTTAGACCATCAATGACATTTAACAAATAACCATTCAATTCTATTATCCCTATAGCTACTATTTCCTCCATAGCCTAAAATGCCTAATGCATTTCACCTGCTAGTGCATCCCCTCTACGAGCACCACCTTACAATTCATCATCAGTGAAAGTTCAACAAATGAACAGTCACTTGTGCTCCACATTTCCATGATAGGGTCCTCAATGCCAGCACATAAGTGAATGATCCAGCTCCAAATCTCCATCATATTACCTGTGTTCTCACACAACTACACTTTCACCGCTAACTGAAGCAGTTTGGGCCACCCAGTATGGGGGAAAGCTGAGATTGTTTCTGAAGTGAAAGATATTAGTTAGGGATTAAGATCTTTGAAAAAAAGGGAGGAGAAACAGAATTGGATAGAGGAGGAAGTGGAAATGAAAGACTTTGCCAACCTATAGGGAGCTCTGGGTGATATGGCACTCTACCACTGGTGCAGAACCCACTTCTAATAGCTAGGAAGCAAGTCCTTCCTCAAATGGGTATTTGAGAAATCTGTTTACCACAAAGAGGAATCTATTTCACATAGAAAATTGAGTCTTTAAGAACAAAGATCCACCTCTATTAATGCCACATATAATGTATAAGTTGACTGAATTTTCAAACTCATGATTTGGCGTGACTCTTTTCAACAAGGGAAATTCCATAGAAACACAACTAAACTTACTTTTTAGTGTTTAGTAAGATTTAAGTTTTAAGTATAATTAAGAAATGTTCCTTATCAGACCATATGTTTCAACTGTGCAGTTGGGAAAATATAACCTCTTTAATTACATAATTTATTCTGGTGGCGCACTTATGGAGAAGAATAAACAAATGTGAGGGTACCCTTGATCCAAAGTCTACAAAATGAGCCAATATTTATAGTCAAAATTCTCTTAATGCTCCAAAAGGATCTTATGCTAGAAAACCCAAGAATCTCTGATGATGATAAATTACATTTATTTTATTCCTACAATTTCCTCGGTGCCATGCTTTAGAACTTTGCACGCATTGTGTGAACGAGGGTCACATAGATTTTAGAAGTGAGTTCTGTTATTACCATTTTATTTCCCCAAATCAGGAAATTAGTTCAGAGAGGTTAATAATCTTGCCCAAACTAAGATGAATAAGACTGAACAGGGACTCTCATACTGTTCTCTCTAAACATCCTGTCCACTACCAGACTGCCAAAGGAACAGGTGTGAAATCTACAGATATATTATACTAACTTGGAATAAGTGCCAGAGAAAAGTTAAGGCCATCACACATTCTTTCCGGGATGTTGTCTCATATAATTAGGAGATTAACTACAAAAACTATCATATGTTACATTACATAATTACATTATATAATTACATTAATTACAAAAACTGGATTTCAACTAGGAAGAGGTACACAGGGGTTAAGAGTGGGGGCTTAACAATAAACTGCTTAAGTTAAAATTATGTCTATGCCATTTTCCAGCTTTATGACTTGAACAAGTTATTTAAACTTGTGCTTTATTTTTCTTATTAACAGGAATAACAATGATTAGGTGCTTGTTATGATTAAAGGTACTATCACTTAACATAGTGTATGACACATAGTAAACACTAAGCAAGTGCAATTATTTTTATTTTTGGTGTTCATGATATTGTTATTGTTGTTTAGTAGTCTGTAGCCATGCCTTATATTCACTGTTTAAATCAAACAAAATTAACTTCAATAGTTAAGTTTAAAATTTGAGGAACTCATCCTCAGTTATAAGGGCATAAGAAATTCTCAAACTTCCTATCAAATAAACCACCTGTTCCATGTTTGTTGAGTGATGACTATATACAGACCTTGTCTTAGGTGTTGAAAATCCAATAATAAAATACAACTCCTGATCTCCTATGCTTGTTTACATTTAATCTCTTGTGTTCTGCAGTGTGCCTAATGACATGAGAAAAAATAATGTGGCATATGGTATTAACTTCATATGTTCCAAATGGCAAGATGGGAAGGACTTATTGTGACTTTAAACATAATAATATAGAGAAGGACCAAAGTCCAAGGGAAGGAGGTAACTGTCTCTAGGTGTGCTCCCTGGAAGAGGAAGAGATTAAGAATTTTTTTTTTCTGAAAAGCAGGTTTTCTCTGTCTGCATCTAAAAAAAAAATTAATTGAAAAGATGCAAAAAACAAACCAAAACCAAACATAATGATCATGTGTATACTTCACTCTCACCTAATTTTTTTTTAAATATATTTTTTTCCAATGTATTTCCAATACATAGATATCTGTACCTGTCCTATGTCTGGAAATGAACTGTTCCACTAGAGAGTGATAAGCAAGGATATTCAATTATTTGAAAGGCATTTGATTACTCACAAAAATACTTCTCATGAATTCAAAATGATCTCAAGTGAACTAAAAGATGGGCTGTTGTTGCCCCTGTTAGGTTAGTGGTAGAATTCAGAGCCAACCAACATTTCCTAATACTTCTGATGCCCTCGTTAACATTAATATATTACACTCTCACAAGGGAGTAATATCCCTTTTTACTTATAATGGAATACGCTAAAGCGAGATTATCCAGTGTCACTTGTGTAAGTGGGAGAAGTGACGTTTACACACTCAGTCTTCCTAACTCCAAGTCTCCACAAATATTTCCCACACATTACTAGCCTTTTGATGGGTGCACTGAGAGATTAGATGCCATGGGTACAATGCACTCATTTCAAATATTTGTTTTACCAAACACTACCTGAGAGACCTTGGGGAGGTGTACTAGTCTCTAAAAACCTCAATATCCTAATCTACATAATAGAGGTGATAATGCCCATGTTATAAAATTGCTATAAAATTTAATAATGCATGTAAAGTACTTTGGACAGTATTTAATTTCCCTAAAGTAAATACTGAACAAATAACTATTATTCTTCCTTCTCTAGAAGATGATTTAGAAGTTCAAAGCTCACTATATTAAAAGTTGACACTTGGAATTTGCAAGAAACATAGGTGACCTGGCTTTGAGAGGTGAACATAATGCATTCTGGGTATAGGTAATTGTTGGAGAGTGAGTGTGCCTACTGGAACAGGGCTGATATGATTGGAATGGTGTTCTCATATGATTGGAATGGTGTTCTCGTCTCCTGCAATGAAATTAAACAAACTCCTGAAGGCCTGACTCTCCTCCAACATTAATCAACACCACAGAACAGTGTGTCTTTCTTTTTCCTTTAAAGGTCACAGTCTTTTCAAGCTTGAAATGACTTCTGAAACATTGGAGAAAGCTTTGAACTTTCTGAAGAAATTTGAACGAAGCAATTGTAGTGAATTCATTTATAGCATCTTCCGTAGACTGAAACTAAATTAACAGCTCAGGGCTGTCTTTACCTGGGTCACAGAAGTAACTTCTTATCTGAACTAGAAATATCTAATAACTAATAAGAGCAAACAGTAAATGTAAATTCTCATTTATTTTCAAGGAGGGATATTGTCAATACCCTAATCAGAACAAGCCCAGGCTGCTTCAGTATATAGATCCCTCCAAAGCAAAAATATTCCTACCATAGAACCTATGAACTGTAGTTAGAAAAAGAAAAGAAAAAAGATTGTAAAAGTAATTCAAGAAAATTGTTTGGAGGCAAAACTTGTCACTTCTAGGCAGGCAAGGGCAATTGAGGTGCTCTCATGGTTCTCGAAGAATAATGGCTTGTTGCAAAGAGCTCTAGGAGGAAAGTTCTCTAGATACATATGCTGACATTCCTATTTGGTCTTTGCTGGAGGGGTAGGCATTAGGGGGAGTCACTGGACAATAATATATTAGCCCATGCAAGCTCCTTCTCCTACATGTGTGTACTGGTGCCTAGAAATACTGAGTTTGAAACAACTCACTGACAGTTCTACATGAGGTTTAAAAAAATGGGTATTATAGAAACCAGCTTCTATAACCCCCACAGGCCTTTCTTTTACGAAGAACAACATTGGCCTGAACAAGAGAATTTGAAGGAAAATGGTTTGAAATATTCCTTCATGTGGGAATCTCAGGAAGATTTATAACCACATACCTGACCTTCTCTGAGAAAGAGCTTGATTTAATCTCATATTCTGCCTCTTCAAGAAGTTTCTTTGAAATTTTCTCAGGATGGGTGGACTGTAACTCATGAATAAAATTTTCCTGGCTTACAGACTACTGCTGAGCTTTGAGTTGTTTCAAGAGAAAACAATTTAATGCCTTCATCCCAACAGTGACAGTCAGTCAAGTTTCTCTAACCTCATGATATTAAGAACACAATTCAATACAGCATCAAATCTTAAACCCTGTTTCTTCCACAAAACTCCTGCTTACCACTCCAACCTTGTCTTGCTTCCCTGACATTCATGCTCATTCTCCTTCTCTCCCTCTGTCTTTCCCGTGTTCCCTCTTTCTCTCTTCCCCATACCAATCACATTGCTCTCTTTTTCTTTTTGTTTGAATGAACGAGACATATTTTCACGTTAGTTCCTATGCACTCAGCATTTTTTCTTCCTAGAAAACTCATCTGAACTCTTATTTCAAAACCACACCTTTTCCCTTCATCCAACAGATCCCTTCACATCCTTTACATTAAAATATATTCCCTCTGAGGGAACATTCATGATCCTTTTAAAATAAACTAGATCTTTGCAGTATTTCTTTCTTAGGAGCTTATACTTGGCTATACAATTGCACACTTGCTCATTGTATACATTTTCATTGAGGTATTTCTTATTTTTATCAGTTAATTGGAATTTTCAAAAGGTCAGGTGCCAGCTGTGTCTTTTGCTTTAATATATCAGTTGCACTTAGCACTGAGCCCAGAGAAGCATGACTAATTGATGTTTGTTGAAATTATACATGAACAGGTTTCCTACTCTATACAGGATTTCTACTCTGTGTTCCATAGAACTTACTTTTAAATGCCTCATTAGGTACTGAGGTATGTATATGCCTTAAGTGATTATTTTCTTCTCATGGCCATTTTCCTTTGTAGACTGTTAGTGACACAAGGAAAGAGTCCATCTTATTGACCCCTCTGTGCCTAAGTCTATGTCTTATGTAGTGGAGACACAATCAATATTTATTGGTTAGAGTCAAAGTATTATTATATTTATTCTATTAAATTACAGTTATTCTAGAGTCAAACTTCAAATATCTAAAATATCTGAAGGGCTGAGAACCAGGAGACCCAATGATGTAAGCACAAGTCTGAATCCAAGTCTGAAGGCAGGAGAAGACTGATATTGTCCCTTCTCAAGATAGGCAGAGAGAATGAATTCTCCCTTACTCATTGTTCTGTTCAGGCTCCCTGTGGATTTGGAGTCACATAAAATAGAACTCTTCCTTTGCTCCCCTGTACTTATCTTCAGAAGCTGTTGACATTCTTAACTACAGTTTTATTTTGACCTAATTCTAGTCCCTTGGTTTAACTTTGTGTCTGAAGTAAGACACAGAGAGGTGTAGAGAGGGGAGAGAAACAGACCCTCATATCAAGCACCCCACACAGAAAATCCACACAGGGAAGACAAATCCCCAAATACGGGCTTAATTTTGTGAGTTCTTGCAATCATCAGGGCTTCATACCTGGAACTTTAAAAATTAGCAGGCTCCACTCTGGGAGAGTTATGAGGGAGATGGGGAACTGAGTCTGTGCCCTTAAAAGGACAGCACAACAAACAGCACTGCTGAGGTACAGCATAGAAGCAACAGTTTGAGAAGTACCTGGGCTATCTGGGAGGATGCATTTACAAATCTCAGAATATGTGCTAGATGGGCAGAGATCCTTAGGAGACTTCTGTAGGAACAAAGAGCTGGCTGACACCCATTCTCTTTCCAAACCCTCAGCCCAGATACACGGAACCATGGCAAACGGCAGAGCACCAACACTCTCCACCGAACTTGGAAAGTGCTCATCCTGCCCCCACATTCTCCTGCTGACAGGCCCTCTCCATCCAGGCCTCAACTCCAGGTTTTCTTCCATAGTAGACCCATGCAAACTTCGCTAACACTGAACAGCCTGCCCCACCCCCCCTTTTCTGTGGATCTACTGCCTTCAACTGTGCCAGCCTCGGTGCCCATAGCTGCAGGACTCTTCTGCAACAGACATATACAGACATTGCTGTCACTGTGCCCCCCACTCCTGTACTCTTGATTTCCTGCTGACTTGCCACCACCATCCCTGAGCAGGAGTTTTCTAAAGCAGCTCCAGGTCCCCTCCTATAATAACCTGCACAAACTTTGGACTGAAGGTAAAAGTGGCTCAACAACAAGAGTAGGGTACATAAAACACACATAGGCTACGCCCCTGAAGCACCAGGTTCTGGTGAACAGGGGACATTACACTGCAGAGGGCTACAGGACCTCTTCTTTAAAAGGCCACTACTTTCAAGAGCAGGAGATGTAGCTTACTTTCCTAACACACAGAAACAGACATAGAGAATTAGACAAAATGAGACAGAGAACTATGTCCCAAATGAAAGAACAGGAAAAAAAAATCACAGCAAGAGGGCTGAAAGAAATGGAGATAAGTAATGGTCACAAAGATAAAGGATTGGAGAAAAGAGTGGAGGGCCTTAGTGAGATTCCCAACAAAGAGATAGAAAACATAAAAAGCAATCAGAGATGAATTCAATAACTGAAATTAAAAATACACTTGATGGAATAAATAGTAGACTAGAGGAAGTAGAAGAAGGGATAAGTGACTTAGGGACTCGAGTAGTGGAAAGCAATCAAGCTGAACAGGAGAGAGAGAAAGAAAAGAAGAAAAGAAAATTGTTACGACATGAAGTGTAACCACATTCATATT
Source organism: Lynx canadensis (assembly GCF_007474595.2). NCBI lineage: Eukaryota > Metazoa > Chordata > Mammalia > Carnivora > Felidae > Lynx > Lynx canadensis. The sequence goes on from NC_044313.2 coordinate 21,303,729, forward strand.
ATAGGAATGCTAGAAAGAGAAGAAACAGGTAAGGGAGCAGAAAACTTATTTGAAGAAATAATAGATGAAAACTTCCTAAATCTGGGGAAGGAAACAGAAATCCAGATCCAGGAGGCACCGTAAACCTCCAATAAAATATATACAAGGAAGCCTACAACAAGCCATTTTGTAATTAAAATGGCAAAAAGTAGTGATAAAGAGAGAATTTTAAAAGCAGCAAGAGAAAAGAGAACAATTACAAACAAGGGAAACCCCATTAGGCTATCAGCTGATTTTTCAGCAGAAAATTTGTGGGCTAGAACAAATCAAATGATATATTCAAAGTGCTGAAAGAAAGAAACCCATAATCAAGAATACTCTATCCAGCAAGGATATTCAGAATAGAAGAGATAAATAGTTTCCTAGACAAACATAAGTTAAAGGAATTCATCACCACTAAACCATCACCATTCACAGAAATGTTAAAGGAGACTTTGATTGGAAAGGAAAGACCATAAGCAGGAGTAAGAAAAATAGGAAGCACAAACATAGCAAAATTAAGTCTAACTATAAAAAATCAGCCAAGGCATTGATAAAATAAAAAGATATAAACTATGACACCATATACCTAAAACATGGGGGGGGAGGGGTAAAGAATGAGTTCAAATTTAAGCAGCCATCAACTTAATATAGACTGGTATCTGCATAAGATTTTATATATAAACCTAATAGTAATAATAAATATGAAACCAGTAATAGATATGCAAAAAATAAAGGGAGGTAATCCAAGTATATCATTAAAGTAAGCCAGAAAAACATGAGAGAAGAGAGCAAGAGAAGAAAGGAACAGAGAAGATGCACAAAAATGACCATAAAACAAGTAACAAAATGGCATTATTGCATATTCATCAATAATTATTTTGAATGTAAATAGACTAAACACTAAAATCAAAGGGCACAGGGTGACAGAATAAAATATCTATCTAGATGCTACCTACAAGAGACTCATTAGACCTAATAACATACAGATTAAAAGTGAAAGGGCAGGAAAGCGCTCATTATGTAAATGGAAGTGAAAAGAAAGCTGAGGTAACAACACTTAGAACAGACAAAATTGAGTTTAAAACAAAAATTGTAGGGGTGCCTGGGTGGCGCAGTCGGTTAAGCATCCGACTTCAGCCAGGTCATGATCTCGCGGTCCGTGAGTTCGCGCCCCGCGTTGGGCTCTGTGCTGACCGCTCGGAGCCTGGAGCCTGTTTCCAATTCTGTGTCTCCCTCTCTCTCTGCCCCTCCCCCGTTCATGCTCTCTCTCTGTCCCAAAAATAAATAAACGTTGAAAAAAAAATTAAAAAAAAATTGTAACAAGAGACAAAAAAGGACACTATATAAAGTGAAAAATCCAACAAGATGATATAACAATTGTGAATATTTATGCACCCAACATGAAAGCACCCACATAAGTAAAGGAGCTAATAACAAACATAAAGGAAGTAATCAATAGTAATATAATAAGAGTAGGGAACTTTAACACCCACTTACAACAAGGTATAGGTCATTCACACAGAATATCAACAAAGAAACCATGGCTTTGAATAACACATTGGACTAGACAGATCTAACTGGTATATTCAGAACATTGCATCCTAAAACAGAATACACAGTTCTCTCATGTGCACATGGAATATTCTCCAGAAGAGACCACATATTAGACCATAAAATAAATCTCAACCAATTTAAAAGATTGAAGTCATACCACCGTATTTTCCAATTACAACACTATGAAACTAGAAATCAACCACAAAAAAAAATTTGGAAAGAGCACAAACACATACATATTAAAAATCAAGCCACTCTGGCTTTTCCTTTCTACAGGAACATGGAGCCAAGTGAGCAAACGGGGTGAGCTGCTTAATTTTATTCGCATGTTGATATACTTACTGTCTTTCATGCTTTGTAGATTTTTTTATATATATGTATAAAACCCCTCTTCCACTTTTAGGTGAATCATTGAGAATACATGCCACGCTAGATCCTGTAATCAGTTTTCTAGCTCAACTTTTTGTCCAAGATCTATAAAGAAAGAGAAATATGGGAACTAGAACCACTTGATGAGAATACAATGGTTTTAAAGGATTGTTAATGTGTGATAACTGACACACTTTGAAAACACTGAAATTTTGAAGTTTGGAATATGAGGAATTAGCATATCTTTTCATATTCTGGAATGATCTGGGACCAGGAGATGATAAAAGTGAAACCCAAAAGGATAATGTGCAGTTATATTGTGGCCTTGTGCATGATTTTATGTTTTCAAAGTTCTTTGTACATATAGAATTGTTGATGTTATTTCCAATATTTATATTAGAAGAAACATAATATAGACACTTTATAATTTTAGCCAGCGTTTTTAATAACACTTGCACTTATTTTATTGTAATGAATTTCTCTTTTAACACACACACACATAAATCAAGCTACTAAACAATGAATGGGTAAACCAAGAAATCAAAGAGGTAATCAGAAAATATATGGAGACAAAAATGAAAACACAATGGTTCAAAATCTTTTGGATGCTGCAAAAAGCTGTTCTAAGAGGAAAGTTTATAGGAATAGAGGCCTATCATAAAAAAAAAAAAAAGAAAAACCAAAAAAATCTCAAACAGTCCAGACTTACAGGTAAAGAAGCTAGAAAACAAAGGAAAAACAAAACCACAAACTAATGGAAGGGAAAAATAAAGATTAGAGCAGAAACTGGGGCACATGGGTGGCTCAGTCAGTTCAGTGTCTCTTTATTTCAGCTCAGGTGTCATGATATTAGAGTTGTGAGATTGAGCCCCGTGTCAGACTCTGCACTGAGCATGGAGCCTGCTTGGGATTCTCTCTTCCTTTCTCTTCCTTTGCCCTGCTTGTGCTCTCTCTCTCAAAATAAATAAATAATTTTTAAAAATTAAAAAAAAAAACATTAGAGCAGAAATAAAATAGAAACTAAACAACAATAACAACAATAAACAATAGAACATATCAATAAAATCAGGACCTGGTTCTTTGAAAAAAAATTGTTAAACTTTAGCCAGGCTCATTGAGAGAGAGTGAGAGAGACAGGAATTCAAATTAATACAATCACAAATTAAAGAGGAGAAATCACAACCAATACAACAGAAATACAAAGGATTATGAGAGAATACTATGAAAAATTATATGTTGACAAACTAGAAGAAATGGATAAATTTCTAGAAATCTACAACATCCCAAAACTGACACGGGAGGAATAAAAAATTGAACCAACCTATTGCCAGCAATAAAATTGAACCAATAATCCAAAAACTTCCAACAAACAGAAGTCCAGGACCACATGGTTCCAGAGGTAAATTCTACCAAACATTTGAAGTGTTAATATTCTTTTGAAACTATTCTGAAAAATAGAAGAGGAAGGAATGCTTCCAAATTCATTTGATGAGGCTAGCATTACCCTGATTCCAAAGATAAAGACACTATAGAAAAAGTGAACTAACGGTGAACTAACGGTCAGTATCTCTGATTAACATAGATAACAAAAATCTTCAACAAAGTAATACAAACAATCCAAAAATACATTAAAAAATCATTCACCACAACCAAGTGGGATTTATTCCTGGGTCGCAAGTGTGGTTCAATATTTGCAAATCAATCAGCCTGATACATCACATCAATAAAGGAAGAATCAGAACAATATGATTAATTCAATAGATACAGAAAAAGCATTTGACAAAGTACAATATCCATTAATGATAAAAACCCTCAACAAACTAAGTTTAGAGGGAACATACTTCAACATAATAAAAGCCATATATGAAAACTCCACAGCAAATTTAATCCTTAATAGGGAAAAACTGAGAACTTTTCCCCTAATGTGAGGAACATGACAAATATGTCCACTCTCACCATTTTATTCCACACAGTACTAGAATTCCTAGACACAGCAGAGAACAAAAGGAAATAAAAGGCATCCAAATTGTTAATGAAGAAGTAAAACTTTTACTATTTGCAGATGGAATGATACTATATATAGAACCCTAAAGAATCCACCCTTTAAATTTTTTTTTTTTCAACGTTCATTTATTTTTGGGACAGAGAGAGACAGAGCATGAACGGGGGAGGGGCAGAGAGAGAGGGAGACACAGAATCGGAAACAGGCTCCAGGCTCTGAGCCATCAGCCCAGAGCCTGACGCGGGGCTCGAACTCATGGACCACGAGATCGTGACCCGGCTGAAGTCGGACGCTTAACCGACTGCGCCACCCAGGCGCCCCAGAATCCACCCTTTAAAACTGATTAATGAATTCAGTAAGGCCACAAGATACAAAATCAATGTACAGAAATCTGTTGCATTTTAATCCACTAATAATGTAGCAAAAAGAGAAATTAAGAAAGCAATAACATTTATAATTGCAGTGTAAATAAAATAACTAGGAATAAACTTAACCAAGGAGGTGAAAGTCCTATACTCTGAAAACTATAAAACTCTGAAGAAAGAAATTGAAGATGATACAAACAAATAGAAAGATATTCCATGCGTATGTATGGATTGGAAGATCAAATATTGTTAAAATGTTCATACTACCCAAAACAATCCACACATTTAATGCAATGCCTATCAAAATACCAACATCATTTTCACAGTGCTATAACAAATAATCCTAAAATTTGTGTGGAACCATAAGAGACCTGAATAGCCAAAGCAATCTTGAAAAAAAGCAAAAACAAAAAGAAAAAAAAAAAAAACAAAGCTGGAAGTATCAGAATCCCAGATTTTAAGATGTACTACCAAACAGTAGTAACCAAAACAGTACAGTACAGTTACAAAAACAGACACAAAGATCAATAGAGCAAAATAGAGAGCCCAGATATAAACCCACCGTTATATGGTTAATTAATCTTCAACAAAGGAAGCAAGAATATGCAATGGGAAGAAGACAATCTCTTCAACAAATGGTGTTGGGAAAACTAGACAGCAACATACAAAGGAAATCCATTCAAAATGGATTAAGGAGCTCATTGTGAGGCCTGAAACCATAAAAACCCTAAAAGAGAGCACAGGCAGTAATGTCTCTGATATTGGTGGTAACAATATCTTTTGTGGATGCATCTCCTGAGGCAAGGCAAACAGAAGCAAAAATAAGCCACTGGGACTACATCAAAATAAAAATCTTCTGCACAGCAAAGGAAAGGAAACAAAATAAAACAAAACAAAACAAAAAAACAAAAAAAAAACCCTATAGAATAGGAGAGGATAATTGCAAATGACTTATCTGATAAAGGATTATCCAAAATACACGAAGAACTTATATAATTCAACACCAAAAAACCACAAATAATTTAACTAAAAATGGGCAGAGGACATGAACAGAAATTTATCCATAGAAGACATACAGATGGCTAACAGACACATAAAAAGATGCTAACATCACTAATTATCAGGGAAATGCAAATCAAAACTACAATTAGACAGTACCTCATACCTAGAATGAGGTAGAGTGACTAGAGTGAAAAATACAAGAAAAAAACAAGTTTGATGAGGAGGTGGAGGAAAAGAAACCCTCATACGTTGTTGGTGGGAATGTACATTGGTGAAGCCATTGTGGTAAACAGTATGAAGATTTCTGAAAACAATTTAAAAATATAAATTTCATTTGATCCAGTAATTCCACTACTGGGCAATTGCTCAAAGAAAAATGAACACACACACACACACACACTAGAGTATTACTCAGCCATAAAAAGAGATTAAAAGCTTGCCATTTGCAACAGCACAGATGGATCTAGAGTAAATGCTAAGTGAAATGGGTCAGTCAGAGAAAAATACCATATGATTTCACTCAAAATGTGGAATTTAAGAAACAAAGTAAACAATGTGAATAGGGACAAACAAAAAAACAAAGTCTTCACTATAGAGAACAAATTGCTGTTTACCAGAGGGGAGTTGGGTGGGGTAATGGGTGAAATAGTTGAAAGAGATTAAGAGCCACTTATGAGCACTGAGGAATGTACAGAATTGTTGAATCGCTATATTGTCCATTTGAAACTAGTATACACTGTATGTTAACTATACTGGAGTAAAAATTTTGTAAATGTTTTTATTTATTTTTGAGATAGAGAAATAGAGACAGACAGAGAGAGAGAGAGAGAGAGAGAGAGCGAGCTTGAGTGGGGGAGAGTCAGAGAGGGAGACACAGAATCTGAAGCAGGTTCCCAGCTCTGAGCTGTCAGCACAGAGCCCAATGCAGGGCTTGAACTCACAAACCACGAGATCATGACCTGAGCTGAAGTCAGACGGTTAACTGACTGAGCGATCCAGCCCCCCCACTGGAGTAAAAATTAAAAAATATATATATTAAAAATTTCTAACCTCTGGAAATGATACTGAGAGCAAAGAACAAACGAAGAAATATTTATTCAAGAAAATCTATGACAATTTAGTAAAAAAGGAAAGAGTCTATGGTATTTGGACAAAGACTACTCTCTTCACTCCACCACTCCCCCCTCTTTTGCTTGGCAGAGCAGAGACCATTCCACGCCACTGGAGCCAAGAACACAGAGGACCCTGTCCCCTGGAACTCCAAGTCAAAGAATTTTCATCCAAGGAAGAAGAAGACGTTAGCATTTCTTATCCTGTCCTGAACGACCAGCTACTGAGACTAAGTTATGGGTGAGTACATTTAAGATGTGGGAGCTCCCTCCTTCACTCTAGTCCCACTAATGGAATGGAAATTCTTCCTGGGGCATGGCAGTTTGAAAACTCTGGGGCGCTTCTAACACTTGCCCCCTGGCTTGCGAAGTAATAGCTCCATGCCAAAGAGGCAAGCTAAAAGGACCTCAGGCTACTGCCACTCTCTTCACTGAGTTCTCAGCTACTAAGTGGAGGTATCTATGAAGAAGGAATAGGTATCAAGAAGATAGTTCTTTTGAAAACGAAATCAGTTCTTTTTGGAAGACATGAAGAGTTAGGAGAAATTCAACCTACCAGCACCTTTAAGAACAGGGAGGCTGCTATGAAAGGCATGGATCTAATGAAGACACAGCCTAGATGGTAGGGCAGCTACTTTGCAGGAGAGAACTGGGAAATAAGACTGGGAAAAAAGAGCCCTCCTGGGGCAAGAATACACATCTAACACAGATCCCAGAAACTATTCCTTCAAAGCAGCCACAATCTGATTAGATTCATTGCAGACAAATTTATGCTCCGGGGCACTGTTGAAACCATATAATAATCACTGGAAATTAAAAGTTGGGTGTTGTGAGGCAAATGAAAAATAGCCCTACAAATGCTACTGTTGTTCTAGGGTGAACCATGGACGTAACTCAAAGCTATGCCTTTCTACAGAGAATTATCAAAAGCTTAACTCTACAAAGGAGGGAACGGAATTCACTAAATTAACTCAGTAGGTTACTAAAAAGTAAACAAGAATTAATAATAACAATCCTCAGGGGAGAGGCACCACAAGATATTTTTCATATTACAATATAGCATTTTAAGTTATTTTGTTTTCAACAAAAATTATGAGGCATAGAACATAACAGGAAGGGGCAAGCTATACTGAAAAAGCAGCACACTATAAAACTGCCAGTGAGAGCCACCAGATACTAGATTTAATAGCAGAGTTCAAAATAGCCATTATACGTATGTTCATAGAACTAAAGGAAAGCATGATTAAAGAAGGTTATAAAATGGAAATGACACATCGAATAGAAAATATCGATAAAGAGAAAAGATTTAAAAGGTGACAATTCTGGAGTTTAAATGTAATTAAAATAATTGAAATGTAAAAAAAAACACTACAGAGTCTCAAGACTAATTTTGAAGAATAGTTACTGAATTTGAAGGTGGACTGATAGAGATTATTGAAGCCAAAAACAAAAACAAAAACAGAAAGAAGAATGAAGAAAATTGGAGAGTGCCTCAGAGAAATATGTAACACCAACAAGAGCACTAATGTTGTATATAATAGGAGTTAAGGAAGGAGAGGAGAGAAAGGATAACTAAAAAAAAAAAAAATTGAAGTAATAATGATAATAAACTACCCAAATGAGAATTATTTGATAAAGAAACACCTAAACATTCAGGAAGCTCAAGAAACTCCAAGAAAGGTAAACACAAAGATATCCACAAACAGTTGCATTTATAGTAAAAATGCTGAAAGTCAAATACAAAGGGAAAATCTTCAAAGTAGCAAGTGAAAAATGACTCATCATTTACAATGGAACTCCAAAAAGATTAAAAGCTGACTTCTCAGCAGAGATAATGGAGGCCAGAATGTGGTGGAGAACATAACTTGATTCTCATTATTCATGGTTGTTATGCTTTCTAAAGTCACCATGAACATTAACTTAATAAATGTTAAACTATGCCTCCTGGAAGAAATACAGGTTTAGGTCTTTATGAACCTCTGGTCACAACATTTTTATCAACCAAAATATAATTTGCATTCTCCATTTGCTAGCATTCTTACAAAACAAGCCAGTTTGAGCTACGTCAAAACCCACTCTTTCATATGACCTGTGAATGCTATGTTTCCCTGTGTAGTGCTAAGTAGGTACTTTTTGAATTCCTCTACAGCCTCCTGAGATCTTTGATTTGGCAAATAATTAGTGAGGACACTGAAAGCACAAAGAAAAAAATAGATGAATTTAAATAAAAAATAATGTTGTGCAAAGAAAGTAACACAATCCATAAAATGAGAAAAAATGTTTGCAAAGTACATATCTGATAAGGAATATATAAACAACACTTACATCTAATAAAAACAGTCAAAGAATGTGAATAGATATTTCTCCAAGGAACATATACAAATGGCCAATTTAACTACCAGGTGTATATCCAAGAGAAATGAAAACACATGTGCACACAAAAGCCTGCACATGAATACAGCAGCATTTTTCATAATAGCCAAAAAGTGGAAACATCCCAAATGTTGATCAATGGACAAAAGGCCAACAAAATGTGTTGTATTAATACAATGGACTATGATTCAGTTATAAAAATAAAGTACTGATGAATACGACAACATTAATGAACCTTGAAAAAAACATTATGGTAAGTAAAATAAGCTGGCCACAAAAGCCCACATATTGTATAATTCTACTGATATGAAAGTCCAGAATAGGGGAATCTATAGACACAGAAAGAAGATTAGTGGTTGCTTAGGGCTTGGTGGTGGAGGTGGGAATACAGGGATTGCATATACATATGATTATCCTAAAAACACTGAATTATATACTAAGTAAGTGAGCTATATCTAACGTGAATTGTGTCTCAGTGAAACTGGTGGGTTTTTGTTGTTTGTTTTTTGTTTTCTCAGAAAAGAAAAGCCATCTCTAGAGGAGAAACCTTGATAGTAAGATCTCAATGATGAGTCTTGGTGGAGTGTAAAAAGAAGTAAGGTCTGAAAGTGTTCATTACACTAATAGACCTAGATGAAACTAGTGTTGATAAAATGAGGTAAAAGGGTATGAAAATGGCAGAAAATGAAAGAGAGAGACATGCATTTGATAGAAAATAGGCAGGAATTTGATATCCATGTGAAGGATTTTAGGCTCATTCCTAAGTCAAATGAGTAGATATTGAAAAACTCTAAGGGGCGCCTGGGTGGCTCAGTCGGTTGAACGTCCAACTTCAGCTCAGGTCATGATCTCACAGTTCCTGAGTTCGAGCCCTGTGTTGGACTCCGCTGTGTGCTGACAGCTCGGCACCTGGAACCTGCTTCAGATTCTGTGTCACCCTCTCTCTGCCTCTCTCTCTCTCTCTCTCTCTCTCTCAAAGATGAATAAATGTTAAGGAAGGAAGGAAGGAAGGAAGGGAAACTCTAAGCAGGTTTGTGGAAAATGGATTGGAAAATTTGAGTGGAGGTGGGACATTGGTTAGAAATCTCTAGTGAATCATACCTTCGCAATGTTTGAATGAACCTTCCTAGCATCCTCTGTGTTATTATGCGGATGAGAAGAGTCCTCACTTCCAACAGACTCAGGGAAATTAGGACTGATGAAAAAAGTAAGGAGACACTCTTTGAATCATACAAGTTTAGGGTTGGCACTTGCAAGGCCTTGAGAATGATTGTCTCTTTAAATTTAAATTTTCACACACTATGTACTTGGCTTGCAAGCCCCCCTCTCAGTCCTGATAAGAAGCTTAAGGGTTTGATCCAGAAGAAAATCCACTTCCTATCAGATTTGTGAAGCGAAGCAAGTTTTCTAACTTCCCTTGGGCTCAGAATGGTGACATGTAAAATGAGATTCATGTTACCTGCTTTACAGTGTGGTTCTGGAGCATTAATTTTATGATTACAACTGCAAAGCCCCTACCAAAAGGCCAAGGGATTTAAGAAGCACTCGGTAACTGTATTCTTCTAACACTTTAAAAATTAGGTTTAAAAAACGTTTCAAAACAGACTTTTACAGGATGAGCTCCTTTAAATTGAGACTTTTTTTTTAACCACTTGGCCCAAATTTACATCTCCAGTCTTATTTCTTTGTATTGTAACTTCCCATGAGACTCAGGCAAATTGTAATTCTCACCCTTCTCATTTAATTTGGGAAACTTACAACCTATATGTATTTGGTAAAACATCGTAATAAAGTACTAAATATAGGAGGCAATTAAAGCTGTGTTACAAAAATTGTACCATTAGTTACTTCTACTATAAGGCAGTAATAATTACTATGAATAAGTGAGGGTCTTGAATGCAGCCAAGGTTGCCCATGGGTCCCTAATATGCTCATGATTCCACCCTTCCCTGCTCTATGATTTAAAAGTAGTTTCTGACTTTCAGCATTCATCTCAACTGGATACGAGTCAGTAATTCTGCTTTCCAGATATTCCTAAAGATGGGTCCTACCATTTCTAAATACCAACCGAGTTCCTAAACAAGTATGCCAGGTATTTGTATGCAAAATGAAAGCCAAGCCACCATGAGGAAACTGTGTGGGTGTGAGATTCCTATCACAAATAAATAGATAGATATTAGATACATATCCAAAAATTTTTAAAATGTTTTAATGAAAACCCATACTTCGTCTAACCCTCCTTCTCTCCAGTCATTGATTCACAAATAAGATTTTTTTTCTAAATCTTTCCAGTTCACTCTTCTCCAATTACAGACATGGCAGTTATTTTTATGTTTCTGTTTTTGTTGGCATGACTCTCCAGTCCTTCATTTAGAAACATGCAATTCCTATACCTAACAAACTCATTCCAAACTCTACAGTTTTTACCCTCAAAGTATTGTTCTTTCCTGCACAGGCATTGCACTTGGCAATCATCTCCCTGAGATCTGAATACAATGAATATGTATGTCCTTTAAAGAGACACTGTTACCCAGAAGAAGAAAGACTAAATATTTGAAAATAGTTCTGATCATGTATCACAGGTTCGTATGTTTATGCTCTTTTCTCAATCAAATGAAATTGATGTAAAACAAGCTTTGCTTCTCAGAGAGTCAAGGCTGTTGCATAAGATTTGGAAACAGTGTTTCATATTTGAAGAAACAGCTCAGCTTTCTCAACAAAGAAGGCTTATGTTGTTCCCTGCCAAAAACTGGCTGGAAAGTCACAACTGTTGGTGGAATCCTGAGAGGGCCCCTCAATCACAGCATGAACTGTTTTCACTCTGTATAAAACCAGCTCAGAGGAAATTTTATTTTTATTTATAAGCCTGTCATAAATGAGTCCTACCAGTTTAAGTGTATGGCAGTATTAATAATCAATATAATAACAGCATAAATGTGGTTGGACATTCACCATTATTATAATACACTATTAAGCACTTTATTAGCTCTTTTTGATTTCATAATAATCCCTACTCATTTTATCTAGTCTCATTTTCCTCCTTAGTCATTACTTGCTAATCACACAAGACTTTGTTAACTTCCTTATATATACCTTGCCCTGTCCCATCATTAGATACTTGCCCAAATTGTTTTTTATTAAATTTTTTAATTTTTATTTTTGAGAGAGAGAGATAGAGAGAGAAGGAGACACAGAATCTGAAGCAGGCTCCAGGTTCTGAGCTGTCGGCCCAGAGGCCGGCATGGGGCTTGAACTCACCAACTGTGAGATCATGACTTGAGCCAAAGTCAGACATTTAAATGACTGAGCCACCCAGGTGCCCCATCATACATATCGATTTCTGTTCTAAGAAAAACCCAGAGACCCCTCTGGGTCTGGGGATGAGGCAGAGAGGTGGACAGAGGATCTGAAGTAGGCTCTTTTCTTCACTGACAATAGAGGTGGGGCTTGAACTCCCCAATGGTGAGATCATGACCTGAGCCAAAGTCAGATGCTTAACCAACTGAGCCACCCAGGCGGCCCCCCAAACTGTTTTTAATTTACCCAGAGCTTCTCTCTCCATCTGGGCACATATCTCCCCCCAGTTTTTTATGTAGTAATTTTCTAATGTATTTTTACTCATTCTTCTGTATTCTTTGAAACATCCCTACCTTAGGAAAGATGGAGTGTACTCGGCACAAACATTTGTAAACTCACCCCCTCATTTCTGTTGTGCATTTCTAATCATTGTGCAATATCTGCCCTCTCTGCTAACCTGCAAACTTCCCAAGGCAGACACAATATTTGTCTTAGAGTTCTAGCTCCCCTTCTGTGGCTTTGATTGGTTAAAATCCACGAGACCTTAATGTCTGCTGAAAAGAAACAATCCTTTCAAAGATTTTATTCTGTTAGCTGTGGCTCCTGGATTTGTGTAAATAGGGAATATTTTTTAAAAGACTTTTAAGGTATTAAAGGAAGATATTTATGTTTTGAATAAACCTCTGCTATCCAGTATTATATTTAAGCTATCCAGTATCTTCTATAAAACCAGAATGAGAGGGGCACCTGGGTGACTCAGTTAGTGGAGTGTCCGACTTCAGCTTAGGTCATGATCTCATGGTTCCTGAGTTTGAGCCCCGCATGGGGCTCACAGCCATCAGTGCACAGCCCACTATGGATCCTCTGTCCTCCTCTCTCTCTACCGCTCTGCGCACACACTCACAAAAATGAATAAACTTTTTTAAAAAAAATTTAAAAAAAGAATACCTGTTTAAAAACAAACAGAAGAGAACTATCTGAGTTTACTAATATTAAAAACAGTTAAAATTTGGATTAAATAACCTTAATTAGTAAGAACTATGTTATTTATAGTATATACATTTTTTTTTGCATTAGGTTGCTCATAGCTTAGTTTTATGCCCCATAAAAAAACCCTTCCCTAAGCCTATTATTATATAATTCTTGTTTTTGTTTTTTCACTCTGGTTTTTACTTTTGTTTTGTTTGAAGGTTTTTGATTATCAATTTGGGGGAGGACTCCATTGCTTTGGTATCTTATGGTTTTTTTTGTTGTTGTTCCCACAAACCCTCTTTGAAAATTCTTTTTTTTAATTTTTTTGTTTTTATTTTTTTTTTTAATTTTTTTTTTCAACGTTTATTTATTTTTGGGACAGAGAGAGACAGAGCATGAACAGGGGAGGGGCAGAGAGAGAGGGAGACACAGAATCGGAAACCGGCTCCAGGCTCTGAGCCATCAGCCCAGAGCCCGACGCGGGGCTCGAACTCACGGACCGCGAGATCCTGACCTGGTTGAAGTCGGACGCTTAACCGACTGCGCCACCCAGGCGCCCCTGGTTTTTTTTGTTGTTGTTCCCACAAACCCTCTTTGAAAATTCTTGAAAAATACTCCTAATAAATATCTACAAATCCATAGGAAAGAGAAATTACATATATGCATCGAGCATGTGCTTGATTATAAAAAGATATTATTTTTTGTAATTTATTGTTGTGTCTTATGCAGTGTCTTTTATGGTGTCTGTCACATAGATGTTGCTCAACTACTTTACTAAAAACAGAAGGTTATTATATATAACAGCATCTGCAATGTACATTCAGGAATTCATTAAAAATGTTTATGAAATACCTACTATGTATCAGGCATTATCAAAGAGTTGTATGGATAAGTCATTGAATCCTTATGATAGCACTGTTTCTTCATTACTGTTCATTTTACATATGAGGGGAACTGAGGTTTAGAGAGAGTAAACAATTTGCCTGTGATGTGCAATAAATGGCCCAAGACCGCCTCCTACTCAATTTTCTAGAATACATGTAAGTCTCATGGCTTTGATGAAATCTCTCTCTCCTTAATAGTTTTTATTATATCTCGCCATACTGTTGAGACTTATCTTTATTAGTATTTTATAGACACTGGATGGATGGAATAACAATCTAATCTCTTATCCTGGTGGCAGTTCACAATGTGAGAAGGAAAATTCACACAGATCACACCTCCAGGTAAAAATCTCTATGCTAGCAATATTCCAAGGTAAATGTTGAGATAGACAACAGCCTGTGGAACTAATGGAATATAATTTGGTCAAAATTTCTCCACAACTTGCTATAATTATCTCACCATGAGATGGCATATGGTATTGTAAAGTAGCAATAATTCCTTTTCCTATTTCAAGGATTTTTATTTCAAACATTCCTGTTCAAGAAACTATCTTGTTTTCAGTTACTAGTTGAGCAAAATATTGACAACACTTTGTGGGGAATGAGGATATGAAACTCAAATTTTAAATATCTTATTGTCAATGATTTTGTTTTAAATTTATCCTCCCAAATCCATGTTTAAGTATAAAGTATATATACAATATAAATGATTCAAACAAACAGAGAAATGATACATACACTCTTACCATATAAATAAAAACTGCTAACATTTTGGTTTTTCACGTATATGACAGACTTTAAAAATGAGATGATGTAGCACCATTTACTTTTCATCTCTCTCTCTATATATATATCTATAGATATATCTATATATATCTCGATAGATAGATATAGACGATACTATCGATAGACAGATATATATATCTCAGTATCGTCTATATCTGTCTATCGATATATATATAGAGAGAGAGAGAGTTGCTGTTGTTATTATCAAAGGCTGCATGCCAACTGGTTATTTAATCTGAACCATGTTGGTGACATCTAGACTAATTTGGTATTTCTAGCATTTTTTATTTACCTTTAGTTTATTTCTGATAAGTTCCCTAAGTCCCCTCACATTTCTTTTGTCATTGCACGAACACTATTAAGCCAATCATTGGTGTGAAGAATAAGATTACGATGTTTGAGACTTGGGAAGATGGCACGTTAGGAGGATCCTGAGCTCACCTTCTCCCGTAGACACATCAGGACTACAACTATATATAATGCAACTCACTCTGAAAACAACCTAAAGACTATCAAAATGGCTCTTCCACCATTAACAATATGAAGAAAAAGCCAAATCAAGCATAGGGGAGGCAGAAACACAGTTGGGAAAAAAATTCCCAGGACAGAAACCCACAGCAGAAGTTATACCATGGGCACAAAGATTATCCCTGAGAAGCAAGGAGATCAAGCCCCACACTGAACACTCTCCACCCTGGGGTTATGCATGAGGAAGATGAGCCCCCATAATGTCTGGGCTGAAAATCAGCAGGGCTGAACTCTGGGAGACCCAGAGAGCTATAGGAAACTAAGAATCTGCATACAATCTCACCCACCACGAGAGCAAACACAGACGCAGAATTTTGAAAAGTGCTTGGGTTATGTGTGGAGGAGGGTTATTGAGTAATTTTAAGGCCTATGCCAGAAGGGCAGGGATCTGTAGGAACTTTCTCCAGGAAAGGAAATGCTAGCAGGTACCATTTTTATTGTCCTCCTTTGGCCTAGTTGGCCTGATGCTGGTGAGAACCAGTTCTGACACTTTGTTACCTTGTTAGCACCACTTACCCTGCCCAGCCATTCACCTATGGATCCACCCCACCCACATGCCCGTACCAGCAGGTGCCCCTCTTTCTAAAGCAGCTCCTGTCCTGTTACACTCAGCAGTCAGACTTGGTCAGAACAGTGTCCTTCCTCCCTCCCCACAGAGTGACTGTCCTACCATACCTGGTGACACCCCCAGCCAGAATCAGTACTACTCCAAAGCAATTCCTGCCATGGTGGTGGGGATGTTCTGCCCGCAAACACACCTGCAACATTGCAGCATGGCCTCTCAGCCCCATAGCTGACCTCACCTTCCAGCCAGTCTAAAGTAGCTGGATCCAGGTTTCTCAGCCAACCTGGCCCACCGGTGTACCCCCAGCAGATGTGGCTGACTGGTAACAGGAAGGTGCATACAGCCCACATGGGGGCATCACTGGAACATCTGGTTCGGGTTGACCTCACAGGACACCTTCTACACAAGGCCATGGTAATCACAAGACAAAACCTATTATTTATACATATATATATATATATATATAGAGAGAGAGAGAGAGAGAGAGAGAGAGAGAGAGGCAGGCGGGGGGAGAAGGAGAGGGAGGGAGGGATCCAAGCATAATTAAATAAAGTCATCAAATCACAAGGGAATAGAGAAATAGAAAAAGAAAGGAATAGAGAACTACAAAAATGACCAAAAAACAACTGTTTAAATGACATTAAGTACATACTTATCAATAATTATTTGAAATGTAAATGGACTAAATGCTCCAATCAAAAGACATAGAGTGACTGAATGGGTTAAAAAATAAGACCCATCTATATGCTGATTATACAAGACTCACTTCTGACTTAAATTCATCCAGACTGAGAGTGGAGGGATGGAAAAAATATTCCATGTGAATGGAAGCAAAACAAAACATAGTAACAATGTTTATATCCAATATAATAGACTTTAAAAATAAAGACTAACAAGACAAGGGCATTACATAATGAAGAGAACAATACAAAAAAGGATATACCAATTGTAAATATCTATGTACCCAAAACAGAAGTACCTAAATATATATTAACAGATGTAACAGACATAAAGGTGAAATTAACAGTAATATAATGATAGTAGGGGACCTCACTCCCATTACATCTATGGCTACGTCATCCCACAGAAAATCAGTAACAAAACAGTGGTTTTGAACAACATATTAGACTATATGGACTTAACAGATATGTACAGATTATTCCATCCCAAAACAGCAGACTACACATTCTTTCCAAGTGCACATGGGTCATTCTCTGAGATAAATCACATGTTAGGCCACAAACAAATCCCAATAAATTTAACAAGATTAAAATCATATCAAGCATCTTTTCCTTCCACTGTAAAACTAGCAATTATAAGAAAAAAAACTGTAAAAAGCAAACATGCTAAATAACATGATACCCAACAATGAGTACATAAACATATCAAAGAGGAAATTAAAAAAAAAAAAAAGACCTCAGACAAATGAAAACAGAAACACAATTGTTCAAAAAATTTGGAACACAGCAAAAGCAATTCTTGGAGGGAAATTTATAGATATTCAGGCCAACATCAAGAAACAAGAAAAATCTCAAACCAAAAAACAATCTAACCTTACAACCAAAGGAAGTAGAAAAAGAACCCAGCTCAAAGATAATAGAAGGATGGATATAATAATGATTGGAGCAGAAATAAATAATTTTTTAATGTTTATTTTTGAGAGAGAGAGAGAGAGAGAGAGAGAGAGAGAGACAGAGCATGAGAGGGGGAGGGGCAGAGAGAGATGGAGACAAAGAATTTGAGGCAGTCTCCAGCCTCCTTCTGTGCTGTCAGTGCAGAGCCTGACGCAGGACTCAAACTCATGAACTGCAAGATCATGACAGGAGTTGAAGTCAGATGCTTAACCGCCATCCAGGCACCCCATATAAAATATAGACTATAAAACAATGTAAAATATTAATAAAACTAAAATCTGTTTATATGAAAGATGAACAAAATTGACAAAGCTTTACCCAAGCTAATTAAGAAAAAAGAGGATTCCAATAAATAAAATAAAAAACGAAAGAGGAGAAGTTATAACTGACACCACAAAG
The DNA here is from genome assembly GCF_007474595.2 of Lynx canadensis. Classification (NCBI taxonomy): domain Eukaryota; kingdom Metazoa; phylum Chordata; class Mammalia; order Carnivora; family Felidae; genus Lynx; species Lynx canadensis. The sequence goes on from NC_044313.2 coordinate 21,321,589, forward strand.
GATTACAAGAGATCACTTCAAACAATTATATGCCAATAAATTGGACAACTTAGAAGAAATGAACAAATTCGTAGAAACATACAATCTTTTAAAGATGAATCAGGAAGAAATATAATATAAATAGCCTGATTACTAGTAATGAAATTGAGTCAGTAATCAAAAACCCAAAGTCCAGAATGGACTCACAGGTGAATTCTACCAAACATTTAAAGAAGAATTAATATCTATCCTTCTCAAACTCTTTCAAAAAAAATGAAGAAGGATTGCTTCCAAATTCATTCTATGAGGCCAACATTAGTCTGGTATCAAAACCAAAGGCAACACACACAAAAGGGAAAATTAGCACCCTGATCCAAGACAGTGGGTGATGTCATCTGGCATGTCAAGCAAATGCTGATACTCATGACCTCAAATATAAGTTTGACATTAGGTTTGACATTCCTATTATATATTCCACTAGTGCTTCAGAAATAGCAGTATCTGAGCTGGATAGAAAAACAGAAAAGAGGCACAGGGGTGGCAACATATGCCTAACTGATCACTTAAGTATTTGTGGGCCAGGAACTAGCTCATCATGGTTCTGGGCCTGGGTCCATGACTGCAGTGAAAATCTCTGATTTGACTCAGAAGGGCATAATTCAGCATAAAGAGAAATGTGACCAATTTAGGATCAAGCCACCGAGGCAGGACAGAGAGACTTTGATGGGCTATGTTTCTGTTTTATGTGTGTCTCTCCTCCTATCTGATTCCCCCACACCTCTTTGCCCATAGTTGTTACTAAGTAGCTGTAGCAGTCATGGCTTAAAAACAACATGTTATTGCTATTGAATTTCAAGGATACACCTGGAGGGGATAGACAGTGGCGGGGGGGGGGGGGGGGGGGGGGGGGGGGGGGGGGGCTTTGGAAAACCAAAAGGCAATGTGTATCCCTTCCCCAAGTGGAGTAATGTGAGATCCCCAAAGGATGGAAGGGGTTTCTGAAAGTGGGTACATTGTCTTTTGTTTCTTGAAGTAAGTCATCATGAAACCACTTACTCTGCTGTTGGGGGGGGGGGGGGGGGGGAGGGAAGGAGGAAATTACAGGCCAATATTCCAGATGAACATATATGTGCAAACTCTTGACAAAATATTAGCAATCAAAATTCACCAATACATTAAAATAATAATTCGCCACAATCAAGTTGGATTTATTCCAGGGATGAAGGACTGTTCACTATTTGCAAGTCAATAAACGTGATGCATCATACAACAAAAAGAAGGGTAAAATCATATAATCATCTCAATAGATGTAGAAAAAGTACTTGACAAAATTTAATACCCATTCTGATTTAAAAAAAAAAAACAACTTTCAACAAATTTGGTTTAGAGGGAACATATCTCAGCATAAGAAGGGTTGTATATGACAAACCCACAGCGAAGATCATACCCAATGGCAAAAAGCCTAAAGTTTTTTTCTCTACAATTAGGAACAAGACAGGGATGTCTACTCTTACCCACTTTAATTCAACACAGCACTGAAAGTCCTAGCCATAATAATCAAATGAGTAAAAGAAATAAAAGGCTTCTAAATTGGTAGGAAGTACAACTGTCACTTTTGCCAATGACATGGCACTATATGTAGAAAACCTGAAAGACTTCACCAAAAAACTATTAGAACTATTACATTCAATAGAGTTGTAAGATGTGAAATTACTATGCAGAAATCTGTTGTGTTTCTGTGCACTGACAACAAACTAGCAGAAAGCAAAATTAAGAAAGCAGCCCTTTTACAATTGTGTCAAAAAGAATAAAATCCCTAGCAATAAATGTAACCAAGGAGGTGAAAGACTTATACTCTAAAAACTATGACAGCGATGAAAGAAATTGAAGATGACACACAAAAAAATGGAAAGACATACCATGTTTATGATTTGGAAGAATTAATATTCTTACAAATATCCAAATTACACCAAACTATCTACAGATTTGATGCAATCCCTATCAAAATACTGTTTTTCACAGAACTAGAATACTTCTGAAATTTGCAGGAAACCACAAAAGACCCCCCCCCCAAACCACCAAAGTAATCTTAGAAAGAACAAAGCTGGAAATGTTATAATCCCAGATATCATAATATACTACAAAGCTATAGTAATCAAAATAATATGGTACTGATACAAAAATGGACACAGATTAGTGGAACAGAATAGAAAGCCTGTTAATAAATTCATATTTATATGGTCAATTAATCTATGACAAAGGAGGCAAGAACATAAGAACATAAAATGGGCAAAAGATAATCTCTTCAAATAAATAGTTATTAGGAAAATGGACAGCTACATGAAAAGAATGAAATTAGACCACCTTCTTACACTATATACAAAAATAAACTGAAAATGGATTAAAGACTTAAATATAAGACCTGAAACCATAAAACTCTTGGATATTGGTCTTAGCAATATTTGGGAGTATCTCTCTCCTTGAGAAAGGACAACAAAAGCACAAATAAACAGTTGAGACTATATCAAACTAAAAACTTTTGCACAGCAAAAGAAACTGTCAGCAAGGCAGAAAGGCAACCTACTGAATGGGAGAATATATTTACAAATGATATATCTGATAAGGAGCTAAAATCTGGAATATATAAAGAACGTATACAACTCAACACCAGAAAAAGTATCCGATTAAAAGATCAGAAGAGAACCTAAGTAGACATTTTTTCCAAAGGCATACAGATGGCCAACAGATGCATGAAAAGATGCTCAACATCACTAATCATCAGGGAAATGCAAATCAAACCCACGATGAGATGTCACCTCATACCTGTCACAATGTCTAGAATCAAAAATCCAAGAAATAACAAGTGATGTGAAGGATATGAAGAAAAAAAAGAATGCTTGTGCCAGGTTGGTGGGAATGTAAATAGGTATAGCCACTGTGGAAAACAGTACGGAGACTCCTCAGAAAATCAAAAATAGAAATACCATATTATCCATTCTTTGGGTATTTACACAAAGAAACCAAAAACATTAATTGCAAAAGATATATGCACCCTCATGTTTATTGAAGCATTATTTACAACAGCCAAGATATGGAAGCAACCTACATATGCACTGATAGATACGCAGATAAAGAAGATGTAATACACACACACACACACACACACTGGAATATTACTAAGCCATAAAAAGTACGGGATCTTGCTATTTGTGACAACATGGATGGACCTAGAGGGTATGACGCTAAGTAATAGAAGTCATACAGAGAAAGGCAAATACTATATGATTTCATTTATATGAGGAATCTAAAAACAAAAACAAAAACAAAAACAAAGGGATAAACAGCAAAAAGAAGAATCAGACACAAATACAGAGAACAGATTGATGCTTGCCAGAGGAAAGGTAGGAAGGTGGGCAAAATAGGTAAAGGGAAGTGGCAGATATAGGGTTCCAGTTATGGAATATATCACCAGAATAACAGGTACAACATAGGAAATATAGTCAATGGTATTTTAATAGTATTGTAGGGTGCTAGGTGGTAGCTGTACTCATGGAGAAGATAGCATAATGTATGGAATTGCTGAATCACTGTGTTGTACACCTTAAATCAATGTAACCTTGTGTCAACAATACTCTCACAAAAGTTCTGCTCATCATGAAACATCATTAACCACAACAAAGACAAGATATATTCTAAGAAAATATTTGCAATAGACAGCTGAAGAACACTTTGTACCTGTATGAATATATAGGTAATATATGAAACCCCTATAGATCAATAATTAAATGACAACCTAATGAATAGCATGCATAAAAGACATAAACAGCACTTTCACTAAGTAAATAAACAGAATCAGAGCAGGACATGTTTACAGCAATCTGGAAGAAATGCAACTCTCATGACATTATTGGTAGTGTATAAAAAAGCAAAACAAACACCTTTGGAAAATTATGAACCATTTTATCCTAAAGCTAAACACATCCCTAACCTTATAGTTCACTCTTACACATTTATTCAAGAGAAATTAAAACATGTGTGGCCTCTGCAAGACTTGTACAAGAATTTGAAAACTGTTATTTAAAATAGGCCCAAACTGGAATAGCTCAAATGTCAACCAACCAGAGAACATATTTTGTCATGTGCATATAAATATTATTCAGCAATTAAAAATGAACTACTAGTAAACACAATAACATCAGTGTATCTCAAATCATTATGGTGGCTGTAAAAGGCCAGATACAAAAGTGTACAGCTTGCACGATTCCATTTGTTTTTAAATGAAGTTCAATAACAGGCAAATTTAATCTCTAAAGATATACGTTACAATAGAAGTTTCCTGTGGTTGAATGGGAATTAACATTGAATACAACAACTTTCTGGGTTGATGGAAATGTTCTTTATATGGATTCCTTAACAACTATACAAAGAGGTATTGTTATATAAGGGTAAAAAAAGGTACCAAATATAATGGAATTCAAGAAGATGAGGATTCACGTGGGCATTATGCTAAAAAAAATGAGATTATTAGTCGGAAAAATATCTACGAATTTCTTCTCTCTGGCATGGAAGGAGTATTCTTCCCTGCTTTCTTGGTGCTGGGCTTAATCCCAGATTAAGATTTAACTAGATTTACTAGATTTAACTGCTAATCATTTTATGCTTTTCTTTTTTAAATACGAAGTTTGGAAACCTGTATTTCTCTACCACTTTTTAAAAAAAAAATTTAACATTTATTATTGTTTGAGAGACAGAGCATCAGTGAGGGAGGGGCAGAGAGAATGGGAGACACAGAATTTGAAGCAGACTCCAGGTTCTGAGCTGTCAGCACAAAGCCTGACACAGGGCTCGAACTCGGAAACTGTGAGATCATGACCTGAGCTGAAGTCGGATGCCCCAATCTCTACCACTTCTAATGTGTTTATGTATGTGTCTGATACTTGGGGTAGAGGGTAGACAGGAGGTCAGGGAAGGCAGGTGGAGGATATGTAAGTCAAAATATTATTCTTAAAGTTCAGACTTCAAAGGAAATCTTCAGTTTAATTTCTGACCATTTTCTCAGTACTTTCAAAATTACATCCCTCATATTTAATATAATAAAATTCCCTTATAATGAAGAATCTAGAGACCAAATGAATACTGATATTCACCTAGTTCTAAGAGTAAAAAAATGACTGTTTTCAATTGTATAAAATAATTCCATCAAAACTTGCTACATTTTTTTTTAAATGGAAGTCTTCTAAAGTTTGGAGATGTTTAAAGATAAAGATATGATTTTTTGCTTAATTTTTCCTGTGAACATTATTTAGCAAATTTTTCTTATATCACATCCAGTGTTTCTGAATTTTCGGGGGCTGTTTAGGACAGGATTATAGCAAGATGGCTTGCTTCCATATATCACAACATTCTAGTACAATCTCATTACATACAAATAAAAGTGAACAATGCAAAATAACTGGATATGATTAGAAAAAAAAAAGAGAAAAATGTGCCTTCATCAAGGCAATTCATCCCCTGACAAGAATAACACATTGTTCAGATTAATTTATCTGCTAACCCATAATTCCCACTTGAGGTAGCAAGGTTTTAAAGAAATGCTATTTGTTGATAACAATACCAATATTGATAACTACTAACATCTGTTGAAAGGTTTCTAAGCTCCTGGCTCTATGCTAAGCACTAGGCATGCATACACGAAGTTTTACAAATTGGAGGACAGAAATTTCTGCCCTTTTCATGTCAACAGGGGAATTTAGGTACTTTTATTAATACAAGAGGTAGGAAGTGAAGCCAGAACCCGAACCCAGGCAAGAGAGGAGATAGGGACTAGAAACATGTCACAGTTAAAGCCCATGAGAACTACAGGGAAGCACTAAGAAAAGCCATGAATGTATTCAAGAAAAAATTAAGAGAAATTTCACCTAACATGATGGCCAAGCAACTGACACTTGTATTCTTATTTTAAACTAAATGAAAGTTCATGAAATCTTAAAGCTTGTGTATATACCTAAGCCATAACTTTCTATCCATGATGCTAGCAGTCTTGAACATAATCTCAGTCAATGACATCACCAGTTAGCAAATCAACATAGTTGTTTCCATAGAACCCAAGATCAATTTTTAAAGAGTATTTTTTCATGAGTTACTGGCTTTTGAAAAACTCAGTTCTCTCTTGCTCAGTCTATGACAACCAAGTGAATCATTTTCCCAAAGGGCCTCATGCTCTCTCATTAAGTGGAAATAATGTTTTAGGCATTAATCATATTCTCTCAAAGATCTTCAAATTAAAAAAAAAAAAAGACTCTGGACTTAATTGGAAATGAAAGTCAATGAAAGATTTTTCTCCCCTCATATCAATCATCTAATCATTCAAAGACACTTCACTGGTAATTGATACAAACTAGTCAT